>NW_025335408.1:669647-1129235 GCF_004798865.1 Varanus komodoensis | reverse complement strand
TGCACCTTTATTTAAAGTATTTAAATAGACTTGTACAGGGTGAGGCAATTAAAAGTTACAAAATAAAAAACAAAATAAGCTAAAAGTAAATTATTTTTTATAAAATTTGAAAAAAACTTGTATAAAAGAAATCGGAGACCCTTATGAATAAAACATGATGGAAATTTGCTTGAATAACGGAAGGAAAAAGAAAAGGGACGCTTTTGAAATTGTAACTTTTACGTACCTTTATCCAAAATATTTGTATCCCTTTCCTCAGTGGAATAGTCTCCTGAAGCCACTTAGATGCAGTCAAGTAAAACAAGACAGCACCCGTCAAGCAATTTATAGTCTAAAAAAGTGACCCAAGTTAAAAGGGTGGGAAGGGAAAAAAGAAAAATAGGGCTTAATGTAGAGCAGGATGGATTTGTGCATTGTTTTAGTGGTCCTCCTTAGTTAGATGTTTCCTTATGTCTTTAAAGTTTGATACTTAAAATATTTCATCTCTACATTACAAATAAAATGCATTGTACTCTCATCTTCAATGATAAATTCAAGCTAAAGTTAATTAAATGTCTTTAATACCTAAAAATGAATGAATGAGAGCTTTAGAATTCAGTCTAGTTGAACTTACTGGCGCAATTCTTTTGGGTCCCAAATAAGAACAGAAGGGTAAGTATTGTTTCATACTCATTTTGACACTTTGCTGAAGAGAATCTATTTCTTTCTTCAGATCAAACAAGGATTGTCTAATTGGGAGCAATCATGCAGAGCACATCAAATTATCTCTGGCTTCTGTCGGATGTCCTCGGACAAGGAGCTACAGCAAATGTTTTTCGTGGACGACACAAGGTTTGTATAGCAACATACATTTTTTGGTGTCAGCTGAAAATGCTTTTGTATGACCTTTTGAAAGGTCATACAAAGCTTTTGAATACATGCTTTCATTTTAAGAAATAAATGCAACGTATGGTGCAAGCTGTCACATATGAAACAGATGTGACTTTATCTTACTTACAATTTTTGCCAAATGCAGATGCTTTTAAAAGCATGGAAAGGCAAACTAAGATGTAGAAGATAATCTGAATCTAATTTCATCAAAAATTCTGTTACTTCCTCCACCTCATGTTTACCATTAGTAATTAATTTCATTATTCACATTGAATAACATTGAACCACAACATGGAAGAGTTCCAGTCAGTGCTTTGGCCAGGGACCTGATATTGTTGGCTTCTCCCCAGGTTATCATTTGAGCCTTTCAGAAGAGAGGGAATCCAGTTCCCAGAGGGAATTACAATCTCTCACCCTTTCTCTACACGTTTACTCAAAAGTCCTACTATATTCGGTTTGACTCCCAGGAGTACAGGATTGCAATGGTATTTAAAATTTGTAACAGAGAATTCAAAACATAGAGGGACAAGTGTTATTATTGCAGAGTGGGTTGTGTGACTTGCTTTTACTTTTAAAGCTACTCTCAATGTCTATTTTCCAGAAAACTGGAGATCTGTATGCTGTTAAAGTATTTAATAACTTCAGCTTCCTTCGTCCTTTGGATGTTCAGATGAGAGAATTTGAAGTGTTAAAGAAACTTAATCACAAGAACATTGTCAAATTATTTGCCATAGAAGAAGAGGTACATATTACCCATTGTGCTTGATGGGGATGATAGCATTTTGTATACCAAGGTTTACTATCATTTTTCTTTCAGTATATGGTAAAGTTCACAGCAGTGTTTGGATGTAACCATGATTTAGGATTATGAGAACAAGCCTCCGTGCTAATGCATGCCCTTCTCCCCTTGTCTGGTACCTCTGCAGGGAGAAAATTGGAAGTGTCTACTTGTGTTAAAATCTTCTCCATGCATAGACAAAAGCACTTCTGCAACATATAGCATATGCTAGCTAGCATGGCTGGCTGGGGCATTCTGGGAGTTGTAGGATTTTTCTGCCTAAACATGCATAGGATTGTGCGCTCAGCATATCATCTGAATCCTAAGCTGTAGCTACAATTGGTTATGATTCATGAAAACAAGCGAACTTCATAAGGCTATGTATTGATGTTGCCTTGCTGCAATTAACCATAGTTAAGATCAGTGCTTTTTTTGTAAAAAAAAAAAAAAAAGGTGCCGGAACTTACGTCGCCGCAACCACCCACACCAATCCCAAGCCGAGCAGTATCGGATAGCAGGTAGCAGACACAAAAGCAGCCCGCAGGCACTATGTTAACGATGTTTGCTGCCAATCTGCTACGATTCAAAATCACTTCATAAAATCCATTGGAAAAAAAGGTGTCGGAACGCCGTTCCGGTGCGTTCTATGACAAAAAAAGCCCTGGTTAAAATTAACAACATTTTGTTTGGCTTCAACACTGCAAACCATAGCTAATTTAAAACAGAATTGAGCCTTTCTGAACTTCTCCCTGTGGTCACAACCACAGGGGAGACAGGAATGTGGAAATAGGTGGTGAGACTAGCATTATTCTTGTGATGCTAAATTGTGTTTTAGCCTGTGTAGTGTGTAGCTTCTGTTGTGTACAGTGCAGATGTATAAATCTGACATGGAGTGGTTGAATTAAATTGTGATGTATACATTTATTAAATATTGATTATATGATTTTTAGTCATACGACTTTTTTCAGTATGGTTCCTTTTTCTAAATGCCAGAGGAAAAATTGCTTTCATTTCATATAATGGAACAGACACAAAAGAATATTTCCGTGAGTTTCTGTTCTCAAATTGGCTCACCAATTCTACACACAATTTCTTTCAATGTAACTGTTATTGATTTCAGTAAAACTTCCAAGTAGTGTACATAATTTCACTTGTTTTCTAAGGGAATTAAAAGAAAATGCCAAGTATATTCTGCTTCATAACCAATTTTGCTTTCCTGTCTGTCTCATTTGAAAGATGATACCTTCAGGGTGTTTAGGGATCTTCTCTTTTATTTTCTTAGCTGAAGATCATTGTACTTGATCTTTATAATCTACTGGAAAAGGATTTAAATGAGGATCCTGTGGATCTTTCTGCTTGATCCATTTGTAGCCTAGACATCTTTTTGACAAGGAGGAAATCAACTTCTCTATGTTTTTGGCATTGTTACTTGTTTCATGTAGCTTGCAAATCTTTTATTTTTCTTTTCTAGACAGCGTCTAGACATAAAGTCCTTGTTATGGAATTTTGTCCATGTGGCAGCTTATATACAGTTTTAGAAGAGCCATCTAATGCCTATGGGTTGCCAGAAGCAGAATTTTTAATTGTGTTGAGAGATGTTGGTATGTGAAAGTTTTTTTCCTTATGTATTTAGTATCTGGTGCAGTAATTCCCAAACCTGAGTCCCTAGATGATGTTAGACTACAAACCTCATCATCCCTGTTCCGCATTTTAAATGGTTGGCTGATGATGAGAGTTGCAGTTCAGCAATACCTGGCTCATGTTTGTCTTAGTTTGTTGTGGTACTGTATTCAAATACTTAACCTAGTTTTTATTTATATCTTATGGAGTCCAGATTTCGTGTAGTTTCTTTCATTCTGGCTGCAGCACTGTAGAACCCTTGTATCCTCAGGGATAGCTTCCATGCCCCACAGTGAATACCTGAAACCACAGAAACCACAGCAAACAGTATATATAGTCAAATTTCAACTTTTGCAGGTTGAACTATTCACGGATTTGATTATTTGCAAGTTTAATCAATAATTAAATGGATTTTGGGGAAAGTTTTGTGGCCTACTGTACCATGAATGGATGTGGGGGAGGCAGGCAAGAGGAGGAGACCTGCACAGGTAGCACTGTGTCTCTCCACAGAAAACTGCATGGGGAGCGCTCCCTTTCCTGGCTTGCCACCACAGCTGCCCCAGAATGGTCTGCTGCCCCCACTGAGGTTAGGGCAGGCGCCAGACATGGGAGTGGGTGTGCGGCTGTGCACAAGGCTTGTGAAATGACACAGGACGAGTTCCCCCAGAGCAGGCTGCGCTTGGGGTTTGGTTTTTGACTGTGGTCCCCTGCAGTGAAGTGAAACCGTGGTAACTGAAACAGTGGATAAGGGAGTTTTACTGTACAATTACCTACACCAAGCCATAGTTTACTACTATGAGCAAAGGCATGTCACTACCTTGTGGGCATACCATGGGATAATGTGCATTCCTGCAGTGGCTAGGAGAGTTTTTGGCCTAGCTGAGTCTGGTCAGCCAGTTCCATTCCTTCTTAAAGAAAGCAGACCTGGTCATGATGACATGTACCTCAGACACAGAGCTACGTAGTTCATAGACAACTATGAACTATATGTGCTCAATACAGAGCAGCTTTGAAGACTATTCAAAGCTGTGGCTGGTTCAAAATAGAGCGGCTAGAAAGTTGGCCAGAACCGGTTATCAAGACCTTGTGAATCCATTGTTGCAATCACTTTTATTGACTGCCCATCCAATTCTGGCTCCAATAGAAGTGACATTTAAAGCCCTAAGCATGTTAGGGCCAGGCTACCTTAAAGACTGCCTCTGTCCATATGACTCTGCCCATCTTTCAACCTGTGCCAGCATTACAAACTATTCTAACTTTGGCCATAATCACTTGTTTATTCCTTCTTGGCAGTCACTGATGAAAAAAAATAAAGTAATTGAAAAGCTCCCTGTTTTCCTGTAACTGTAACAGTACACTCTGTCTCTTTTCAGAAATAGGTAAATTTTAAGAATACATCTATTCATCTTTCTTTTCATTTTATCTTTAAGTTGCTGGCATGAACCATCTTCGAGAGAATGGAATAGTCCATCGTGACATCAAGCCAGGCAATATAATGCGTGTTATAGGTGAAGATGGCCAATCTGTTTATAAATTGACAGATTTTGGGGCTGCTAGAGAACTGGAGGATGATGAACAGTTTGTCTCCCTTTACGGTACAGAAGAATACTTGGTAAATTCATTGATCTTATTTCTTTTCTTCCTTATTTTTGGGGCTTTTTGATACGTAGAGAAAGTAGCTTGGCAACAACTTACATTACTGCCAACAGAACCTTAGTTGTCAATTCCTAGCTCAGCAGCATCTTGTGTGTAAGACTGCATGTGTTAAGGTGGACTAATGCATCTGTTTTTAATTGTATTTTTATTTATGCTGTTTTGTGTTGGTTATATGAGTTGCCCAATAACAGTGGTCTCTGAGCTATTCCCATAGGAAAAAAATAAAGTACAGTAATAACACTGAGTAACCAAAATCAACAACATACATTTCTTGATAGCTGCAAAAATGTAGCCTCAATTAAAAAGAAATCCTGTTGAGATAAAAACTGTGTATTCAGAGTTTTAAGGTCATATTCTTAAAAGGTCTGAGAGAATAAAAATATCTTCATCTTGAGCCAAAAAGAAGGCTATGGGTAAGCCTCTCTGGGAAGGCATTTTAAAGCTGGAAAGGTCCTTTTGCTAGCAGTTAACCATGTCAATTCACATGATGGGGCACCCAGAGAAGGACCTCTGGAGAGGAACAAAAGGTTCATATAGGTATGTGTAGCTATCTTTTGTGTTCTGTGCATGTTTTTTCCACTTTTTAGACCTTGGTAACTGCCTTTAGTTTTAAGTGCATTGTTGGGA
This sequence comes from Varanus komodoensis, assembly GCF_004798865.1. Classification (NCBI taxonomy): domain Eukaryota; kingdom Metazoa; phylum Chordata; class Lepidosauria; order Squamata; family Varanidae; genus Varanus; species Varanus komodoensis. The sequence continues at coordinate 1,123,684 of NW_025335408.1, read as the reverse complement.
CATGTTCTTATAAGCTAATGCAGTTTGATTTTCCCTCCACCACAAATTTCCATAGCAATTATTTGTGAGTTCTTAGAACCAGGGGTTTCTGTAGTGGCAAGAAAGTTGTTTTCATGCTCTTGTTGGATAGCCTATTTTGAACTGTATTCTATCACTAACACATTCTTGCGGAGTAAAATACCAATTCTTTAAACCTATACAATCTCTTCAGTTTATTCTAAGACATTGGAAGTTAGGCCATATGGTGCCCTTTGTTCATAAATTCATTCCTACATCTGTCTTTTTTTCCACCCCCCAGCACCCTGATATGTACGAGCGAGCAGTACTGAGGAAAGAGCATCAAAAAAAGTATGGTGCAACGGTTGATTTGTGGAGCATAGGGGTGACATTTTACCATGCTGCAACTGGAAGTTTACCCTTTCGACCTTTTGAAGGACCTCGCAGAAACAAAGAAGTGATGTAGGTCATTCTAGCGGAAATACTCCATCCTCAAATTTTTCTAGCAAATAAAATACCAAAATCAAGTGTTTCACAAACAGTACAAAGAATCAAATTGTTTGTGTGTGTTATTCAAATACTTTCTTTAATACCTAATACCATGTTACACATACTGCCATTTTGGTATCCTTCACCCATTATAATAAAGTTAGTTGCATTACTGAAGTTTTGGAAAATGTTTTAGCAAACAGGCTGAATCAATGTTTTCTAGTTCTCTTCAGGGCAGATTTAATTTGGTATATTTAAGAAAGCAAAGGAAAATTGTGTTTGGTGTCTGAAATATTTCAGCATTTACAGTGGGTCGGTTCACATCCCATTAATGGTTTGCCACTAAATCACAGTATAAAAGTAACAGATTATAATTGGAAAACCTTCTGGTACAATATTTCATACAGGTCTTGCTTTACCATATGTATGTATTTTACATTGTGATGAAATTTGCTGAGCATGAATTGTATATTGCATTCCTCATTCACAAAGTTTAATAATTCCATACTGTTTATTTTACCCAGATACTATTTATTTATATATTAGAACTATGTTCCACCCACCTTTAAAAATGGAACTCCATTATTATGAACCCAGTAAGCATAAAATCTTGAGAATGGCATATTGATTGATTTTGAGATAGTTTGAAATCTATGGTTCAGAAGGCATACTCTACTATGTTGAATTGACTGGAATAAGCACTTTATGCAATAGAAAACATTCTGTTTTCCTGTGAACAAATCTGTCATTTTAGCACTAGTAAGTGTACTGGAAAGCTGCTTATCAACAAAATGTGGCTCCTTCCCTAAGCTGCAGTCTAGTCAAAGTCTTAGGGAATTCATATAAATTTACATGTGTTTTCATAATAATTCACATATTAACATAACAAAGTGTTGTTATTTTATGTGTACTGTGCCTTTCTAAAATAAACTAGCATTCAAAGCTGCTGTTGAAGGTTTTACTGTGTCCCATCTTTCCTGATGGCTGTGTACTTTATTGCTTTTATCTCATAGGTATAAAATTATAACTGGAAAGCCTTCTGGTGCAATATCTGGTGTACAGAAAGCAGAAAATGGTCCAATTGAATGGAGTCGTGATATGCCTGTTTCCTGTAGCCTTTCTAAGTAAGAAGTTTTGACTTGTTTAAATAACTTAGATGGAGGTTGACAGGTGTTGAGAGCAAGAGTGATGGCAGGCTTTGGCAAGTATTCCTGCAGAATGCAAGTTGCATCACTTTTGCTGATTCAGGCTCAGTAGATGAATATTTCAGTGGGATTGAGAAGCAGGCGGTTGCTCAAAGTCCTGAGATGCAGCACGGGGAGGATGCAAAGGTGATTAGCTCAAGGACAGACCCGGTGGCTGGCCAGACAGATTCTGGGACTAGCATGGAGATACAGCTAACAGGAGGGGCTGCTGGGACGGGGGAATACACAAAGAGAGATCAGCCCCTCGCCTCGGAGCTGGCCCCCTTGGCTAGGCATCAGCAGAATTGAGAGAGTCAATTAGATGAAGATCATGAGAAAAAGAGGCATGCTTACCTCTACAGCGCCCCTCCCTGAGGATTGGGACGCAAGCAAAGAGAGCTTTGTGAAGTAATCACTGGACTGGGTTCACACTGCTTTGTGAATGCTCAGAGACTTGTCTGGATGATTTGCATTTGGAAACAATAAAGAGTATTTTGCAAGAGAAACAGCCTGATCAGCAGGAGGAAACATGACTTGCAACACCAGGGATCAATAATTTTTGTTTAATTTATGTTCTGTATTGATGATATTCCCTGTGCTTATAGAAAGTTTCTTTTGCTCGTTCGTAATTTTAATATTAACCCATTGCTTCTTAGAAGCATGGGATGGGCAAAATTTAAATATTATTGCTCAGACTAATCTGTATAGTTGAAACATTGGTGGAAAAGAGGAATATGATTGCTTCTAAAATCACCTAGTGTCTCTTGGGTATTGCTACAAGAATGTCAAGAAGAAGAATTTTTACAGAACCCAGAGATCATTTTATGTGGGATTTTTCTGTGCATCAGCTGTGTTTGCACATAATAATAAGCTAACATTCGGGAGAGTCCTAGTTCCTTTGGTTGTGAGCAACATGTTTTTGCACACTCCCTAATCATTTCCATTTGGCTTCTGTCTTACTGCTCCTAAAAAACCAGCAGTTGGAAACTATCTGCAGTCCTTGCCTTTGGATCCTCACTTGCCAGTGGAGCAATAAACCACAAGCTTTGTTTCAGGTGTAATGCTACACTTCCGCTTTTCTTTCTTGATAGTTTCAGGTTTCTTTCCCTGCTGTAGGTGGGAGGATGAGTTGCATGAGAAGGAGCAGGCATCTTCCACCAGCATGCTGCTTGTAATAAATTATGCAGCATTCTCCAGAATACTGGTTTATGTGTAGGTGTGAACATGGCAATTGTGCTTCAAGTGGTGGTAATATATCACTAACAGCATATAGCTAAATTTGAGGTATATTTAGGCTTTTGACTACACAAAAGTGAAAGATCATCATATTGCCTTTTTCCAGCAACTTGTGAGGAATTATCAGATAGGTAACCAAGTTTCCTCTTCTTGCAAGGTATGTGTCACCAGTGATATGCTCAGTCCTTCACGTCTGTCGTGTTTAACTGAAAGGCACCCCAAATATTTTTATGCTCTGGGAGTGCTGTTACACATAAATATTAGTATAGTCAGGTTTGGACTGAGGAAGAAGAATCATGCTCAGCTCTGCTTTAATATGTGTTTATTTTCTCTGTGACTTTTAGGGGCCTGCAGGTACTACTTACCCCTGTCCTTGCAAATATTCTTGAAGCCGATCAAGAGAAATGCTGGGGATTTGATCAGTTTTTTGGAGAGACAAGCGATATACTCCACCGAGTAATTATTCATGTCTTCTCTTTGCAACAAATGACAGCGCACAAAATTTATATTCACAATCATAATAAGTAAGTGTTCCTTTCATTTCATATGCTTATTATTACCTGAGCACTAGAACTGTGATCACTGATCAGAGCTGAGTGCCTATGAAAAGAATATTTATATTTGTCTGAGGTATTTTTATTTTGCAGCCGAAAAGCCTCCCAAAGTTGCTTACATACAATCAATCAAACAGGACAGTGCCTGCCCGCAGGCTTACAATTGGAAAAGGGAAGAGGAATGGAGAAGGGAGAATGGAAAGGTTGTTTTTGCAGGACTAGTAGAATGACTCAACATTTCAGCTTCCTTTGTGCAGCCTGCTGGAATAGCTTCCCTCTTTAATTCTGTCTTTTTGTTTCTCAGTGGATTGATATTTTACTGCACTGGGAGACACGTCCTAAATATGTAGTGGTTTGTTGTCTTAACAGTGTTGCTGCCTTTCATGAATTGGTCTACAAGCAGACAAAAATACCATCACACAATCAAGAACTGATATATGAAGGTCGGCATTTAGTCCTGGAGCCTAACAGATTGGCACAGGCTTTCCCTAGAACCACTGAAGAAAACCCCATATTTGTAGTTAGCAGGGAGTCTGTGAACATCGTGGGACTGCTTTACGAAGAAAGTATGGTGGAGTCTTAAATCTTAAGTGTTATAAATAAATATTTAAAGTGATGTTAAGTTTCTAACTTCTTTGAACTTTATAGTATAATGCTACCATCCTCAAGCCACTTAGAAATTATTTTTTAAAAATGAGATTCAACTTTTATTACATGATCATGTAACGATCAACCTTTGGAATATGGTGATGTTTTTTCTTCTCCCATCTGACCACTAAATGTGACTCCCTGCCCACTCCCACTCCTTACTGCCATAAGCCAAGTAATAAGTTGCCGTAAGCCTAGGAGCAATTAGGGTTTATGCAGATTCTACTAAAACAAGGAGTGCTTTTAAATAGGTGTAATTGGGCAGGGGTGGTGATGGCATACCATCCACAGCCTTTTATGCAGATTTTGAAGTATCAAAGTTCTGTTTTAAAATAGCATTTTTTCATAACTGAAATTGAAAAAAGGAAAAAAGGAAATTTTATACCAGAAGTTATCTTATAAATAGTTATTGATTAGCTTATCTTATTTTTATGTAGGAAGGGGTGGTGGTGCAGTTTGCTCTGGTGTCTTCTGCAATGTCTGTTTATTTCAGAAAGGTCCTGCTATAGTATTATCTGATAGAATGCACCTGATGGTTGCATTTAAACTTGGAGGTGTGATTTAAATGGCTCCCTTCCATCCACTTACATGGGAGTGATCTCCATTGAATGAAATGCAGCTAGTTTCTGAATAGATAAAATTGCATTGATAGGCAATGATCCTATACAGGTTTACTTGAAAGTCAGTCCTGTTGAACTCAGTACAGCCTACTTCTGTCTAGCCATGCAAACAATTGTGTAGCAGGTTGTGTGCTGTGCGTTAGAAATCCCTACAAAAGTATATTTATTCCTTTTAAACAAACGAGAGATGCTATAGTACAATAGGAAGCATATACATGTTATAGATAGATAGATAGATAACAGTTATTTCAACAGCACTACAAGTTTTACTGCTTATTATGAAAGTAAAATAAAAATATTCTTCTATTCCAAGGTCAGTAACATTTTCCCTGGTAAGTACAGCAAAAAATAGATGATGCAAAAGGACCTTTTAGGAATATTTAGGTATAGCATTTATACTACCTGAAAATAATTATACAACAACTTTTAAAATATTGTCTGAAAAAGAAAATTCTATATATGATAAATTCCATATTAATGGAGTCATCTATCTAGTTCAAAAAACAAACTAATAAATTGCTTTGTAAGCTATATTTTTAAATTTAATGCACATTCTTGACAATGATGTCTGTAATACATTTTCTATGTATAGTTCCTGAAATCTTAACAGTATACATTGACTTTTTATCTTTTTAGTTTTGTCTCCTTGAGTAGAAGTAGTTGGTTATTTTAACAAATCATACTTCAATTTGTCATTAAATTCTTAATTTGGATAACAGTTTAATTTTTTAAAAAAATCTGTTCCAGTTCTGCTTCCTAAGGTCCATCAACGTTATGATTTGGATACGGATGCAAGCATGGCTAAAGTGAGTATCTAATTATAACTGTGTAATAGGGCTGTTGTAGATAATAGAAATGAAATGCATGTGAGGTATTTGCTTGGTTCACATGTCACAATAAAAAGTGTCAGTGAACTTGTGTGGCTGTTGTTAAACAAAACAAACCACTGGCCACCTGTCCGTAGCTTGTTTAGTGTTGAATGCAAACCAGGAACTCTGCCTTGGCTCTCTTCTGGCAAACTAGAGACAGAACCCAGCAACAAATACAGAGCTAAACTTCAGAGCGTACTTGGCAGCTGCGACTAAAATTCCTTGCCTCCTGTGGTGTTAATGCCTTTCCCAGCCATATAATGCAGCGCCTCCAGTGTGTGTCTGCTCCTTTTTGCCTGCATTGTAAAAGTGATCTGAGAAAACGCAATTCTCCATTAATTCTGTCTTGGTCACAGGTACTGGCCAGGATTCCCACCTGCCTCAACCATTCCTTTTTCATTTTTTTGTCTTAATCTAAAATGTTCATCTTCTGTGACTGGAACCTCTGTTGCTCTCTGTTCTCTTGCAAATGGTAGTGAGTGGTATTGATGGCTTTTACGTATCTTTCAGGCAGTGACAGGAGTTGTATGTTATGCCTGCAGAGTTGCCCATGCTTTACTGCTCTACCAAGAACTGATGCGAAAGGGAATCAGATGGTTAATGTGAGTGGTGCCATTACTTGAGTCCTGCTGAATGCATTCTGAGGCATCGTACTAACCCTGAATCATGAATTGTGGGACCGGATACTCCATGCATACCATATTCATCCAGCCTTAAACAAACTCATGCAATAATTGGGTGATGGCACTTCATACAAAATAGGTCTTTACAAAGTATCCCGTTACCCATTGCTCAAAGGAAAGTGGAGAACTAACTGTATTTTAATCATGGGATGGATCCAGATTTAGTCATGCTTGACATAAACCAGGGGTGGAGAATGCAGAAAGCAACCTTCCACTGAGTCAGAGCATGGGCACATCTAGCCCAGCAGTGTTGACAGCGAGTGGCAGCAACTCTCCAAGCTTTCAGGCAGGAGATTTTGGGATACCAGGGACCTTCTTCTGCAAAGCATGTATACTCTGTCCTAACCCTGCCCTGGCTAGAACTGATGGGAGTTGTAAGCCAAACATATGGAGGGCCACAGGTTGCCCATTCCTTGGTGAAATCTATGAACCCTAACTTAAGTCCTTTTGATTTCACTGAGTCTACTGTAAATATGCTTAATTCTCAAAACAATCCTGTCTAAATTGGTTTGTGTGTTGGATGGTGGGATCCTACACTTGTTTTGGCAGAAGTAATTCCTACTACTTGTAGGAAGTAATTCCATGAAGGGGGCATGCGCCCCACTAAAAGTGCTTGAGATTGCTTTACCTTTTCTGGAACTAGTTCACAATGTTTGCATCACAGTAACTGAATTTAACTTTGAACAATTCAAGTTTATTGTGAGTGTGCTGCAGTGAGTTTCTGTAAGTGGGCTAGTTTTTGCATAAGATCTTACATAACTTTCAAGAGGTTTTTAGCTATAATCTGTTCAAAGCATATGATAAAAATTAAAATATATGTACTAATTCATTTGGTGCAATTTCTAGTGAAATTATCAAGGAAGATTACAATGAAACATTTCGCAAAAAGACAGAAGTTGTTATCAAACTGGAATTTTGCAACAGAAATATAGAAAAAGCTGGGAAAATGTGAGTATGATTTCTGTTTTTAGAATAAATTCAGTACTGTAGGAAGGTCTGCTTACCAAGTCAAAGATAACTCTGGTTTTAAAAGGACTGGGTAAGGTTATGTCAATGACTGATTAAATGACTGACTAATGAACACTGTAAACCAGAGCTGGGACATAGTACTCCAGAAAAAATCCAGATGTGTTGCTTGTGAATTCTTTAAATGAGTTAATAATTTGCTACTTTTTGTGGCAATGCCTCGGTACTAAAACCAAGGATATCTTTACTCCAAGGTTTGTAGAGCGTCTGCATGGTTAAGAAGAGGCACTACTATGGTATCCTCTGCTTAGCCAATCTGTCTCGCTCTGCTGTTAGCTGCAGGTCAATTAATCTGAGATAGCTCTGGGGTGGAATATCCTTTATTCAGTTTTGCCATAGCATTAATCCCTGAGAAAAATTCCATAATTGACCAGTTTCGATGAAAGCTGAGCAGTCCTTGTTCTTAATGCATCTTACTTGCTCTTTTTTTGCGGGGACGGGACGGGGGGATGCTTTGTAAACTAGGGAAACCTAAGAAGCCGCAAAGTTGCTCACGTGGGATATCACTAACAAAGGTTAATTGGCTATCTTAAAATGCTGCATATTTGGAAGGTAGCCTTCAACACAACTGGGAGAATTTTCACAGACTTTTAGATTCTGGTTGCATCCAAGCCTCTCTAGGGAAAGAATGATCTTCTGAAATCTTAACAGTACACAGACTTTTTTGGCCCTGGGGGCCCTAGGCAATGCTGGATAGCTACAGCACCTACACACAGAGGCACACACCAAGAAAGCATGCACAGGGATCCCAGTGCAGTTCATTTTTTTCTTCCTGATAGCAACAGTGCAGAAGGACTGATCTGTATCAAAATCACCAGTAGAAATTTGGTAATGAGGAGGCCTCCCCTAGGGGGCTGCAATTGAGGCGTATGGGTCAGTGAGGGGGGAATATTTACCTCTGCCTTCCAGGCTTCACAAACGCACTATAGATGATAGTAAAAGTCCAGCTAGAGCCCGAATAATATTTTTATTCTGTTTTTTAATTACATTTAATATTACCTTTAAAATATCACCTTTAAAGATGTAATCACAGTAAAAAGAACTATTATTGGTTAACTTTGTCTTGTTTTTTTGCAAACAGATATCAAAACTTGTTGCAAATCAATCTAGCACCAGAAGTGGATGAAATCTCAGACATACACTCAAAGCTGTTACGGGTAACCACTTAAATATTACAGCATTGTAGTACTCAAAGGTCTGTCTTCTAAATTTCAGCTGTACTTAGTTTTTTCCTGTCAAAGAAAATATTATCAGGATTTAGCATGTTCATATCATGTTTCCTATATGGTTGTATATGTACAACCATATATATGTACATATGTATATGTACAACCACTTCCTGGGTGGTTCATCTTGGCATGGAGATCTGGGTTGTTGAGAATGAAACAATGTAGAGTGTTAATGCATTAACAAACCATGGGTTAAAGCTCTAGGTTTGTTTCGCCCTCAGAGTTTCAGGAACAGACATCACAGCGAGAAATCAAGAGTAGGGTTTCCTTGGGTGGTTTAGCAGAGTAGAGTGGCATAATTGGTCTGGAACCAGCACATTTGCTCACTTCTGACAGTTCAGAACCATCCCCAGTTAAGAAACCACAGGTTCTTTAATTATTTTAATGTAGTCTTAATGTTGTGGGTTTCTGGCAGCTTATGTATGCAATTTCCCATTTTCAGCTTTTTCCTTTAATCAGGATTTCTTGGTATACATGTCCCAAATTTCAGCATTGTCTCAGTGATAAAATAGGAATATCTTGTATTCCTGTTGTAGTTGTTGGATCCTTCATGGTTAAACTGGTAATGCTGAATTTGTTGCATCCTTTCAGCTTTCTAGCTCACGGGGAACAATAGAGACTAGTCTTCAGGATATCAAAAACAAACTCTCTCCTACTGGCCTTCTATCTGATGGCTGGACTAACCAGGAAGGCACCCATCCAAAAGATAGAAAGTAAGTGACATTTCATGTTGAGTGCTTTTTGTGCTTTGTTAAAGATCATATATCCTGATATGGCATGCAGCCAGGTTATATGATGGAACTCCTTGCCCCATATGTACCTACCCAGGTCCTGAAGTCGTCTTTGGGCCTCCTTCTCTGGGAGTCCCCTCCAAAGGAAGTGAGGTGAGTGGCTACCAGGAGGAGGGCCTTTTCAGGTGTGGCACACCAGCAGTAGAATGAGTTCCCCAAAGAGGAATGCCTGGCACCTACTTTGTATTTTTTTTCTGTGCCAGGTGAAAAGTTTTGAATTTTTCCTGTATGATAACAGTTAAACTTTTTAACTTTAGTTTAAATGTTGCATTTTATCCTGTATTGCTGCTATGCTGATTTGCAATTGCTGTAAATTCGCAATTGCTGTAATTTTGTTGTTTTGTGTTAATTTTTGTTGTTTGTGTGTGTTCAACTTTTGTTAATTGCCTAAAGCGTCTCTGCTATAGGGCAGCATAATAAACAAACAAAACAAAACAAAACAAGTATTTACTTTCTTCCTTTCCCATCTAGCCCAGAAAGGTTACAAGTACTACTGAATTCCATTTCAGAAATTTACTATCAGTTCAAAAAAGACAAGGCAGAACGAAGTAAGTATTTATAATTTATTCCTGGATTGATGCAATGGTTAGAGTGGTGGACTGGGATTTGGGAGATCCAGGTTCTGGTTGCCACTTGGCCATGAAACTCACTAGGTGCTTTTGTGCAAGTTACTGAATCTTAGCCTAAGCTATCGCACAGCCTTGTTGTGAAGATAAGATGGAGAGGAGGATAATGTAAGCCACCTTGGGTTCCTTACAGGAAAATTGGTGCATAAATAGAATTAAAAGAGTTAATGGGGTGTTTGACTCCATGAGCTTGGACTGTGAAAGCAACTAGGATGTGTTTTCAAGTAGTGAGTAGAGTTCTAATGTACCATTCAGGAAATGTTTAGAGTACAGCAGAACCCCATATTTGTGTGAATCAGTTCCAAGCCTCCCAGCAGATGCCTGAAACCACAGATAATAGTGAACTCTATGTATATTGTATACATTTTTATATAATTTTGTTCATTCTTACCTCAGCATTTTTTCTTTCCCTATTCAGTCTAGAATCTTTGCTTACTGGAAGCACTTCATGACTTCCTTTGGCACTTTATGTCACTTTATGGCTTCTTTTTGGCACTTTACAGCACTTTACAACTCCTCTTTATGGCTGAGGTCAACTATGATTAACTGAAAATGCAGTAACGAAGGCATAGGATATGGGGGTCCTGTATAAGAAATCGCAAACCATTATTTTATTGCCCAATTTCATTGGATTTTCTCTTCCTTTAGGACTTCCTTATAATGAAGAACAAATTCACAAATTCGACAAGTAAATGTTTAAAATATTATAAATTTTGTAATAACTGCTATTCAGAGTTTTGATCTTTTACTGTTTCAAATCTTTTTAGTGCAAGTGGTATAAATAAGTTCCAAAGGTTTTTCTGCAGTTTGGGTCAAGAAAAGATTTCTTTCGTAAAGGCCTCATTATTGCCTGTTTTAAGCAAAGGGAGGAACTCTGCACAAAGAGCCATTAATCACTTCCCTGCTATGGCATCAGTCCCTTGTTGACCAATATAAGCTGCTAATACCAGCAAGGGTCAGCTGCACAGCTGTTGGCCCCCACCATTCCCAGGCATCTGTCTACATCCTTGAGATGCACAAGCCAAAAACAATTCAACCCATGACTTGTACAGGAACAATAAACTGTTGGATTAATCAATCTTCCTATGTTCTGCCCTTGCAGTGTGAGCTAAAATGGTTGGCGATGAGGTGCTAGATTCACTTCATAGCTCCCTACCCATCCCATTAAGGATTGCTCTCTCTGCGCATTACCACATCTTTTTGTTTCCCCAAGTGCAACTGTGAAAATTGAATTCACAGTTCAATTTGCCATGAAGCAGATTTTCCCCACTGTGTTGCTATCTGTAGAGATTTTTAGGGGAAAAAAGTGAGGGCAAAGTTTCCTACATGATAGCATTTCATTCATTGTTTGCAACTCTCAGGATTTCTAAATTTCCAGATCATGTCTTTTCAAATGATAAATTTGTTTGCAGAACTTTAAAACACTATTTGAAGTATAGTATAATATTCTATTTATTAGGTTTTGGCTATGTGGGCTACCCTACCACTTGAAAACAGCCAACAAACTCTTAAAAATAAAATCCCTTTTAAAATATGTGAAGATCTATATATGAAAATAAATTATGACCGTCCCATTTTAGCATAGTCTTAATCATTAAACGCTAACCCAAGGAAGAAAATATTTCATTTGCAGAATTTATTACACCTGGATTTCTATGTATTTCTAAGCTATGAGTCACCAATTTTATTCATTTTGGGGTGAATGGCTTATGTAGAGAACAGATCAGGAGCAGCCGCCACTTAATGTTTAGCTTTATCCCATGTGCTATCAAGAGGGTGCACTCTTTTGATCTGGAAAATGACAACAGGATTCCCAATATGTAATAATCTCAAAACAGTAGGGAGCCAGTTCAAACTAAAGGCGTACTAGTCTAATATATATTCCTTATGAAACTAATGAAAAGGACTCAAGATATTACTAAGATATGTAACTTGGCTTCATTCCACTCATTCATGCTCCCCACCCCTGTGTGCATGTGTGTTTCTTGATAGTTAGATCCAAGTAAGTTGGGATAATAGACTACCTGGAAGTTATATGACAATATACTGAGTCTTATTTCTGTGTTACAGGCAGAAGCTTTTTTTGCACGCGACAAAAGCCATGACCTTGTTCAAGGAAGAATGTGTCAGCAAGTATGACACTTTCTTAGACAAGGCAGAAGACTGGATAAGGCAAGATTCTTTGTGTGTGTATTTGTGTAATGTTGAACACTGTAGGAGCAGTACATACTAACAAAAAATTATTTTTACAATAGATTCTATTTCTTTCCAGGAAGATGTTTAATTTAAGAAAACAACTACTGTCTCTCAGAAAGCTCTGCTTTGATATTGAAGATGAGGTGTCCAAATACCAGGACTATGTAAATGAGGTAAAAGTTCTCCGCAGTTATTCCATGTCAGTATTTAGAAAGGAGAGTTGCCTGGCAGAAATTCATAATAGCCTGCCCAGGTTTTCCAAAATTCAAAAGCAATCAATTTCTGGCTCTCTCTTCTCCAGCAGACTATGAAATTTATTCTATACCCTGGAAGTACCAACACTGCTCCATTAAAATAACTGCCGTTCAAGGGTTGTCGTATTGTTGTGAGAGTTGTGTAAGCAAAGGAAAAATCATCTGGAAACATTTTAATTTTAAAATTATAGCTTCCAGCCCGGATGTATCAGGAAATTATGCAATCCAATTTTATAATCTGTTTCAGGAAAGCCATCCGTATAACCACAAAAAATAAGCAGTATATCCATTCATCCACTTGATAAAATGCAAGATGCTTTTCAAAAATGTTTGAGCAACTGCACCAAATGTTGAGAAACTCAGCATTTAGTTGACCATGTCCAGCCATAAAAAGCTAGGCAGAATTCACTGATATTTTTCCAAAACTGGAAAAGAAATCAGAATCAGTAAATTTCTAGTGATAAAATAAGATGCTGGACAAGACACTTATTTTGAGAACAGGCATGGCCAAGCCTTGCTAATTCTCTGGTTCTGTAAGTATTAACATTAAGTAGATAAAAACTAAATAACATTAAGTAGAACAGTTAATACTGTCTGGGTTGTCCATGTTAGATACACATCTGAATTACACTGTTATTTTTGTTTCCAAAACTGCATAAATTCTGATTGTTAGCTTTGTATCTAGATAACTTTGTATTCAATAAATATCAATATACACTGAAAGCCTAAAGGAGCTCCCCAGTGAGGGTCTGATGAAGTCATCAGGAGAGCAAGTGCTTTTAAACTTGTGGATACTGTTTTGTCTTTTACATGACTTTATGCATTTATTGCAGTTACAAGAAACATTGCCTCATAAGATGATTGCAGCTTCCAGTGGGATTAAACATACAGTCAATCCAGTTTATCCAAGTTCAAACACTTTGGTGGAAATGACTCTTGGGTAAGAGTGTTTTGACTAAGTGAATATACTTTTACCTGCTTTCCACACATTGCAGTTATGTTAAATCTTAAAATGGTCACTGTTGCCTTCATTTAGATGAAGGTTTATTTTCACTGCTAAAAAGACTAGTGGAGGAGGCATTCCTGTACATCAGGAAGCAGAGATTGCATTCAATCTGATTTGCAACCCGTTACCTTTTCTTGTAGAAACAGCCTAGTAATAAGCAGAGTTGTACAAAGAGATGATTTATTAGATCACTGTGTACTGCTGAAAGGAAAGTTGAACTGACTTTGAAATTCCATTGTTTTCTGCAGGCTGGAAATAATTACTCTTAGGCAGATGGCAGGCCCAATCAAACAGGTGTGTCTACTCAGTAGGATAGGATATTTCCCATGGTCAGTTCCACCATCTTCCAGAAAACAGGGTTTCTGAATAGTTGCATAACACTGGGTCACAATTATATTTAATGAACAGGAACATTATTTATTTCATTTTTATACTGTCCCACAGCCAAAGCTCCCTGGGCAGTTTTTAAATTCTCTTACAAGAGCTGAATCAGGAAGATGGCTCAGACCTGTGTTGTGCCGGAAGAGCTCATGCCACTTCTCTGTTCCTTAATTTTCACATCAGCTATTCATATTGTGCTAGTTATCCCAGGCCTAAAGCCAGTGTAGTATTAGCAGAAGAAAGTGCTGCTCTAGTAAAATTGGAACAACTTCTTAAATAGTACATTGAAAATAATTTCCTTATGTGGGCAGCTAGATCCAGTTAGGATACTTCCCAATTTGCAAATTCCCTTAGTTTACAGCCATAAAACAAAATGACGACAACAATGAAAACAACAAAGTAACCCCCCCCCCCAAAAAGAATATGGTACAATATTGAATTTTTTAAAAATAAAATATTAATGATCCAGCAGTAAAATAAACAAGCAACAAATGAAAGACTACCTAAATAGGAAGGTCTTAACATATCAGTGAAGATTCTGGTGGATTTCATGGGCAGAAAAGAAAAAGATTGTCCAAGGTTTCAAAAATATTTTTTTTAACTGGAAGCTAGGATGAAATTAAGCATATCATTTTTCTTGCAGTATGAAGAAACTAAAAGAAGAAATGGAGGGTGTTGTGAAAGAATTAGCTGAAAATAATCACCTTTTAGAAAGGTAAGTGGGGATTTCAATGGATTTTTTTTTTGACTTGCATATAAAATGCATTCGGTGAGGAAGTAGCTATTCAACATCTTTTAAGGATTTGCTGCATATATACACTGTTCTCATGCACAAGGAACAGTGTGGAGACCAGATCCACCTGGTGCAGTACCATACTGCAAGGCCCATTGCTGCCACTGGGTGGATAACTTGTCAGTGCCCCCCAACAAAAAGGAGTGCCAGTCAAGTAGAACAGTCCCACCTACGAGTTCTTTCAAGATAGTACATGTATATGATTCTGGCTGCATGGATGAGGTGGGTTGCATCGGTTTATCGTTTAAAATATTGTCAGTCAAATTATTTGTTAGCAATCAAATTGTGATAGAGATAAAAACCCACTCTATAGAAATTACTTTCACAGCTGGTGATAAATTGCTGATGGGAGTGGGAGAATAGAGCCCAACAGCTTGAAGGGCTAAATTGACAGCTGAATTCAAGGCAAAGATAGCATTTCATTCCTGCATCTCCATATAAACTTGATTTTGAAGATAGCTACCATTGGCTTGTTAACTTGCTTAAGGAGCTTGCAGTATATAAGAATCAAGTGATATGGCACTTTCCTGCCATACCACACACAGAACTGTTTTACACAGTACCCTAACCCACAGTTTGGGCCGTTGCATTCCAACTTGATGGGATGCGGAGCAGCATGGCGGGAGCCACTGGGTGTAGAAAGAATTAGCAGAAATCAGAATGTCTTCTGGTAGGAGTAAGGGGTCATTGGATCCAACTTAATGTTTCTTTGCATAGGTACAAGTCTGACTGCAGAAGAAAAGTACTGTGTAAATCATGCCTAAGAAGTATCAACAGTATCAACACTAAACTAGCTTATCTTTTTTCATTTAGGTTTGGTGCTTTGACTATGGATGGTGGCCCACGGAATGTAGATTGTATCTAGGTGTATATTTACTGTGATGCAGTTTATTGACTTTGCACAGATAGTGTTTATATGCAGAAAGGTTATTCTGCACTTGGCTTCCCCTTCAGTATTTAACAGAAATGTGTAAATATGTATATACTGTAAATAGAGAAAGTCTCTCTTTTGGTAATGTTAAAAGTGGTCTTAACATTTTAAGTACTATCAGAATTTTCCCTATAAAAGCTATTATGGCTGCATATTGTGGTGAGCACACTGATGCAATGCATTGACTTCAAATGCTGTCTTGGTTTATTCTTTTGTGAACACTGCTGGAGAGCTTGTGGTCTTGAACCTGCACTGCTGTTTAAAGGGCAGTTAGGCTTCCTTTTAAGCCATATGAATGCTGAAATATCTCATTTATTATAATCTGGAACTGTCCCTGCTTTGTTTCATGTGTATAGATGTCTGCCATCAAATGTTAAAAAGATACTTTAACAACATAAAAGGTATCTCTTAAATTCTAGGAGTGAAGGAAATATTGTTGGATTTCTAAACATGCCTGTTTTAAACATGTTATATTTTACCAAAACTATAATTAGCGTATTTGGGACTTAGAAGTAAGTAAAATTCAGCCTTCCATTTGCCAAATCGTAGGTAAAATGCAAAGATGAACTATTTTAAAACATTTTCTTTAATAGTGCAATGCATCTCAAATATAGTGAAACTTGTTCATCCTTTTGTAAAACTCTTTTAAAATATAATTTTAAAGTAATATTACTTTCACTGAGATCTTAAACAATAAGGTTGGTATAGACCATATGCTGATTTTCATCTTCCATAAAATCTAAAAAAACCTTAAAAGAATTGTTGCCTTTTTATTAACACAGTTAAAATATCTTAACATTTTAAGCTGTAGCAGTTTGCACAAATGTGTTCACACATTTCCTGGAAACATGGGTTTGGCATCAGACTTAGAATAAACCCATTGAAATCAGTAAAACATAAGTTAGTCATGACCAATTGAGGTCCCATTAAAATTAATGGACCTACTCTAAATATAACCAAGTCTTTAACCTATAGTAAATAGTTTATTTCCAGTGCTTTGATACATACAAAAGAAATGAATCTTATTGACTCCAGTGGAGCTTATTTTCCTATATGTACAGGAATATGATTGCAGTTCTCAGCTGGTTTATCAGAATCAGTCCTCAGAACTATCATCTGGTTTGAGACTATTCCAGAAGGGAATTGAGTCTTCATGCACAAGCTCAAGTTGGGGCTTGTGTAGGTTAACTTTCCAATGGACTACTCTTTCTGTCTCCTCCA
Source organism: Varanus komodoensis (assembly GCF_004798865.1). Taxonomy (NCBI): domain Eukaryota; kingdom Metazoa; phylum Chordata; class Lepidosauria; order Squamata; family Varanidae; genus Varanus; species Varanus komodoensis. Next base: position 1,106,950 of record NW_025335408.1, on the reverse strand, counting down.
TTTTGACCAGGAAAAATATATCCTTATTTTACTATTATAGTCCCAGTGTTCATTGCTTTTATAATGAAGCTTCTAGTTCTAATTCTTCCATTTTGAATGGAATGAAAAGAACAGAAATGCAGGAAGGGTTCTCCATCTTGTCACTGTTCTTTTTAAAATTCAACCCATTATGAAGAGCACAGACAAATAATAGGCAATCTGTAATTGGCAGGACCGCAGTCTTGCATATTAGTGTTTAAATCCCAACTATTAATAAAGCTAACTTAGAAAGGGTGGAAGAAAGTTTAGATACTAGTTTGGAAGGATCACCAAAACATAGATGGTAAATTTGTGTGTAATCTTGCTGCCTTATTGTACATAAATTCCTACTTTGAAATGCTGAGATTATATTTCTGCAATGTAATTGTTTTATAGTAGAATTCTTTTGTACTTTTTATTTTACAGAACTATCATTTTGCATAACTGCTTTACTCAATGATCGTTGAGGGTTGGGGAAATGGGATGATGGATTTTATTTTCTTTATACTGAACTAGTCTCAATGAATAGTGTAAATGATTCTTTAACATTGTTGGTATACAATAATACATAACATTATGCTTCTTATTCAGTGTGTAATGATTTGTTTTGTATTTTAATTGATTTATGGTAGAAACCCTGTTCTTAGCTCCATCAGCAGTGGCTATGGGGCTTGTTAAAATTATTTTAGTGTCCAACAAATTAGTCAAAAATAAATCTTCATTTTGAAAAAGATGAAGTGGTGGTCTTAACTAGATAAGCCATGTATATGATTGCATTTCAAGGCTGGATAGACATTGTCGTTACATGAGCCATGTGTGGAAGATAATAGAGTTTAAATTATTTTTAAAAAGGGAGTCCTGTTTTAATAAATAGTATATTGCAATATTAACATTTAACAAACCTTAAATGTTAACATTAAACAATATCATGAGGGAATGATTTCTTTGTCCAAATATAGTATATACTACTTAACGTGTGGTGGGATTTTCTGAAGGCAAAGAGCTGTACTTGGCTCTTTACTTAAATGTTAAATTAATATTAATGTTAATAGAAGAGTAGAAGCTGCACAAATGGAATTACACATACAGTAGTGCAGGTTGAAGTTAATTTACAACCAAATTTACAACCAAATCTAATTGATTCGTTTGAGGATGATATTGTTTTAACACTATCATATCTCATGAGGAAATTAATTATGCCTATGGAAATAATAAAAGACTTTGGAAACAAAGCAGTAAATCAGCTATGGCAAATCTAGCAGCTTAGATCTAAACCTGGATAAAAAACCTCAGAGATACCATTTAGGTGTAATTATACAAATTGAGCTTGTTAAAAGTGATGATTGCATGACCAATCAGTTACTACATATATTAAAAATTAAAATAGTTGGAAATGTTTGGCAATTAAAATGAAATTATTACCAAATTAACATTTATTTCATACATTGTGTCATTTCATACTTTAAATGAGCAATGACAATTGATGTTTCTACATTTTATTTTTGGTATTAAAAAGCCCAGGTTCAATGCAAGCGTTTCTACAACATTCTCTGCAAAACTGGGACTACTAGCTCTTTATATGGACTCCAGTAAGCAAGACAAAGAGTGCCTGACCTTTTTCTGGAGAGTAGCTTTCTTGGTCATGGCTGCTAACTGAAAATCTCTTACCCCATGGAAACAGATAATGACATTTTTATGGAACACAGTATCAGTGTATTGAATTGCTGAGAACACATGGCAACCTGAGACATAGAGAGCTCTGAGGAGTGATAACAATCAGATTATCTTGCTTGTATCAAATCGATATCCTGAGTGATCAGAAGGACTTTAAAGAAATTGACTCACATGATAATATTCTTTATCACTTTGAAAAATCCAAGAAAAAAAGGATACTAATTCCTCTACCCTCCCACTCCCAAGTTCTGTTAAAAGGCATAGTTTGGGGTTTAATACTACTTGCAGTTGATTCCCAGCCAGCGGTACAGTTGAGTCTGGGCTATGTGGAACACAGTAGCAACACTTTTTTCATTAGCAGCAACACTGGTGCCATCTGATGTTAACCACCCACCCTCAATTCTGTTCCCTGACCTTAGCTGCAATTTGCACAGTAGCTGGGGGAAAATTCATTTCCTCAGCAATAATGACTTGCTGTGACAGAAGTTTTGAATAGCTTGGTCTTGAATGGGGAATTAAGATCCATTATAATCTGTTCCTGAAGGAGAGGCAACTGGTTTTGTTCGTGTAGAACAAGACCTGCAGTTTTGGACTCTCTTTGGGGTTGTGACTACCAGAAGAGTCATGGTGAGTGCCTACACTTCAAACTGGACCAATTTACCACAGCTTCCCAAAGCTTTCTATAACGTATTTGTGACTAACATCATTTGTGGTCACAGATCTCGCCATATAATGATGGTTATTTTGCTGTCCTTGTTTCAGACACACACATACACACACACACACATTCTGCTTTCTGTTAAGACGATCCATCTTCAACAGTGAGACAATTTAGTTCTGCCTATCTCATGATGAATGGCTGAGTCCAATGTAGCCTTTCCCTCTGCAACCCTACCCCAAATCTGTTATGGGGGTCCCTTAACCCTCTGGAGCAGATGGGATCTGCAAAGGGAATTTGTTCTACATTGGTTTCCAACCCATAGGCCATACTCATGCCCTACATATAACCTGTGGAGAGAATAGAGTAGAACCTGTTTCTGAGTAAGTGTGCATAAGACTGTACTCTTAAGATTTGCTTCAGCCACAGGAGTATGACAGCTGTGCTAACCAATAACCACATGGCAATCCATTGAGAGTCCTTGTGGTTTGAAGAACTGTAATTATGCTGTTGAAACATACAGCTGAACAGGACGGATTTCAGGGTGCAAGGTTAAAATGACCAATTCTGAAAGGTGATCTTTAATAGCATGCATACCAAATATGCTATGCTAGGTAAATAAGGGACTGCAGGTGGCGCAGTGGTTTAAACCGCTGTGCTGCTGGGCTGGTAGATCGAAAGGTCGCCAGTTCAAATCTGCACAATGGGGTGAGTCCCCGTTGCTCCGTCCCAGCTCCTGCCAGCCTTGCAGTTCGAAAGCATGCAAATGCAAGTAGATAAAAAGGTACCACTTCGGTGGGCAGGTAACAGCGTTCCGTGCACTTCGGTGTTTAGCCATGCCAGCCACATGACCATGGAGACTGTCTGCGGACAAACGCTGGCTCCCTCGGCTAGGAAACGGAGATGAGCACCGTCCCCTAGAGTCAGGCATGACTGGACTTAACAGCAAGGGGAAACCTTTACCTTATACCAAATATAGTAAATGCCTTTAAAAATGCATTTGCTCCTCCCCATGCAGAATTTGAATGCTGACAGAAGTGACAGCTGCCACAGTAAACTAGAACTCATGACCACAGTAAACTTGTAGCACCAGCTGTGAACGGCTAAGGGGTTCTGACCCTCTGCGTCTCTCTTGTAATTAGAGGCTGATGTTGTCAAATTACATTCTCCGAGCGTGAAATCGTGACCGAACGAGTAACCTTCTGAACCGGTGCCAAGCCCTCCACAGGGCTACATTTTTAGACGCACTTTGAAGTGTCATGCACAAAGGGAGCAGAGACCCGAGCACTGCTGTATAAGATGTTTGCATGGTGAGACTACTAGAGCCGCCCTCCCAACCCCGAGTTGTCTTCTCGAGTGCGGCCGTGAGTCTCTCGCCTGATCTGCCCCCGCAGCAAGTCTGCTTTGGCTGGCAGGCGCGGCTGCTTCTGCCACAGGCGGCGTTCGGCTGCCCAGAGCAGGGGAAGAAGGACGAAGAAGGTGCCCCACCTGGCATGGCACGGCGGAGGACTCCTCGCTGAAATCGGCGCCTCTCGTCCGCAGAGGGTCCCCCAGCCCCAGAGAGAGGAGGAGGAAGAGGGGGCCAGTGGTGAAGGCACCGCGGGGGTCCCACACTCCCTTGCCCCGGGCGAATAAGCCCTTCGTGCCCCAGCAAGAGTTGCCACTGCTGCTGAGGGGGAGGAAGGAGACCTGTCCTGAGATGCACCGACCCCGCCATGTTACAACCATCTTCGAGTCCCGTCGCAAGCGCAGCCGCGCAGTTTTGGGCCTGCGGAAGGGGCGAGCACGTGGTGCGGCCTGCGGCCCTCACATCTTGGCGAGCCAACTGCGGGCTGTGCAGGCGAGCCGTCCAAACATCTAGCCTGGTTGCCCGCCCCCTTATTTCTTTGCTGGTTCCTGTTCCCCTTAGTTCTGTTTTTTCCCCTACTGCTTTGTCTGCCTTTCTCTTTCCACAAATAAAATAAAAACCATTAAGAAGGAAAGATGGAGTAACTACACAAGATCTTTCTGTCTTTCCTTTGGTCTCAGCTGTTGATGCAATACAGAGAGTCACGCGTGTCCTATTCAGACATGCAGAGCCAATTTGGGGAGCTGCACTGGGGAGGGGCAGGCTATTTATTCTACTAGAGTGGCCAGCCCTGGATCCAACCCCTTCCGTATTCAGTTTGAACCACGAGTTTCATCTCTCAACAGCTAGCTTTTCTTTGGGTGGATTCATTTTGCTTCCAAATTAATAGGACTTCAACTAGTGAAGTCACTATTGGAAGGAATGATAGTGCATCTCCACTCTACAAAGTGTTTAAATAAATCATTTGGCTCAGAGTTGTTCTTTTAATCTGGAACATTGTTTAATCTGGAAAATCTTCCTTCACATAGTAACTTTCTTTTAACATGTTTGATCTGCCAACCATACCTGCTGGTTGTGGATTACACAGTTATTTGCTAGTGCAATATAATGGTGGATAAATTTTGACAAGCATTTAGAATACTCCATTGCATTTCTCTTTCTATGCAAATACAGCAGTTCCGTCTGGGTCAGTGGGGCTGAGAAGGGAGGTGAGTCTGACATTTTAAAATAAACATTAAAAGATGATTTGATCTGAGTTGAAAGATCTGTGAAGATGAAACAGATACAAAGCTGTGACTGGCTGTGAATATTTGGTTGCAAGAACAAGAATTCATTTAAAGGTAATCATCAGTTATAACAGAAAAAAATCAGGTTGTGAATCTGAAAAACTTGCAGAACCATCCAAGGTAATGGAATTATTATCATCTTTGTTTCCTCATTATGAAATATTAACAAACTCATACTTTTAAGGATGTTACAAACTGCTATATGGTTTTAATACCTATTGTTGATGAAAACCAAAGCAGAAAAGATTTCAGAGTTAAGCATTAAAAGTGTTTACATTATTTCTTGGATGGGGCAAACTTTTTTACATTTCCAGCTCTCATGTTGATTCTATATCTGCTGAGATAGTGCTTTAGATTTCCTCAGTTTTTCAAAAGGACAGGATGCAATGTCAGTGATCAAGGATATATTTTTCCTGGAGGAAAGCCCAGAGACAACTTGCTGTTAATTTGCAACTTCTGTGAAACATTCACAGGACTGGATTTGCTACTCATTTCTGAAACCATTGTTCTCATTTCAGTTACTGTACACAATCTAGATTTATGAAATAAGTGATAGAGGATGAAATTATATGCGTAATATATATCAGGATGTAATATATTTTTCACATTTCCTACATTAGAACATTGGATTTAAAGAAACACAGATTCTAAATATTCAAATTTACTTAGTATACTTTTGTAATGGGACATGAATAATATTCTGGTATTTACACTTCAGTTAAAGGTGGTGCCGGGTCTTGGGTTACAATAACTTGTTTATTTTCTGAAAAAGATGCTTTGACATCATTCAGCCCATAATTAAAGTCGTTAAAGTCGTATGAGAAGCTCTTCCTCCTCTCAGCAGAGGACTCTTAATGATAGATGTTGGGGCTTCAAGGACAGAGGGTGTGGCTTCTAGCATCTTTCTTTCCTTAAATATGACACTTTTTACATTTGTACCATATATGAGGGTCAGCGACATTTCCATTCTTGGAAAAAATATCAAATATTAGTAGTTTACCTAGTGTGATAAATATGCCAGCAAATTTGGAAAACTCAACAGTGGCCACAGGATTGGAAAAGGTCAGTTTACATTCTGATCCCAAAGAAGGGCAATGCCAAAGAATGTTCAAACTACCACACTATTGCACACATTTCACATGCTAGCAAAGTGATACTCAAAATCCTACAAGCAGTATGTGGACCGAGAACTACCAGAAGTACAGGCAGGATTTCAAAGAGGGAGAGGAACTAGAGATCAAATTGCCAACATTCGCTGAATCATGGAGAAAGCTAGGGAGTTCCAGAAAAACATCTACTTCTGCTTCATTGACTATGCCAAAGCTTTGATTGTGTGGATCACAACAAATTGTGGCAAGTTCTTAAAGAGATGGGAATACCAGACCATCTTATTTGTCTCTTGAGAAACCTGTATGTGGGTCAAGAAGCAACTGTGAGAACTGGACGCGGAACCACTGATTGGCTCAAAATTGAGAAAGGAGTTTGGCAAGGCTGTATGCTGTCGCCCTGCCTATTTCACTTATATGCAGAGCACATCATAAGAAAGGCGGGGCTAGATGAATCACCAGTTGGAATTAAGATTGCTGGGAGAAATATCAACAACCTCAGATATGTAGATGATACCACTCTAATGGCAGACAGTGAAGAGGAACTAAAGAGCTTCTTGATGCGGGTGAAGGAGGAGAGTGCAAAAGTTGGCTTGAAACTCAACATTAAGAAAACTAAGATCATAGCATCCGGTCCTCTCACTTCCTGGCAAATAGATGGGGAAGAAATGGAGGTAGTGACAGATTTTATTTTCCTGGGCTCCAAGATCACCGTAGTTGGGTACTGCAGCCCACAAATTAAAAGACACTTGCTCCTGGGGAGGAAAGCTGTGGCAAATCTAGACAGCATACTCAAAAGCAGAGCCATCGCCCTGCCAACAAAAGTGCGTACAGTCAAGGCTATGGTTTTCCCAGTTGCAATGTATGGCTGTGAAAGCTGGACCATAAGGAAGGCTGAGCGCTGAAGAATTGAGGCCTTTGAATTGTGGTGCTGCCGGAGACTCCTGCGAGTCCCTTGGACAGCAAGGCGATCAAACTGGTCAGTCCTAGAGGAGATCAACCCTGACTGCTCTTTAGAAGGCCAGATCCTGAAGGAGAAATTCAAATACTTTGGCCACCTAATGAGAAGGAAGGACTCCCTGGAGAAGAGCCTAATGCTGGGAACAATAGATGGCAAAAGAAGAAAGGGACGGCAGAGAATGAGGTGGCTAGATAGAGTCACTGAAGCAGTTGGTGTGAGCTTGAGTGGACTCCGGGGGATGGTGGAGGACAGGAAGGCCTGGATGAGTGCTGTCCATGGGGTTGCGATGGGTCAGACATGACTTCACGACTAACAACAACAACTTAGCATGAAGAATAGGATGACAATATTTTCTTCATTACCTTTGATTTCAGTGTAGCAGCCAAAAGCTATGGTGAGTACTTTGTAGATGAAACTGTCTTATTCACAGAATTTTACAGGAAATTCACATAATTGGATCTTCCATTTGTAGTGCCTCTGTGTTTTTCCACCACTTTTGTCTTTTTCTCTCTCCAGGAATGCATCTGTTAATGGAAAAATGGAATAGCTGCACAGAGTTAGGAGCTCTCCTTCTGGAAGCACATCTGTGTCATATGTGTTAGAAAATCCATATGATGCAACTGAGTCCATGGTTTCTGCCGGGAATGAGAAGGATGGCCACTTTGGACACTCATTCTTACAGACTGCTGGCTGCAGTCCAGAGGAGTCATAACTGGGATCTGAAGCAGAACAAGGGGAAATGGGGAGGATGGGGCATGCCAAGACACGGAGATGAAGGAAGTGGACATGCTTATCTCAAGGCCAGATCATTTGGCAGGGCAGGCAATCAAGAGGTACAGCTGGCAGAAGGGGACTCTGGGGATGAGGGGTTTTCAGGCAAACACCAGGTGCCCCCAGTTCTTGACCCTTGATGAGGTGTCAGCTGAGGTAGATGTCCCAATTAATGATTGGGGCATGGAGAGGTGTGTGCACTTTCAGAAGGCTCCTCCCAAATGGATGGGGCACAGATGTGTTCATAAGGAGTGTTCCTGAAGATTGGGTAAACACTGGGTTAGGCGCAACAAATCGGTCTGTACATACTCAGAGATTTGTGTTGGTGTAGTGGTTAAAAGCACAAGACTGGGACTCAGGCAATCTGGGTTCTAGTCCCCACTCAGCCATGCAGCCAACTGGGTGACTTTGGGCCAGGCACAGACTCTCAGCCCGACCTACCTCACAGGGTTGTTGTTGTGGGGATAAGATTGAGAGCAGCAGGAGGAGACTGATGTAAGCTGCTTTGAGTTCTTTGTAAGAAAAATATAAATCTAATAAATCTATGCTCGGGAGCATTAAAACTGTTTTGCAAGGTAAATGGTTTGTGGCTTTTGACTGCTTGAAGGAGAAACCATGGCTCACAGCAGTATATACCAACTGCCCTGAAATGGATGGGGAAAAACCAGAAAATGGAGTGGAGGGACCACTTGAGAATGGAGCATTCTTATTAGGCACAGAATGTTGCCTGATAGAGGAAGCAAAGTGACAATAGGGGGAGGGAAAATGGAATGGAGAAACAGGAGTTCTGAATGGAAATACTATAGTAAGATTTTGCTATAGGGACCTATTTATGGGTAAATAATGTTTTCAGAATTCATTGCCCTTTAGATTAAGAACTGATACTTGATCAGGATGGGAATCACTGGTTAAATTGCCATGTAATATTCTGTTCTGTTTGGGGGCAGGAAGGGTAAGTTGTTTTGTTCTGTTTTTAATTCTCTCAAAATACAGGACATTTTCCAATTCTTGTTAATTCTTGTTTTGTTCATTTAAATTGGATGTTTTGTGCCATTTAGAATGAAAAAAATGTGCAGTGTGGTTTCCCAAAGCTAATTCTGAAGAAACTATTTTGCCTTAAAAGTATTTACTTCTGGTTTTATTGTCAAACATTAGAGATTGGAATCTCTAAGTATACCCTGCAATAAAGAATGCTGTTCTCAGTTAAAGTTTATACTTTCCATTTTTAATTTACCTTGTCTTTGCAACCAAATAATAGAAATTGGAATCTAAATTCTAGTATGGCCCTCAATAAAGTGGCCGTCAGCTAGCTGAAAATGGGCCACAGTCATAGTCATAGTGGGGAAGGCAGCAAGTTAGCGCCAGCTGCTCCCACGTGCCATTTGGGCACATATGGGGCACTTGGCACTGGCAGATGCCTGAGCTAACTTGGCAAGAGCAAGAAGGGCTTTCGCCACACTTGCCAATTACTGGTACGCATGATGATGCCCAGGTTCAGATGATACAAAAGCCCAGCATGGATACATCAACCTGCAGAACCCATAGGTCTTGATGGCAGCGTGTTTACCTCAGACAAGCCATCCTATGGGAATTGGCTCACATTTGCACAACATAACAACTGTTTGTGTGTAATAAGTGATGAGGAGTTGTCATGTTGTGCCACTGAGACAGCAGAAAGCACAGATTTGAAATGGAAACATAGATGAGCTATGGAAACATTGCTTTGAGAGACTTGTATGTCATTCAGAAAATGGGACTGAGTATGGCCTGCCTAAAATTTTTGGCAATCAGAAGAACTTGAACAGAGATGCCTTCTGGCACCTAGGCTCATGTGTTGGCTTGTAATGGTTTTACACCTAAAACAGCATCAGTGGAGAAGAGAATTCATCTTTGGTCCACATGTCATAAAAGCCCTTCAACAGTTGCAGTGGTCTTGGGTATTATTCTTGTGCCATAAGCTGATCAACGGGACACAAGTGTTTCTAGCCTTACTTACAAATAATTCACTTGGCACAGGACAGGAAAACATGCATGCTTATGCCACTGTAGTCAAGAAAAGAAGGTAGAAAGGGGTGTAGCCAAATTACAGCTCAGCATAACTAAAAATAATAAAGGCAATGATAATGTTTCAAGTATACATAAAGGCTTGCTGACTAAACATAAAAGGTTTGTGTGTAAACATTCAAGGGAATCCTACCCCTTGACCAAAATATAAGGTCTTCAAGGAGGGTTGCAATATGAAAGGGTAAAACAAACATTTCTAGTTTCTAAAACTGTCTAAAATACCAAAAACGGTAAAATGGAAGAACCACTTCATAAAAAGAAGGGCTTTCAACAAGAGGGCAGGTGACTGTGTATGACAGAAGATCTGTAGGGCAGAAGAATGCACAGGATTGAGAGAGAGAGAGAGAGAGAGAGAGAGAGAGAGAGAGAGAGAGGGAGGGAGGGAGGGAGGGAGGGAGGGAGGAAGTGGTTGCTGGCTTTTGTAGATCACTCAAAGATGTGCACAACTTAAAGATGTGGTTCTGTAGAGTGCCCCACATCTTGTAATTCAGTTTTTGTGGGAAAAGAAGTATTGAGAAATTTCCCCAACTATGAAAGTAAGACTTGCTGAGGGAAAATCTGCCAAATCTTGGACTGCATACTGCTTCACCATTGACTCCACTGGCTAGGGAGACAGCAATTTTTCCAGGCCAGCATAAACAAAAAGATGAAGTGAGAGAGAACTAAGCAGACAGCTTCTGTAATTTTTCTGTAACAAGTACTTAACATGCTTTTAAGTCTTCAATAGAGAAATCGTGTTATTCATGTACAGCTACATAATCAATTAGTCTGCTCATTTGAGATTCCAGGAAACCTAACATTTAATTCAGCAGAATGAGAACTGATGAAAAAATAGAATTAGAAAGGATTTCTTGGATGAATTGTCTTACAACAAAAGACAATTTTCCTATGGTTCTTTTTCTGTACAATATAATATATATTTTAAAAGTGGGCATAAACCATGCTTGACTTACACATATCAGGATAATTGTTTTAAACACAGGATAAAATACTAAAGTGATACACTAGAATATATAACTTTATTGGTGTAGAAAGGGTTTGATTTGCAACTGATAGTGCACTTAAGGAAAAAGCAAAAAAGAATAATGGTTCATTCATTTATCTGATTTGAATTATGCATTTGCTTCCAGGAACAGGGAGCTTTTCCTAGCCTGCCTGCTTTGAATACTTAATGATTTTGCTCTCAAGTTTCTCCAAATGATCATCCTGTCAATCAGTATTTCTAACAAGATGAGAGAGCTGTGTGGCTAGAAGAGAGGAAAGTAGGTTAGTGGAAGGGTCCATAATAAAAAGTATTCCAGGACATATTTGTGTGTATTCCATTCTATTTTATTATACATGTTCTTTTCAGAGCTGCTAAAATATAGACACAATTTTTTCCTCCTTTCTTATCCATGGGAAAAAAATAGCTGGGCTTATACCTACTAGTACAGAGGTTAGAACAAATAGATGTCACAGGAAATAAGCTCAGTCATGTGGTAAATAAATATTTATGTATGACACAGGTATTTCTAAGGCAAAAGACTTAAAAATTAGCATATTAATTTTGATTTATATTTCCTTGTTTGTATATTTGATTTTTTAAAATAAGTTAACATGCAGAATGTCAATGAAAAGTTTAATTCTGGCATTCATCCACCAAGCCTACAACCAAGGTGTTGCCCAATGACTATACTATTTACTGGCTTTGTCCAACATGACAAGCAATCAACAATTAAAAAGAAAATATACACACACTGTTGCTTATTGAGTTGTCTGAATGAAACCATGATATATCATGGGTTTCTGTCTACCACAACTGCTTGTTGTATAATCCGGATTCAGACAATACAGCCTGTTTGTGATAGAAACCCTAGAACAAGTGACCTGCTTGGCAAGAGCAACTGTCACCGTTCTTACCATGAGGCTAGCCAGAGACCATGGCTGACAGATCCCCCTCTTTGGTGCAGCTGTCAGACACACCTGAGCGCCTTCTTCCACCTCACACCCAGCTAATTTCACCCCCTGCTCATGCCTGACAGGCCTGCTCCAAGGTGGGAGCAGGGCAATCAGCCAGGTGGCCTTGCATCCTGCGCAGCCCTGCCTAGCCAGTTCCTGCAGAGCTATGATGCCAACCTTCTGCCTGTGATTCAGCCTCTCAGGCATGAACATGGGCTTTGTGGTGACCAGATGGGCATGGCTGCCCCGAATCGTACCACTGCTTCACTGGTTGCTCCCCCTACTCGAGCCTAGAAGAAGCCACTGAGGAAGAATGAGGTGGATGTGTCTTCACTTGAATTGCACTGGCCTGTTCTTGAGGTAGCCCACTGAACAAATTGGCTCCCAGCTTCTGCTCGAGCAATTTTCCCTCAGGCAGGACCTGGGAGCAGGAGGCAGGGCACCCAAGCAGCTCCTCCCACTTCCCCATTGCACTTCAGGGTGTGAGCCACGTTTGCGCAGCAGAGACTCTTTGACAGCCACAAAGAACCATAGCTGCCTGTCAAAGGAAGAAGCTTGATTCCTCCCTGTAATGTCCCTTGGAATATCTCCAGAAGGAGGTGTAGGGAGGGAGCAAAGCAACCACAATGAGCCCAACAGTTTGTCAGGCTCATTCATCATGGGTGCATGGCTCTTAACAGCAACCCACTATGGTGACTTCCCATGATGGGTTGCCATTATGTGCACACCTGCCCATTGGGTGCCATCTTGCAAGACACCAAAAGGCACAAAGTTAGCCTCTGGTTTGGTTTTGTGCAATTAAACATGTTATAATTGTGTAGTAATAAATTTTGTAAGCGACAGGAATGATTCTGGAAAATCAAAATCACATAGCTGGGGTACGTCCTGGAAAGGGAAACCAGGACATGGGAAACTGGAGAGGTTAACATCAAGATTTCATCTGGTACAAATGAGGCAGCTAAGTTAGAGCTGCCACTAGCTCCTGGCCCCTATCACAACACTGCTGAACTCCACTGACTTCCTGTTTACTTCCTGGCACACTTCAAAGAGCTGGCTTTAATCTTTGAAACAGTCTGAGACTTGGGTATCTGGGGGAACACTTTTTTCAGTATGAACCTACCCAAGTTTTAATGTTTTCTCTGGATATCTCCAATTTCAGAAAGAAACTTGGATGATGGACTTTGTTTGCAGTGCCTTCTTATTAATATTTTATCTCTAGGTTGAAACTTTTGTTCACCAAATCATTTTAGTATAGTAGTTTTTACTGCACATGTGCTGTTGTAGGATTTTTACACTGCGTTAGTTGGTTTAAAATAATACTGCTTTTATGTATTAGTTGGCTAATTTGCTGTCACGATGTTCTTATCTAGCATGCTGTTTTAAACTGCTTCAGTCTTAAGGGTGCATTGATACCTGCTGAACAGATTTTATCTTAAACCGAAACCTAGTTGTAAGTATTAGAAATCCAACATTGATCCATCTAGCTCAGTATTTTCTACTATAGGAACAGTCACCCAAGTGCTCAAACAGAGGTCTTAGCCTGGCTACCCAGGATCCCTTAACAGGAGGTTCCATGGACTTGTGGAATCCTTGGGACCTTGTGTTTTCAATGTGATCTGATAAATAGAATCATGAGAAGGGCTTTTTCTGAAGGGTTGCATCAGTATGATGAACACATTGCTGAAAATCTGGGGCTCTGTGGGTCAAAATCAATGCCTTGAGTGATACCTGGTAAGCTTTAATAATTCAGGTTCAGAAGAAACTAATTTGGAACTATTTTTCCTTGATTTCTTTTGAAATATATAAGTACTTGCTTGTGGTTTTCCATTTTGATAAGACAAATAGGGGTCAAACTTAGGTGGGGGAGGTCTAGGACCCTTTCAATGTATAAGATTGGATGCACAAGATTGCAACCTTAACTTTTATTGTGTTTTCAGGGAACCTTGACTTCCCAATTGTGTTTAAACACCTTAAATACATGCCTTCTGGCCTCTTTGCAGTGGTGTGTGAACTAAATAGCATTCTTTTATTTGGATATCTGTCTTTATACTTATAGTGAGACTGATTAAAGAATTTTGACTTCTTTGGTACAAATGGAAATGTTTGCATAGTTTTAAGGGACACATTGACCCAGGAAATACAATCTATCCTGATCCAGTCTGGAAAAAGGCCGTAAGTTAAAAATATCTGAAAGTGGGGGTTTAAATATTTTACATGTTTTAGTCTGGAGGAGTGAAACATAAATATCTACAGAACAGTTGATACTCTATATTGTGTTATACAAACTTTTTAATATCACTCTACAATTCTGGCAGCAAAGACCATTGTTCCATAACATCTTCAGTTTACTGTCTTATCTGTATTTAGCCAAGAAAATGTCAGCTAATGAGATAACAACAGAAATATACTCTAAACAGAACCAACTTTTAAAAGTATGGAAATGCATTTTCAACAGATGTGATCATGTTAATGAAAAGAATTTAACTGTCTGAAAACATGAAATTATTCTCTTACTAGTCCTCTAAAAGCATTTATTTAAAGTATGCCATTTATATTTTGTAGGCTTAACTTTGAGAAACCAAACATAAATTATGATAGTTCTATGTTACTTAGTAATTGGATTCTTGTGACAAGAAAGGTAATTTGTTCAGAACAGCAGTCTCTGAAGGAATACTGGGAATCCTAAGCAAGAGTGTGTGTGTGTGTGTGTGTGTGTGTGTGTGTGTGTGTGAGAGAGAGAGAGAGAGAGAGAGAGAGAGAGAGAGAGAGAGAGAGAGAATATATGATAGTACAAGCATGGTGGGATCTCTTTATTTACATAGTTCCATTTATAAAGTGCCTCATTTTGAATAATAACAGCCTTAAGATAACACTATAATACATCAGACAGCTCTTAATACTGATAGGAAAATTCCATTGATCCAACTAATGAATCTGTAAAAGGAAAACTGTTACAGAGCTGCTTACTTTTCATATGATGTCCAGGGAAATGGATGGAGGGAAGCTATAGATAACAAAAGATTTAAAAACCAGACTCAAGATCTACTGTAATTTTTCAGTGATACTGACATCTCTCTATAACCAAACCATGTAATAAAATAGTAATGTGGCTGTATACAAAGATAGAGATCTTTCGTTCACTGAATGGGGAGGAGAGGATTTAGGACCAACAGGTGGTCTTGAGACATTCTGGCTGAGGTTCTATTCACAGCTTCCTTCAGTGTGTGGATATTTGAGGCTTTTTTCTTCCTTTCTGCATTTCTCTGTAGTTACTGCAAGAGCAGCAAAGAGTTTTCAGCTATGGCAATAAGAAATGATTTTAACAAAACAATTAGAAGGATAGCACAGTTTTTTTATTGGTTCCCAAAAACACTGGGTAGCCCAAGAAGAAGAAAAATCAAACTTTTGTGGAAATCCTCTGGTAAGTTTCTCCCTTTTTTCCTTTTCAGAACTAAAATTAAATTAAGTAATTTGTTCTTATTGGAACTTGGATTCTTTCCTCTAGAATGTCATGCTAGGCAATTTAGTATGCTCTGTCTTGAGCTACTTTTGACCATACTTGGAAGGAGTTTTAACTCTTCTTTGAACCAAAGTATCTTCATGTTATATCTTCAATTGCTTTTGAAACTTGCTGAGCTTCAAAAGCAGTTTGCATATATGTTTGCAAAGCTATTGCAAAGAAACACATATTGCAAGCAACATTATTTGCGTTGCTGTTGGATCCTGTGTGGAAATATATAACTATCTTAATTAGACCTGGGTTACTTGGAAATCATAGTTATCCAGTTTCATGTACTGTATTTCTCCAAAGTCTGGGTAGCATTGTAGAAGTTACCTATTATTTGTACATGTGAAGCTTTGTTTATACTTTTTAAATGAATTGTTGGAGATGAGCAAAGTTGCATGTGGTCCAGGAGTGGCCTGAGTTCAGGTTTCGACGATTGTCTTTGTTTTTTATTAGAATCCCAAGATCAAGAAGTGGAGTCTGATGAAAAACTCATACCTGTAGAATGAAAGAATTGCAAGTCCAGGAATTTGTTTTGATTATTAGAATTGAATGGAACTCAGTCTTTGCTCTGCTTATCCCTTAACATTCTTAAATTGATCAGTCTCATTTAAGATGGGAGGGAATAATTCTGTTGCTGTTATTGTAAAATAATTAGAAGTAAAAAAACCCGTTCCAATCTAATGATAATCACATAGAGGTCCATGTTCTGCCTACTGCTGATATAGTGCAGGATTTTGTTTCACACAACAACCAACAAGATGCCCTTGGAAAACATCTTTGTGTTCTCCAGAAACCAGTGAAGGGCACAGTGGAAGACACACAGTGCTTAGATTGCTTTTGTATTTCTGTCAAAGCTATTTGATAATTGAAAAGGTGACCCTACTTCTCCAGAACCACTTAAATAAAAAAAAAAAATATTGAATAGGTTACTTGGTGTTGTGTTGTTTTTGTTATATTGCATATTCATCAGGAGGGGGCAGTAAATAATCAGTAAATATGCTAGCTATTTTGATTTTTGTATTTACTATAAATGTAGACAGATTGATAAATTAAAAGTGTGTTGATTTTAAATGTGTTTTATATTGAATGGATTTAAGATAAAATATATTGTGCATGTAATTCAGACACAGCTGTAGTTGTATATAAAATACACATTTAAGTAAATAAAGCAAGCATGCTAATGTATCTGTTAACATAATTATCTGGCACTCATGTATTTGTTCATCAGGAACATTTATTTAGCATTTACTACTGTAGCTTACCATCATATATAAGTCTTAATCGGAAAGCAAATCATATATCAAAATTAGCAGGAGAGTTAAAACATTCAGGTTAAAACAAAAGTTGGAAAACAGACAGACAGTACAATACAATAGAAGCAACTCAGCTGACATTTGCCTGGTGCCAAAAAAAACAAGCAGGTGCCAGAGAAGCTTCCTTAGAAAGGACATCCCATAAACAGAGCACTCCAAGGCCCTCTTCCTGGTTGTCAGAAGGTACAAGATCATCCTGGGATGATCTTAGTGTACAGGCAGGTGTATGTGGAAGAAAGCTGCCCTTCAGATCTGAAGCTATGCACATCCTGCCCCAACCCAATATGTTCTTGACCATTGGTCATGCTGGCTGATTCTGAGGGGAATTAAACCCTGAAACATCTGCTGTGTAGGCTTTACTAAATCTAACTAAAATGTGTGAAGAAGATGAATAGAGATGAATGGGTAGATATACGTTTTCTAGCAACCTCTATCCAATTGCTGCTAACAATGGAATGTATTTGCAGAAATGGAACCCTTTTTTAATGACCAACTAAAACAAGTCGTCCCTGCAGTTTCATTTGTAACAATCTATGGAAAGCTTTGTTTGGCTGAGCAAACAGACACTGGATTATTCCTCATTATTATATTTATAGTGATGATTCCTTGAAGAGGCTGTAGGAAAACTGTTCCTGTGATAGAAGGATTGATCATTCAATAATGCCCAAGAGAAAATGAGTGAGTGAGTGAGTGAATGAGTGAGGAACAGAGAATGATAATCGAGCCATATTAAAACACCAAACATGACTATTAGGGTTACAGTTTACACAGTTCAAAATACAGAGAGGAGAGGAGAGAAGGAGCTGATAGATTATTGCAGATGTGCTTCTACAAATTTTGCCATTTAGTTCCAAATACATTTTTATAATTACTAGAGATTCCTTGAAAGTCATATGTTGATATTCTAATACACACACAATATTTCTAAATTGGAAAATATCCTTAAAAATTGGGGTATCCCCCAATTATGGAATCAGCTCCCTAAGCAGGTGCACCTGGCACCCATACTTTATTCCTTCCAGTGCCAGCTAAAAACCTTGTTATTCACCCAATATCAGAGGAAGTCCTGGAAATTCAATTCCCCATAATGGCCTGAAGTGCAGAAAGCCTTTAGATGGCTGGGTGAGAGAAGGAAAAAGGGTTTTTTTGCCCCACAAGCCGTTTCTTCCATGTTTGGGTTGAGCCCATGGGAAACTGGATCATGGTTTCACTTCATGAAAACTTTCCTTGTGAATATTACTTCTTTGTTTCATAATCAATGCATAAATCCACAGGATGCCACTATACTTTGATATTGTAATAGAAAGGATATCATGGAAAAGGTGTGGAAAGGGGTAACCAGAGCTGCATGAACTGCCTTACAAGGAAAGGTCATTGTTTAGGGCTTTTTAGTTGAGAAAAAGGATATGTTGTAGGGAGAACATAATAGAAGTTCATAAAAGTCTGTCTGGCATGACAAAAATGGAAATAAATATTTCATTCCATTCTCTTAGTACTAGGACCCAAAATGATCTAATGAAACTAAATAATGGGAAATTCAAGACAGATAAGAGTAAGTACTTCTTCACACAGTTCACAGTTAAACTACAGATTTTACTATGCCAAGATGTAATGGGCTGATGGCCATTCACTTAGATGACTTTAAAACTAGATTAGATAATTTGTGGAGCATCAAGTTATAAGAGCTATTAGTCATGATGTCTATCTGCTGCCTTCAGCATCAAAGGCAGTATGCTTCTCAATGCCAGCTGGGAAGAGCTGGTGCCCTCAAGTCTGGCTTGTGGGTTTCTCACAGGCACCTGGGTGGTCACTGGGTGAACAGAATGCTGGACTAGATAGGCCTTTGGCCTGAACCAGAGGGCTCTTCTTCTGCTCTTCTGGCAATCTGCCATCAGTTTCCTGTAGTCTGCCTGGCATCAGCCTCTACTTTATTCCTCACATACCACTGAAATCTACTGTATGCTGTTTTAATACTTACCTTGCTTTGTAATGCAATGAACTGTAGATATGAAAACCTGGTTGCTAAAAGTTTTAGATTAAGCATAATTCAAACAAACTGCTCTGTAGATCTAATAGTTATTTCAACATAACAGAATATGTTCTCACCAAAGTCCATAGGTTTATTAAATATTACACAGAATGGACAAAGGCTGCAGGTATTGCTGGGGAAGGGAACAGAAAGGCCAGCGGTGCTCATGTATTGCAACTGTTGTGTCTAGGAATTGGGTGAATCTGCGTTTTAAGTTCTCAAGCATTTTCTTCGTTTGTTCAGAGTCATTTGAATAATTCACCAATGAATGACAACATGACTGATCTTGTAGTCATGCAACTCATCCATTACGTTCAATACTACAAAAGACTGCAGAAAGTCACCCTCATCAATCTGTAAATGATTAAGTGGGGTTGCAAAAAGCCCACAACCCTGTAAAGGAGTCGAATAGGAGCCACATATACACATTTGATGGGAGCATGTATGCTAATTCCCAGATACTCCATGTGCTACATGGGCTTAGCTGCACAACACCAAAGCAAGATGGGTGTTTCCTGAGCAAGTAAACATTATCAGAGTTATCTATTAGTAGGCAAGAACCTGCATAAGTATCTCCACCTATAGAATGCTTATTCTTTAAATCTGGAGTAGCCAATTTTGAGGGTTTGGGAAGATGCAACTGCTGAGAACCCACAGGTGGCACACTCCTCCTTAGCATGGCAAAAGTTGCAGTCACCATATTTGCCACAGTAGCACAATCCCCATATATTGGGAGCAAACAAGTCATGTGGAAAGTAGCTGCCTTGTTTACAGACTCACAGGAGGCCCAGGTTTATAATCCTTCTTTCAACCACAGTTTACTTTCCATGCCTTGTTACGACAGACTGGTGGGTCTCACCTCCAAAAATGGAGGGAGGATTGCCTTGCTGACACCAAATCTGCATGTTGCCCACATTTGTTTTAAATATTGTATTGCAGTCTGGGTAAATAAATTTCCACAAACCTATTGCAACATGTTGATCCAAAGTAGACTTGTGAGGGTTGGTAGTAAGTGTGTAAGCAGATGTTTGTTTGATTATTATACTTTCATTTAAACTGTTCAATATGGGTTTCTGTCAATTAAATATAAAGCAGCAGTGGAGAATCTGAACAAAACAGAAGGTGAACTGTGCCCTCATCTTTTCTCCACTTATATTTCTGTGCTCCTCTGCTCCTACACAAGTTCCTCAGCCTAGATGCTTTGATATTAAAGAGATATAAGAAAGTTGCTGTACATATATCAATTCTAGTTGTCACTACTGGTTTAAACACTGTTTTGATTATGTTCAAAGATTAGCCTCCTTTCTGCCTCTCTATTTAAATGTCAGACTAGCTAAGTCAAATCAGAATTTCATTGTGGAGGTTCACAAAGGCTGATAATCAGAGTAGCTGAATAGCAGCTGCAATAGTCTGGTTCTTTTTATTGGAACCAGGCAAGGCTCAATTACCTGAGTCTGCTTGTAGAACATTTGTTAATCTGCCTGCCTCTAAAGACTTGTGGATGTTCTGTGATGGGGACAGCTCTATACAAACTGTCAAGCAAAATCAAGCTCAAGGTGAAGAAAAAGCAAATCATAGGTAGGTGGCAATTTTAAAAAATAAAACCTTGACCTTCACACTGTTCCTACAAGTGGAATTTTAGGGGTCATTATGACTGCAAGTAGTTTGTATCCATCATCATCATCATTATCATCTAGTTCCCCTAGGATTTAAAATGAGACAAAATACGATAATGCACAGCTGAAATTGTAAGTTGTATCTTGGTATGCTGTACTTGCTTTAACAATGCAAAGTTTAAAATACTAAATATTTTCAATGCATAATCGTATGTTTTCCAACTGTATTTCTAAAATCAAGCATCATAACTCTTGCAAGTCAGTTGGGTTCATTCTGCCTCTTCTTCAGGGAATCCCATTGTTTGAGACTTGTTTAAATTCTTCCAAGACTTGCTCAGATTCATGCCAGATGGGATAGCTGAACATAGCTGATGGTCACAAACTTGGCAGTGCTCCACCTTTTCAAGGCTAAACTACCCATAGCTTATGGGGCATTTTTAAAATTGGGACAGGGGCATGAGAGCAAAGGGTTACACACCTTCCCTGAGCACTCATGTTCAAACCTGATTACTGGGCTGCTGCTATTTAAGGTGAATGATTGTGAGTTGTAAAGTACAGAGAAGGGGGTTGGGCAGCTCCCCTATGAACAGCGGCTGCAGCAACTCGGATTGTTCAGCTTAGAAAAATGTGAGTGAGGATGGACATCACAGCAATGTTTAATATAATGCATGATGCAGAGAAAGTGGAAAGGGAGACATTTTTCTTCCTCTCCATAACAGTCGAAGCCAGAGTCATCCTTTGAAGATGATTGGCGGGAAGTTCAGGACATTATCTGTACAGAAGATATCTGTAAGAAGTACAGAAGTACTTCTTCACAGAAGCTATGGAATTTGCTGCCACAGGAGGTGATGAGGGTAGCCAACCTGGATGGCTTTAAAAATGGATTGGGCAGATCCATGAGGGAGGAGGCTATCAGTGGCTACTAGCCAGGGCAGGGGGAGGTCTTGCACACATCCTGCTCGAGAGATCCTATAGGTAGCTGTTTTGCCATGGTGCTTAAAGAGTGCTGAATTAGATGGACCTTTGGTCTGATCCAGTGTGGCTTTTCTTACATCCATATGCTCTTAATATGGGAAAAACCAATACACATCACCAAACTATGCATTTAATTGAATAGGAGGTTTATTCCTCACTGGATTCAGGAATACATGGAATTGACATTAGTTTTTCTATCCCATGATCGTCACTTGTATGGCAAAGTTGAGTTTCCTGTGATTGGGGTGAATTGCTGTAAGCCTGAAAGGTTTGTATGCTATCGCTTCCCACAAATTCAGTGCAGGCCTGAGACGGTTGTCTGACTCAGTAAAAATAATTACTGAAATTTATGACACACAATAGGATTGATAAAAGTAGGGCTATTGAGGTTGGGTTTTTTCCAGTTAAGTTTTTAAAAGGAAGAAAATATGGGCCTGCTATATAAATGAATTCAGAGATGCTCAGATTAAAATTGATTAAGAAAGTGAATGCAGCTGTAGAAAAGGGAAAAAAAAAACATGTTTCCTAATGTGATTAGCTGCTCTGTCTTGGGATGTTATTTAGCCAAAACACAGTTCTCTAATTTGACTTATCAAAATGTGTGCACTCAGTTGTAAAACTAATTGATTATAAAATAAGTGAGATGCCAAACAAGAGCAATCTGCATTACTGTAATTGTGAGAGAAGCTTCCTGAATTTGCTCTGACTCAGACTTGCCAGGACATCCCTAAACATGCACACAAACCGTTTGCACCAAACAATACATGCATTATTTTCTGGGTTGAAGCTGCAGGTTGTTTCCTCCCACAGCAACCTGGAGTTCTGGGTCTGCAGGTTATAACAAGCAATCCAAGTGCAGGGGCATTTTCCATACAAAAATGGAAATTGAGCAGAAGCAGAAAGTGGGTGGAAGACAGTGCACTCCCTTGCTCCTGTGAGGCCCTGTATCACTACGGCCTGTTTAACCCATAGCTGGCCATGATGTGTGAACCAGGACACATGTACCTAGGCAGGCATAGTTCCGTTGCTTCATTAATTCCAGCCCCAAAGTTGCTAAAAAGAACAGAGATTTCCTGCTGCTATGGTTTGGCTCACCAAAGATTTCCAGTTTCTCCATCAGCGGAAGCATAACCTCTGCTCTGTTTTTATGCAATAATGAAAGAAGGTGAGTCACAAGGATTGATACAAACCTGCCCTTATGTTAGCAGAAAGCCACTCCCATTCACATGTAAGGGATGTATCTGATGGTAGCATAATGTAATTCCCATTTATTTCAAAGGGTCTCTTCTAAGATGAACAACCCAGGGTGACCCCAAATCCAGAAGTGTTCCTCCATTTGTGTAGGGTCTTGGGTGAGACTTTTCACAAGCCTCTAAATGCCCTGTGACTCCTTGTTGATCATCCTTGTTGCCCTCCTCTGAACCTTTCCATCTTGTCTGCATCTTTCTTAAACTGTGGTAGCCAGAACTGGGTACAGTACTCCAGATGAGGCCTAACCAGTGTTGAGTACAGGGGAACTAGTATGTTCAAAGCAACAGAAATAACATTAATATATTGCCTAAACTATTTTATGTCTTATGTTTCAGATTGTAAATACACTTGTCACTCACGCTGTCGAGATTTAGTACACCTGGAATGTCGGCAGAATGGGAGCCTGATGGAATGCAGCTCTGCTTACGATAGTTCAGCTGACACCAATGATGTGCTGGTAATACAATTCATTCATGCCTATCATGTTCTTTCCTATGATCAGTTATATAATAAAGCATATCTATCTGTTGCAGAGCCAATGACTTAAGTGTATATGCCATGTGCACAGTAAATGTACGTATGTGAGCACAGATTATTCTGTTTGAGGAAGTGGCTTTTTTAACGTATAACTTTTATAGCATGTTGCCACATAGCATAAAAACGATTTAAAAACAAAATTTCACTCTGAGAGGGCCAGACTGCATGAATTACTTAAAAGACCTGAGTGAACAAAAAAATCTTCATTTGGCCACCAGGATGGCAACAGGCAAACTTCTCTGGACAGGGTTTTCTATAAATGTGGTGCTGCTACCAAAAAGGCCCTCCTCCTTGTTTACAAGTACATCAGCCATAGCCAACAAATGCAGTGGAGAAGGATGATGGAGGTTATAGATCAAAACATCTGGAGGGCCACAACTGCTTACGCTGATATATAATATTTTTCTGCTTTACAGAAATAAGCATGAAAGGGTTGAATAATTACACAAAATAAATGTAAAAGTAGAACTAAGTGTGGCTAAAGTGACAAGTTATGCCATGCTTCTTCAAAAACCATATAAAAATCACATCTAGTATGATAACACCATCTGGAGATCAAGTCCTGTTCTGGAAACTGCTGAGAACATGGAAATGGCTTTGCTATCCATTTGTGATCCAAATAAATAATATTTGCTCATTGAGCTAATGTACTTTGTCAAGAACTTTAAGTCATTGACCATGTGTGAATATTACAGGGTGCCATGGTTGTGAGCCTCTTGATGGATAATACTTACTTGGAGAAGGAGCATTCAGGATTGATTCCAATTTTATACTTTCCAATAGCCAATACTCTCTTCAGATGTTTATGTTTGAATCATTTTAGCAAAAATGTTTGTCTTATCAAACAGCTTGCATGCAAGTGAGATGGGGAGTCTACTTCTATCACTAAATGGGTAGCGTGAGACACTGGAGCAAAAAGCATTGTTCCCTGCCTTATCTGCCCACATTCTGTTGCTTTAATTCTACATTCAGCCCCATCCCAGTACTAGTGGTGAGTTGACTGAGCAAAGAGTCTATAACCAATGGAGTGCAGCGTTGCTAGAAGAGATACAAATCCTTTTGGCATGCGTTAGTAATGTCATTAGAGCTAAGCAGTGTTGTTGGGTAGGCACAGAACAGGTACCTGTAGAATACTGAAGGATACTCTGAAACTAGGTGTGGCTTGGGAGGGGTGTTTGTCATGCAGACCTATGAAAACCAGTGTCTGTGCTTCCATCACACTTTCAGATGCACTTTTTACTTGTTTCTGAACAATGTTTGGTAGAAAGAGGTCTCCAGTCAGGCAAATCGCAGTCCCAGTGTCAAATTAACTATACTTTCAGATTGTATTTACATTCCATTGTCCCTCCACCACTCAGAAGTTTTATTCATAATACGAGTGGGTTTTGCTGCAGTAAATGCTAATGAGTATTAGCTGTATACAATGCACAAATGCTACATTTCATGTGTTTCTGACCTTATTCTGTGGTGAGTGAAAGCAGTCTCTTTCTTCAGTCCCAAACACTGCTTGCATGGAATCAATAGAACCAGTAAGACTTATGAAGAACATTTTGGCAAGACTGGAATGCTGTACTAATTACCTTACCAAATAACAATTGTTTATTATTAAAGTTTGTAAAATTGGCTACAAAGGGGATACTCACACATTTTGTTTTAAAGTACACTAAACTTTTATTATGATTTTTAACTAAAGATGCTATAGCATAATACTGCAATTAAGATTAGTTGATGTTTAAGATTATTTTGGTGTTACATCTTAAAATATCTTATTGCACACATTTCTGCTTCAGCTGTTTTCTTATTCAAACCCTGCCCCTCTGGGTTCAGCACCGCTCCTTCGTTCACATTAATATATTTCAAAGGCACATAGCCTCATGCCCAGCTGGAAAAGTCTCAAGTTTCCTAAAAAGTCAGCTGGTAGTTTTGACTTGGCAGGTGCAACTTTCACTATGCTATAGAATGGTTTCAAATGACACTTTCTTTATATGGTCTCTGAAGCTATGGAGGTGATGGCACGGTTTGTGTTGCCATGAAAAAAGAAACGACAAGGTATCTCAGTCAATCATGTTTCAGGAACCTAAGCTTAGATGTACAAAATATTTTTCTTAAATTAGTCAAAAGAGATGGGATCTTCTCATGACATTAACAAGCAATATAGACACCAAAAGCCAGCTGACCAAGGGTTAACCACCATACAAAAGTTAATATGCATATTGCAAAAGGTGGACATGGAATATCAGGAATGTTGATCCATAGCAAAGAACTAATAAAATGTTTTCTTGAGTAGGATTTGACATTAAGGACAGAGACAGATAACCTGGCCCTCTCCAGATGTTTTGGACTTCTATTCTTATCCACATGGCCAAATGTCAGAGCTATAAGAATTGTACTCCAGAACACCCTGCACCGGTTTAGCATTTAATTACAACTGGGATCTGGACAGGTGCCAACAGACCTACACTTTGCAAAACCTGGAAGAAGGCTCTGAAGTTTCAGCCATTTCAAATGCTCTTCTTTTATGTGTATTTTTACTTTTATCCACTTAAGAGAGCTTCAACCCCAATGACAGAGGGTTCTGTTCAGGCATTAAGCAGTGGATGATTAATTGTGCCTGAAGGCTGCTCGGCATTTCTGACATGTGAAGTATCCCTTGGCAATGTCTTTAAAAATGTCATAGCAACATGGCTCAAAGGGAGCTCTGTAATCTTGGCTCTTGTGTGTCATGCCTCCAATACACTGTACTGCCCGATCAAATCTTTGCGGACAAACTTACGTGCTGCAGCTTTCTGTGAAAAACCACATAAAAGTGGAAACCTGCAAGCATTGACTATTAGTACAGAGGCAGGAAGGACATTAATTCCTCCCCACCCACTGCTCACGCACTATGCAGGTTGCTGAGTGAGCTGCTTCTGTGGCAAGAGGCTGCAGAAACGCTGCCGCCGCGGATGCCTGAATATTCTGCCATGAGCTCTGTGATTAAATGAACTGGAGGTAATCCACTGCTCAGTCCTCTGGAGGGCAAAGTAGGAGAGAAGCCCTTAGAGGCACTACTAGGTTCTGTTCAGCCTGGGAACTCCTCACAGAAGGCAAAGTAGCTGCAGGATGCCCACCGTTTTCTCTGCCTTTTGGAGCATGGCAGGGTTAGGCACGGCCAGTGTGCCCTCAGACTTGCCCAGCAAGGGGTCCTACCACTCTGACTTATATTTATTTTTTAAATAACATTTCCTACAGACTGCTGGGATTGCTTCAAAGCAAAGGGAGGACTTCTGGCTGCCCGTATCTTACTTACGGATGTCTCTGGGTCACCCACGGGGCTCAGAGACATTCTTAGGAAGTAAACTAAGGAACTAAGAGTACATTGTGTGTGTCTCCTAACCTGAGACATTTCATCAGCACTCCACAAGCACCGGTGATTGCTTTCCAACAAAATGGGTGGACATTGGCTGGAAGCAAAAAAGCAAATGAAAAATGGTTTTAGATGTCATGTCAAGCCCTTGGTTGTGCTGGCTAGGGCTGATGCAGTTGTAGGCATCACATCCAGGATGCACCAGCTTGGGGAAAGACTGCTCTGCAAAATCACACTTTAGGACTTTGGTATTTTCCAGTGTGAAGATGAAATGCTAAATATCCCCCTTCATAGTCATGAGTAATTTTTTTAACCAAGCATCTATAGTTGAATCTCTGCCATGTTTACCTAGTTTTGATTCATGGAAAATTTAACATTTTTCTCAGCTCTGAAGTCATTATTTGGATACTGTTCCTATTTAGCAGCTGTTGCAATCCGTTGGAGGAAAGTTTGCAAATGTTTATTGACTCACTGTAACAGGTGCACATTTATTCCATGCTAGATACATGGAAGAGGACCAGGGAAAAGGAAGATGCTCTCTTCATTTATAATAACTTTGCAGAGGCTAAAATACTGAGGTTGCTTTGCTGGGAGGAAACACTTTGTACCTGCATCCCCCACAGATGGTCCTGCAGCTGCAGTGGATTTGTAGATTTCCTCCATGTATTTCTGGGCAGTATACCTCAAATTACGTTGTTCTACATATATGCTTTTGTTCTTTCATGTCACTATCTACATTCAGCCTTTTTTTTCTTAAGTCCCTGCTTTTTTCTCTTGAATATCTTTTTCTTTTCTGCATGGGAAGGAAACCTTTATCCCACAGGTCTAATCTAGCCCACAAAATGATCCAGGATTTCTCCAGGCGTCAAGGCTTAGCCTCCAACCACTCCCTGAAGGAATCCCTGTGGTATCTCCAATGACAGGTAGGAGATAACAGCACCAGATGGTGGATTTGCATGGCAGTAGGAAGGCACTGCACATTCCTAGCTGTAGCAGCTGGCATTCTCCTCCACCTGCTGGCTCAGACACATGGACCAGTGAGGGAAAGAAGCTTGCAGGAAAGCAGGGTCCCAGGCAACACACCAAGCAAACTTACTGTATTGCCTGGAAACCAAGTGATGCCAGGAGACATGGACCCACCCCTTGATGTCATTCAACCCACTGGGCTGTGGCCCCTGCCCAAATGTAGTCTCCCATACCTGTCTCATAACAATCAATATACAATTTTGTTATAACTTTCTGTAATTATGATGATCAAATAATAATGATGACAATGAAGATGATGATATTTGCTATTTAACATCTACATGAAACCGCTGGGAGAGGTCATTAGGAGGTGTGGGCTGTGGAATCATCAGTAAGCTGATGATATCCAGCTCTACCTCTCGTTTTCCACCAATCCAGGTGAGGCAGTGGCTGTACTGAACCGGTGCCTGGCCAAGGTAATGGGCTGGATGAGGGCCAATAAACTGAAGCTCAATCCAGACAAGACGGAGGTCTTGTTGGTAGGCGGCTCGGGCTTTGGGGAAGGGAACTTTGATCTTGTCCTGAATGGGGTTGCACTCCCTCTTAAGGACAAGGTCCACGAGGAGCTTGGGAGTGCTCCTCGATCCAGAGCTTTCGCTGGAAGCTCAAGTAACAGTGGTGGTGAGGAGCGCTTTCTTTCAGCTTCAGCTGATTCACCAGCTGAGCCCCTACCTGGAGAATGACTGCCTGGCGACAGTGACACATGCATTGGTAACTTCTCAACTAGACTTCTGTAACACGCTCTATGTGGGGCTGCCCTTGTCCGGATACTTCAATTGGTGCAAAACAGAGCAGCCAGGTTGCTGACGGGTCTGGGTGTTGTGCTCACATAACTCCAGTCCTCCGTCAGCTTCACCAGCTCCCCATTGAAGTCTGGGTCCAATTCAAGGTGTAGGTTATCACCTATAAAGCCCTTAACAGCTTGGGTTCTGGTTACCTAAAGGAGCGCTTACGTCCGTATGTGCCCTCCCGCCCCTTGAGATCGGTGGCAGTGGCCCTTCTCCGGGAGCCCTTCGTGAAGGACATTAGGAGGGTGAGCACCCGGAGGAGGGCTTTGTCTTCGGTGGCATCCAACCTATGGAATGCGCTCCCCAGAGAGGTCTGCCTGGCGCCGTCATTATTTGCTTTTTGGCGCCAGGCCAAGACCTTTTTATTTAAACGTCATTTTAATTGTTGATTTTATTTATTCATTTTAACAACTTTGGCCAGGATGTCTCCAACTTTATTTTATTGTATTAATGATATTTATTTATTTGTAAGCCGCCCCGAGGCTTAGGCAAATGGGGTGGCATATAAGTCTGCTAAATAAATAAATAAATGTTAGCAGCAACTACCATGAAAGTCCCTGAGCTGAAAGTTAGGCTATAAATGTTTTAAGAAATAATAAAATCCCAAAATGTGTATGGAAGATCAACTGAGAACAGATTGGAAGTGTGTTCTATCATGCTGATTACCTGCATTAAAAGTAGGTATTGGTGTCTTTTCTACGTGCTGAAGGATGACCTAGTTGACAGCTGACTTTTTCCATTTGTAGAAAGTTGAGCTTGGCTCCCAACACCTCATTGAAGGTTTAAGAATAGTTGGCATCTGCCTATCTCGTTGTCAGCATTTTATGGAAAAGTTCAAGAGGTTATGTTACAATGGGTTGTGTAAAAGTAACATTTCCTGATAATTCTCCATTCTATACTGTACTTTCCTTTCCTTTAACACATCTGCAGTTTGAGCTGTAACCATAACAACCCTTTCCTTTCCTGTTTCTGTGACTAAGCATATTGGAGATACTCAGTAATCCTAAACTCATTAATTGGGATATTACCTCTACTGAGCACTGATCACCACACCACATTGGCTGTTCTGTACTGGTTTGCCTTCATGTGTGGATTTTAGCTCCTTGCCACAAAATGCCGGACTGCCCATGGGTCTTTCTTGCCTAAAGGCCACCCATTTTCCTTAAAGAAGGGGTGAGTGGTGTGCAAATCCATTTTGTTTCAGCCTGACAGGCTTCTACAGTATTTCTAATCTTGCAATCAGAAAAAGCCTGTGCCAGATTTGGGGGGTGCAGGGACCAGTTCCAGTAATGTGTGCAAAACAGCTCCCATTTAGAATGTTGTGCACATTGAGAACCAAGATCTGTGTATTTGTATAACATTTGCACAAATCAGGTCTTCTGTCAGAATGTAAAGAATCCCTGGCCACAGCATATTCCCTTGGTAATCATCCTTGTCTGTTTCATCCTCTGAATACTTAGTCATCCGTCTCCTTATTCCCTACTTCAGGAAGTTCTTGTCATTGTTAATTTCATATAGTCCAGCATTGTGCTAAGTTTGCTTGATTTGCATGATCAAATAGACCCTTTTTAATTTCAATTTCAGTTATTATTTTTCAGCTCCATTAATTTGTGCAAACAATGCCCTGATTTATTAGTCTCTTCCTGCCTCATTCTTCCCACCAGTATCTGATCTCCTTCAGTAATGTATTTGTTCCAACAAATACTGTTTATTGCAGCCACTTGTTTATGATTGTATTGCTGGTAAATTTGTTCTTTTCTAGCAACAGGGCAGGTCCTGGAGGCAGGACAGACAGCTCAAGGCAGGACAGCCCTGTGAAAGGCGCAAATTTACACAACTTTGTGATGTACACAAATTTCAGGGTCCATGATTTGAGCAAGTTTTTTGAGCTTAATACATACATACATACATACATAATGAATAAATGAATGAACACATGCAATTGTGGCTCATTTTAAAAGCTGTGAATTGGCTTGACTCGCAGCAGGTTTTGTGTGAGCAGAGCCTGGAAAGCCAAGTTAGGAGTATCCCTTGGATCCTTCACACAACCCCGAGTTGCAGTCTGTTCTGCTAGCAAAGGACAGGAGCAGGGGCCGTATCAGGTGCAGGCGCTGTTGAAGACCTGCCAAGGCCCAGAAAGCTGTAAGAGACTCCACTGCTCACTTCTTCACCTTGCGTCAGTGCCTGTCCACCCATTCCTCTCTGCCAGGGCAAGCAGTATAAGAGGAAGGATTTGCAGCAGCTCCCTCCACATCTCTGGTGCTTTGCTTCTCAGTGCTAATGCAGGTTGGGGTCAGAGGAAGGAGGCAGGTGAATGCAGAATGGGAGCAGAAGTGAGGCTGAGGTGAACCCACCCAGAGACGTGGTTCACTGAGGGAATCTTGCCAATGGGTCCCTGAAAACCAGGAGGCAGCCAGGCATGACAAGGGACTATAATTTGGGGACTTAGCATTTCTCAAATGTGAATAAAGGAGGAGGAACCTATGTTTCTGGGAAC
Source organism: Varanus komodoensis (assembly GCF_004798865.1). Lineage (NCBI taxonomy): Eukaryota > Metazoa > Chordata > Lepidosauria > Squamata > Varanidae > Varanus > Varanus komodoensis. Next base: position 1,076,240 of record NW_025335408.1, on the reverse strand, counting down.
AACTCTTCAGTCAGATTTGGCATGCTCATTATCGCTACTTCCAGCAATTATTTCTCCGTGACACACCTGCCCTTGCTGCTTCTTTGTAGGAATGTATTCCTTTATTCTCTTATTTTGTTTAGGAAACAAATTATTTTAAAGGCTGCCTTGGCTCCCTAAGCGGAAATATGCAAGGATGAAAAATGCAGAATGTCCTCATGCTTGCATAGCTGTTCTGTTTCCATGTGTAATACCTAGAGATGATTCTGTTTATGCAGCACTTGTATATATACACCAGTCTTTTCTTGGCTGTGATAAAGTGAATGGGAGGTGAATCGCTCTAAAGATAGGAGGAAATGCAGTGCTCATATGCCAGAAAGTCACAGATGGTGTAAATGGTTGCTCCATAGTGTGAATCAGCACTTATTTTGGCAAAATCCCAATGTCCAAGCTGAGGATAAAATAGCTTGCATGTCTTGTATACTTGCAAGTACCAAGTATACAATACTGATTCATTCATTTCATTTATTATGTGGCCATACCTCCCTAAGAACCAAGGTTAATTAGGCAGATCAGAATTAAAACTCTAAAATGCAATGGCAGGACAAGCAATTGGACAAAAATGGGGGCATGATTCAAAACTATACAAAAATAAAAGGATTTTTATACAAAGTGCAATATAAATTCAAAGGTCTGTTTAAAAAAGAAAAAGAAAGGATAAGAAAACATTTATGCTGTCAAAAACCTGGGAGTAGAGGAAGAGGACACTGAAAAGTTGACAATACTGGCAGAAAGTGTTCCAGCATAGTTACATTTTCTTTTGTAATTGATATTAATTTCCTTAAGTGATCACAGCTGCATTGCAATGTATTCTTTCTGTGTGACTTGCCTCTTGCACTTTGGGTTATATAATTATGAGAAGCTAATTAATACAAGAAGAATGAGAGATCAAAACCATTTGCAAATCTTACAGTCTCTCAGCTGGACTATTAAAATTTTCAGTATATGGAAAAGGCCCAGAAACTAATCTAGGGTGGGTGTAATTCCATGTGCTCCATGCTTGCTGCGCATAAGTCACCAGACTTAGAGAGTTGCATGCATCTAGTAGAAGACATGAGGTCTGGCACATTTCTGTTATATTTTGGACTATCAAGTGGGAGCTGTAAGACAGAATGGCTGGTGCATGTTGGCTCTTTTCTGTCTAAACTTGCATAGGGTTGGATTGTGCCTTTAGCTGACATCTGGTTCTAAAGATGTAAAGATCACATGGCCTATGTTAGCCCAGCCCATCTTGTTTAGGATTTTAGGTGAATTGTATGGAGCCAGTGACTTCACCATGTTAATTCAAATGTATGGTTGTTCACAGAGTCAGATATTACAGGTATTGATGTTGAAGTTCAAAGTAGCTTCAGCAGTTCACACTTTATATTCCTGTGATTGTGGCAAACCATTTCAAAGTTAATTGGGTGAAAATGTGAGTGAAATGTTTTCCCAGCAGACAGTGCAAACAAGCTAAACCTGCAGGTTCTTCTAAAGCTACAGGCACTGACCTTGAGCTTTGTTGATTTTCTTTGATTCAAACCATCTGCACTTGAAACAATTAAAAGCCTCCACAACTCCTAAGAGTTTCCTTCCTCTGATTATATCATGTGTTGTATGTTAAAACACAGAGGTGAACCATTAATGTATTACAGACAGGCTGATGTGTTAGTCGGTGGCAACAAAGGATCTTATGACACATTCAGGATTCATGGATTTATTGCAGTATATGACTTCATGGATTTGACTAGTGTTATCTGCACACAAGCACAGCCCCTTCAAAATGTAATAAAAGGGCCCAGAATGATCAATGCAAAAGCTTGCAGTGGATCTGTGACATTTCTGTGCAATTAGTTAAATATGATTTTAGCTGATGAATAGCTTGAGCCAAATTGTGTTAACTCGGAAATAAATCTGCCTTATTTTAAGGGACTCACAATACAATTCTGAATGAGTTAACTTTAGAGTAAGCCCAATGTATTCACTGGAGCTTACTCCCTAATAAATATACATGCAGTTGGGCAGCCTGATCCAGGTAACAGCTACACTGCTGGTCACATCCTATGCCTGCTTCAACTGACTGAAACACTAAGAGGAATAAAGGGGAAGAAATAATAGGAAAATAACTCCACAGCAACCAGTCAAGGGCAAAGCTTGCAACAATACCTCATGACATGTGATGGATGCAGGGAACAATATCACCAAAACAACCACTTAGGGATTGTATTATATATATGAACAGCATCGAAGTATCACAACTATATAAATAATTAGCATGCCTCTCTGCATCACACCACATTCAAACATAGACAAGCCATACACAGTATCACAATGCCACCATCTTGATGGTCACAGTGATATATGCCACAAAGCAGAGATGGCAAATCCCTTTCAGCCTGAGGGCCAAGTTCCATTTCTGAGAAGCTCTCAGGTGCCATTTTACCATGGTTGGCAGGGCTGAGGAAAAAAGTGGTGGAGCCGAAGGTGAAAGGTTGGGGGCCATATATATATATATATATATATATATATATACACACACACACACACACACACACACATACATACATACATACATATACACACACACACACACACACACACAAAACAACAAAAACAATCTGTAATTTGACCTTCTTGTTGCTAGTAACTAAGCCTTAGGAGACATATTTGTGCAAAATGCTTGGAAACCATCCAATGATTGGCTGGGGAAAAGGGGTGATGCCAGGAAGAAGGCATAACCACCTGGAGAAATTGGATTGAGACTCCAGGAGATCCATTCAGCCCCTGGGCTCCATGCTTGCCAAAAAGCACCAGGCTGCAAAACTAAAGGCAGCCATTCCAGTCCCACCAGGGTTAAAGAGGGAAATGTTCCTCCTCCCACCTTTGCTTGCCTGCTGGAAAAGAATGGGCTAGAGTGATGGAAGTGCTGGGACCTAACCCCATGTCTGACCTTCTGGGAATTTCCATTGCCATTGCAGTTATGTTATGGCACTGTGAATAAGGAGTAACTACACTACACCCATGTCCCTCTCATGGCCCTGTCCTGGGCTTGGTCATTACATTGGCAGAGTTCCAGCAGCACAGCAGTGCAGTTCTGTTGGTTTATCCGCTACTCCACTGGTGTAGCACTATGCATACAGATTCTACTTCACTATAGGTTAAGATTACTCTGTCACTTCCTAGGAAGTACCCATAGAGTTGCAGCATATAATTATATAGCACATTTTACACAATACTGGTTCAATTTTATTGCTTCTGTCAATTAGTTATGGAAACTTCTCTCTCTGCTTAGTATTAAACAGTTACATATGGCAGTACAATCTAGATTCAGTTATAAGTTCCTGTACTTTCTCTTCATGACTTGCCAAGTAGAAACTGACATGTTTGATTTTATCTGAAAGAGCAATTCCTAAGAAGACTTGCAGTCACATTTATCTAGCTGCTTCTATTTCCAGCATTCAAATCTGCCCTGTGTTCATGGTATATTTTGAATCTCTCCTGTACTTTTCAGCACACTTTAATGTTGACTACTGAACATTTGGAATGTAAAGACAGAGCACTCCTTTTGAAGTACATCCATGTCCAATTTGGGAAAAAAATACTGGGTACTGTACTGACTTTGACAAATGTGAACTGAAAAATAACTTCAGTGTAGTTGTGTGGACTGACTGAGTTCTTCAAGCTCACCTATAACCTTGCTGAAATGAAACACATGCTTACTATTAGAAAAGAGAGCTGCAATTTGGGCATTTTTTATTCTGTAGAAAAAGTACCCTACTTTGCTCTTGAAACTGTTCCTTTTGAAGATGGTCCTTGCATTTTATTGGATTCCCTCTTCATTGCTGTCCATTGTTCTTGAGGCTTTTGATCCAGTGCTCAGAAAGGGAAGATGGGTGCCCACCAGTGTCTCTTCCTCCTTCCTTCACAAGTGAGAAGTTCCCCCCAACAAACAAGGTCATCAGAGAGGGCAGTCTTGTGCCTTCCCCCAGCTCCCTTCAGCAAGGGGATCCTTTCCTTCCCATTCAACTGGCTCTAATGATAGAGTCACTTATTACGTCGACCTGGATAGTTAGCATATTCATAAAGTTCTGAGAGTTTTGACTAAATGCTTCAGTATCCCCTCCAATACTGTGATTGTAACTAATAGAATTGTTGGAATGGTTAAACTGATTGGGCATAATCCAGCATTGTTAGGGAGATGCGGACTGATGGCTCTGAATGGCATAGGATATGGTCAGTGATATTTCTGGAAGAGAGTATGCTTTTCTTCCCCTTTCTTCCCCCATCTTCTTCCTCCTCCTTTAAGGGTCTGCATGACTGTGAACAGTCTGTGGTTTTGGACCAATGAGACAGAGGCCTGGTTTGCATGTCACACTAAACCATGGTTTATTTAAGCCATGATTTATTTAACCCAACTGTACCCAGGTTTTCTCTGTTATACGAGTGAACTAACCATAGTGTATTCTATCAGTTCCTGGGTTGGTGGGTTTGGTTTTTTTTCCCATCCTTCACTTCCTCCCTTCCTGTATCCCAGCTGCCTATGTGGCACTGCAGTACCGACAAGCAAAGTGACTGGGTGTTTTGTCTGATCTCACTCATTGACTCTGTAGTTTGGCAAAACAATCGAAGATTCTGTGTTCACATACAACAAGCTGGTCTAAACTGGGACAGGAGCTCTGAAGGTATTAGCTGGGCTCTAGAAATCTGATATGAAGTTGTGAACTTGGAGACGTCTACTGAAGTTATTTAAGCTGTGAATCTCCACCTATGTGCAGCAAGTACATTTATGAACAAACAGAAAAACTACAAATCACCAGTAAGCCTCTAGTCACATCATTTTGAAGGAAACCAGACTCAGAGTTGTCACTGCAGCTCTGAAATTTATTGCTTCAAGAACTGGGTGAGTGTAACAATATCAATTCAGTTCAGTTTAGGTATTACTGATGATGGCCACAGAAATAGAGTCAAACAGTGGTTTCCAAAAACAAGCACAATGATCACTAATAATATGTCCAGTTTATAAATGGTATAGATTTAAATGTTTTAAAATTAACATTTTAAAAAAGATTTCATATAGATTTAAAGATTTAAAATTATTTTAAAAATTAGTATAATTTTAAATCTATAAACAGATTTTAAAATAGGAGATGTTTCACTACAAACACAAACTTCAGGAATTATTTTTCAAATATTATGTCCCAATTGCTTGCAATATTTATAATTATGCACCTTTATATTCCAGTATGAGTAAATTATAAAATAATATTTACTGCGTGCATTTGTATGTGTTGGAGGGTGCTGTGGACAATCTTGATGAAATCCATATTGTTACCCACACAAGTTAAAACATTATGTACATAGGAAAAAAGAACTGACTTTCCCTGTCTCGCAGAAAACAGAGCCTGTCGGATTTTCTGAGAGGCCCCCTCTTCATGTGTGTGTGTTTTAGTTACTAGTTGCAAGACAGATGCTGGGAATCAAATTGCATTTACAGTACACTAAAAGGTTGGAATTCACTGGGTACTTACAAGCATGCTGAGCTTCCACAGTTGGGAAGATATATTTAAACCACTATGTGCTATAGTTTTTACTTTTATTGTTGCGAGTCTTTCTACATTCCATTAGCAATTAGGAAAAGAAGAGGGAAGGGGTTTATATTATTATGACTGGTCATTTTAACTGCATTTAACATGCATTCCTGAATGATATCCTAAAAGTTTACTATGCATTCTTTGAAAATTATGAAACGGAATCCATTTAGGTAAATCTATGAAATGATCCAGGCTTGTTTAGAGGATGAAAAATGTGCTGCAAAGCCTATTCATGTCTTCTTTTTCAAAAGAGGGAGCAGCCATGAGGATTCTTGAGGATTCCAGCGTCCTTCTTTGCAGCCTGGTGTACACCCAGCATATTCTAAGCCTCATTTCATTTAAAAATAATTACAATGGCTGCCCAATCTTCAGCAGCCCACCAGAGAGGAAGTCTGGGAAAATGGAAAACTTTGAGTTTGGAAGGTTACAGGGTGGTTTTGGCAGCATAGATTAGTTTGTGAGTGTGCCCATCTCCAGACGACCACAGAAGTGGGACTGGCCAGACAGAGGGAGATGAAAGAGGAAGTAAGAGCCATTCAGCAGCCCACTGAAAGACTCCTTAATTATTTTGCTGTTCCCTTCCCATCCTGCTTTTTTTTTGTAAGCCTGTGAGCAGGGCCTGCCTTATTTTATTGCTTGAATGTTAGCTGCTCTGGGGGCCTTGTTTTGACTGAGGATAAAAATACTTTGAATATATGAGTTGCCTTTAAAGGTACTTGCTTAGTGCAAAGAGTTCACTCAATATCAAATTAATGCAACCTACTCCAACCTGGTGCCTTCCAAATGTCTTATACTATAGCCTACCAGGATTCCTGATCATTGGCTATGGTGTCTGGGGATGATGGGAATTTAAGTTCAAAACAATAAAGGCATCAGTTGGGCAAAGTGAACTGGTGTATTTATTTTCATCTAACAAATATCAGAGAAAGTTTGATTCCTGGAAGTCAAAATGAACCTGACAGGTGGATGATTGAAAGAGGTATCTCTAAGTAAGGACAACCAACAGACAGAGCAGAGTCAACATTTGCTATGAGTTTCCACTGGTGCAGAATACTGCAGTCTGACTTCTTTTTGGGATTGATCCCAATTTTATTGCAATTTCATTGCCTTTCCATTTGTTTCATGCTCAGTTCAAGGAGCTGACTCTGCCAGAACAGCCTGGGACCAGAAATATCTCAAGGACTGGCAACTAGTGTGGTGTAGTGGTTGGAAGCGCTGAGCTGGGGCTTGGGAGATCCAGTTTCTGGCCCCCACTGGGCCATGAAGTTCAATGGTTTACTTGGGGCCAGTCACAGACTCTCAGCCCAACCCATCTCCTAGGGTTGTTGTGAGGATAAAGTGGTCAGAGGGAGAACCTTGTAAGCTGGCTTTGGATTCTTTGCAAGGGTAAGAAAAGCAGAGTATAAATGCAATGTAATAATTTAATAATAATTCTTGTATCTGGTGAGCCTATTTCATGAGGTCCTATTCATTATTGCTTTGCCAACAGAAGAGTGGATGATGGGGCAACAAAGCTACAGCACCTAAATTAAATGAAAGTTTCCCAAGGAGAACTTGTCCTTTATTAAATGATCAAGTTAAAATCAGTTTTAGTCCAGCAAGCATTTTTAGTTGTAACCTGTAGCTATGCTTTTTTTAGTTTGCTATATATTTTCATCACACTGTTTTTACTGCTATTTTATCCTTAGCATAATTTTTTGTTACATATATTTGTATTTTTAAGCCACACTGAGTATGATTTATCACAGAAAGATAGGTATAAATGCAAAATAAATTAACAAATATACCCTTTCACCGGTGTTTGTATCCTCATAAAGTCACTTCCTACCAGACTTTGCACAAGTAAACAGAAAAGTAGTTAAACCTGCTCTTGTTTTTATGTGTTTTGCAGCTCAGATGACCTTGCCTGAGAACAAGCACACTGCAGTTAAATTACTGATTGCTAACCTGCATTACTACATAGACAACACAATAATTTACTCAACCAGGGAGAAATTCAGTTGATAACACTGTACTAACAGAAACACTCCTCTTATATAATGTGTTGGTAGCTGTGATTATGTGAAATGTAGCTAAAGAAAGCCAGAATTTGTAGATGGCATATTTAGTGGTTGAGTAGAATTTGTTTTAAACCCTTTGTTTTCTGTTGAAATTGAAGCAGAATCCTGGATAAATTCTCCTCTCAGAGGTGCAGGTGGAGGAATATGCAAGCTCGAAGTTTCACTTTCAAACGAATGGTAGACACTTGCCCATGAAGTGCTAAATCCTGGATTACTATGATGTGAGAATTGGCCCAGTGGTTACAGTCTGATTAGAGGTGCATCAGGTTTAGCAAAGCTGTCATAATACCTGTGCAAATCAGAAACAGAAAGTGCAATAGTGCTGACCATGTTACAAATAATGTGAGGGTCATGGATGAGATAATCCAGCACAGAGACCGGCATGCTTCGGTGCCTTGAACTCCCTGTCCTTAACTATGTCTCACTGTTGGATTGTAGTTATGAGCTATAATCATATGCAAATAATTAGGACCAGGAGTTAGAGCATGGGCATGTCAGGATTTGATAGAGCAGAGTCCTCTTATGAGTCACAGAATTGTCATTCATGGGAGAACCCTTTAGCCAGATGGGTACTCAGGAGTGCTTATGACATTTAAAATACATCATCCACCCATAAAGTATCAGCTTTTCAGGGCTATGCACAGTAAGAAAGACAACCCCTTTGTCACTGCACAGCATGAAAGGCAGTGAACTATCTGTGGAAAAGGGATCATTCGCTCCCTTGGCAGTTTCCTACCTTTCCTTACAGTATGTATATGAAAGGAATGAACTGGCTGCTTGTACATAACACTGCATGGATGCAGTGGGTATGGTTTGTGTGAGTAAATGCAGAACTAAGAGTGTGTGTGCATGTGTGTACATATTCAGACAAACAGCTGGGGCTGTGTGCCAGCAGTGGAAGTGTCCCCATGTTGGCAGGTGGTCTCTGATATGCTAGCCTGGAGCCAGTTTGACCCTTGGGCCAAACATTTCCCCCACTCTTGCTGTAGGTGTTTGAAATTTCAGAACCCTCCTCAGGGTTATATAATCATATTGGGCAGATAGAATTTTTTCCTTATATGGAAAAAAAGTTTCTCATCTAACCAACAGTGCAGAAGAAAGAACTTAATTCTAGTAGACTGAATCCCCAGTACTGAAATCCTAAGCATACTTATTAGGAAGTAAATCTCATTGAACTTATTGTGGCTTACATCTAAACAAAAATTGTAGGACTGAACTGAAAGTTTGAAGCTATGCTTGTACCAAATCAGGCAAATTAATAGCATTCTCTTGTATTACAGCAATGCAACACATCTGTGCTTTCAAGTTCCTCTCTATTACTGTACTTATGTATTCATTTGTTTCTAGAACACAGCAAAATAAATAAGTACATGCATGCATGCATGCATGATATCTAAATATTTGTGTAAGCATGTGCTCATGGAATTTATAAAAGCTTAATTTCCAAGGCCCAGACCTTACTAGCCAGAATAATACTAGCAATCTGTGCACAAGAGGGAGATATCAATCAGTTTGGGGCAACTCCAAGGTTTGCGGAAGTTAAAAAAACAAAAGCAAACAAATCCTAGGGGGAAAATGCTCAGAGGAAGGGAAGCTAGAACAACCCAGTAAGGACTGAACATGCAATTCTGGTCATGGAATGCTGTCTGACTGATCCCTGGGTATTTCTAGTGGAAGCTGTTGTATATTTCCACGTGCATGAATGTCTGCACTAAATTCATCAGTTCTTGATTGGTTGGTTATTCTGGAAAAAGATAGGTAAGCTTGGCATTTTCTTTATGTGTGAAAAGCATCAGCCAGAAATTGGGTTTTATTGTGATAGTTTTGATAGTGTTTCTGCGGGTGCATGGAGTGTTTGCCATTGCAATGCTGCTTGTTCTGTTTGTTTTATGCTTTCCCTTGGCCTGAGCAGTCACTGAATACACAGGTTGCTCTGTGGCTGCAGCAACCGCATTTCCACTGTATTCCCACCCCTATCATTGGTTCATGGGATTGCTCTGTCCATTTCCTTGCTGTAGAAGACCTCAGGACTGAAAATTCTCCCAACAGTTTTTCATATAATTTTTATATGACACCTATTACCAGGAATTGGAGCATTTTTGATTCCATGTATGGTTTATCTTGTGAGCTTAAGTGGACTCTGGGGGATGGTGGAGGAGGAAGGCCTGGAGGAATGTTGTCCATGGGGTTGCAATAGGCTGCAAAGTTGCGACTTCGCAACTAACAAAAACAATGGTTTATCTTAATCAGAGGTATGAAAACTAGACAACCCAATGGTTATATACTGATTTTCTGGTGACAATAAACAGAAAAGAAATAGTTATAACTGAGAGCAGAGCAGATCTGAGATCTGCTTTTTCCCCCCTGAAGCCACAAGATGCACCAAACAGTACTGGATGCAAAAGATACGTGCTTAGATTCAGGAATCATTCCAAGTATCAGAACTGAATACAGCTCACAGAGCTTTCACTCAAAATCCACTCTTTATTACAAGTGCTCTTTATTTCAGCAGTATAACTTAATGTGGCATTGGACTTATTTGGCTGCTATTGTTAAACAGTCCGGAGTCAGCAACTTGTGCTTCTCCATTGCAAATCACATAGGATGCTACCTATCGATCCAGATCAACATACTGTCAGATCTGCCACCCATTTTAACTGATTACAGTTACCTGTTAGAATTGTCAGTTTATCACAGTGTTTCAAAGTTTTATTATTAATACATTTGTATCCCAATTTCCCCCCACTCTTGCCAAGCCAGCCAATTTAAATCTTAGAATACCAGATGCTGTGATCCGTGATCTTTTCTAGACAGATAATTATCTTTCTGCTTCCTTCCCTCCAACATTCATAGTATTAACTAAAACCTCTTACCACACTGCCACTTCAAAGTGTTTTACTGGAACAAAATACTGAGTGCTCCAGATGTGCAAGGTAGTGTTTTAAATCCCCTCCCCTTTTTTGCTGCGGTTCCTGTTTTCTGATATAGCATTTCATTAACTTTGTAGATATGAACAAATCTGACTTTTGACCAGTTATGTATAAAATCATCTCCATACTCTTTATCATCCATATTAAAGATGTTGTCTCATTCATGTCAAAACTTGCTGGGCTAGAATAAAAATGAAAAATGATTCCGAAGGTTTTTTGTAGGATCTAGATAGACTAACAAAGCAATACTACTACCCCTGGACAGCATCCACAGAGCTAGTGTGGTGTGGTGTGGTGGTGAAGAGAAGGGGGCTGGGACTTGGGCAATCTGGGATAAGACTTGAGAGTAGAACAAGGAGAATGATGTAAGCCACTCTGAATTCTTTCTTAGAAAAAAGGAAGGCCATAGATCTATGGCCTAGATCTAGTCAATATGTATTTATTAAATGCTTTTGTATGCCGTCCTATTACACAAGATCTCAGGCCGGCTTACAAAATTTAAAAAGATAATTAAAACAACAATTTCAATAAATAATAAAACAGAGCAAAACAATACATCACAAAACAAACAGAGTGACTAAACTTAAAAACTATTAATTCTTAAAATACTGTTTAAATAAAACGGTTTTGGCCTGGCGCTGAAAAGAGTATAAATAGCCATAGGATCATTCAGATTACCAGATCTGAAGCTGGAAAAGAGTTCCAAAACTGGATCTGGGGATCTGTTTACCCTCCTGCTCCTCTTGCAACCAGTGCAGAAAGAAGTGTGCTGTCTGTTTACCCAGCGTCATAACGGGTTAGGGGGTGTTCCTGGGAGCAGTGACAGCTGGAAATGAGTACCACCAAGATATAACATGGCATCCCCTTAGCAATGTCACAGTTAGGCCACCAAACTGGCCATCCAACTGCTTTGCAGAGCTCCATGTTCCTCCCTCTTGGCATAAAATGACAGACTAGTTAGGGAATGCTGGGAGATGCAGGGTTTCTTTCTATTATTTATTTATCTATTTAATTCCATTACTATACTATCCAGTAGCCCAAAATCTCTGGGCAGTTTACAACATGCAAAGGCTTGTGCCCTAAACCAAGTTAATAGTTACTTCAAAGGAAAAATAATAGAAATAATGAGGATTTAGTACAGGTTGCGATAAAAGTAATTTGATGATGGAGGAATGTAGTAACTTGTGACATTAAAAAAAAAGACACACAACTATCCTATTTCATAAAAGCCTGCTTGTCTGCTTGACTGAAGGAAGTTCTTGCCACAAGTGGTCAGGTGAACAGCTATTTAGAAACCTGATATAAACAGAGGCAATTTATCTAAAAGACCCATCACTTTCCATGATGAGAGGGCTACTTTACTTCCTTCTGCAACAGACTTTTGTCTGGAGCTATCAGAAACAACACTCACTTTTAACTGACTGGTTTATATGGCATTGGTTCAAGGAATATGCAACATAACTTATCAGTAATCAAGTATAATTACCATCTCACACAAAGCATAAACTCCTTGTGAAATAGGGCCTCACTATGCAGTTCAAGTCCAATTATTTTTAATGCTCTGCAAGCAAATCAGCCCATAATCTAGAAACAGCATGTTTCAGAATTATTTGGTAGAAGTGCTAGCATGCTTTCTACCCCCAGAGTAATTTACTTAAGAATTTGTGCTATGAGAACATAGGTTCATATCCTCTATATTGTAATATTTGGCAGCAAACTAGTGCAAAGCATTGTCTTTTCTAGGCCCAACCCTTCCCTTGTTGATCTGGTTAAGTGTTTTGCCAGTGGCTTTTATGAATGCAAGTGCAGACACTACTCTAAAGCAATATAATTCCAGGCACCTTAATATATATTAGCTGTTACAAACCAGACAGTACAGTGTTCACATAACAACTGGTTTTGCTATTTCTCCTTCCTCCTCATCTTGACAACCTGCAATTAGTTGTTCAGGGTAGGAATCACTTGGATGCTTGACTTTGAAACTTTATTCGAAACTCAGCTTAGAACATGTATATATTTGCTGGGTTTTTATTTTGTCAAGATCAATAGTTTCAAGTATTAAAAATACTTACTATTTTTGTGCTGTCGCTTAAAACTCAGATTAAAATTCCTTGGTATAGAAAAATATACAAAATAATATTAGTACATCTTGAATTTCAATTTTAAAATGTACTTTGGAACAAACAGGTAGCAGAGTGTTTATCTAAGGCCTGCAGAAATAGAGATCAAGCAAGTAAACAATCCATTGAACACTCAGACTTATTTCATGGTAAACATGCTGACCATCAGGTTGTTTTACTAAGATCCTCTAACAGTTCAGACTGATTGCCAAGGGTGCCTTACTAAAACAATTATCTATAGCAGTGTTGCTGCTGGCATCTGAAAAGAATTTTGCTTCAGAATGCTTTAGCTCCAGAATGGAATGTTACTTTCCATAGGATCTTATGGTCCTGGATTTTTAAAACTATAAACAGCACAGACGGAACGAACTATTTGACTATCTGTTCTTTTTCTGTTTTTGTCGACTGCAGTCACTGTGCTGTGTCCCTCTAGCCACTCTATTGTAAGACATGTACATGAATGTGTACTGCAATGAAGTTGGAGCTAGTGAATAGCCTGATCCTTTGCATATTAATTTGGGATTATCCCGCTGGACTCAAAAACAGCAGAGCGTCTTAAGAGTCTTGCAGCAACTTAAAAAAAATTATTGTGGCATTAAGCTTTTATGCATAGCCCACTTGTGCCAGAACAGATCGATCAGTCTTTCAGCTACAAGACTCTTCGTTGTTTCATTGCTGTAAGAGTCCTATGGAAACCACTTAACTCAGTGGGGCGACCGAATAAGTAAAGGACTATGGCCCTTATTTCACCATTTCCATAGCACGTCTCCTCCTCTTAATACTTTTATAATGGGTGGTTATCTATTTCTCTTCCTAACAACTACTTGTATGCAGATTTGGGACTAGTGTGTGCGTGAGCGAGAAAAAGCTGTAAGGCTTCCGTCCTTGGTAAAAGCTGGCATTTTGGAAAGCAGTGTTATATCCCCTAAGGGGACAGCCACTGCAATCCGCAGGAGCCGTGATGCCTTGGAGCTCCAGACAGTGCTTTATGGTGCTAAGCCCTGCATCTGCCTTAAGTGTTTCTCTCTTCATCTGCATCACAAAACTCTGAGTATCTCAGGCGGATATTCGACTATCAAGGCAGCTCGGCCAGCGCGTTGACAAAGGATTACAAGGCACTCCACAACAAAAGCGCCCTGGGAGGCCACCGAAGGCCGGCCAGGACGTGTCGTGTCCTCCCAGCTCACCTGCCGGGGACAGGGCGTGCAAGTTCACTCCTGAAGCAAGTTGCACAGGAAAAGGAGGCGGAGGAGAGGGCGAGGCGGCCACTCCCGCTGCAGGCAGGTGGCTGAGAGAAGGGCCGCCGGGGAAGCCGTCCAGTCGCGGGCGCCCGGGGGAGGGACAGGCCGGCTGGGAGGCGGTGCTGGTTCAGGCAGGGCGGCCCTGCACGGTATCAACTTGAGAGCGCGCTGGCCGGAGGGCGCCGCCAAGGAGGCTGCGGCAGCAACTGGAGTTCCGTGCCGCCGAGACCGGGCCTGGCGACGGGTCCCAATGTGGCGGCAGCGCGGGGGACGCCTCCGGGCCCCTGCAGGAACAGCGGCGAGCGGCGGCGCCCATGACGTGGACTAGCAGCATGAGCAGCGGTTACAGCAGCTGGGAAGAGTCCGAGTCCGAGGAGTTCTTCTTCACCGCCCGCACCTCCTTCTTCAGGAATCCCCCCGGAAAAGCCAAGCCATGTGTCCAAGTAAGTGCGGCGCAGGCTGGAGCTGTGCTCTCTTGCCACCTCTCTCCCTTCCACGAACTGCTCCAAGGGCGGGAAACCTCGAGGTCGCCCCCGTCCCAAGCCGAGCGCCTTGCCACGGCCTGACCAGCTGTAGGCCGCGCCCTCCTTGTCAGTCCACGTGTCCTTCCTGGTTCTCCCTCCTTTGGTTTGGGAGCAAGACCTCGGTTGCAAAGGGTGCCGGCTGCTCGAGGTGCTTCGCTCGCCCCGCACCTCTAGCTTCCAGCGCGAACTAGGGGTGTAAATCCGTCACTTCCAGGGGGCAGCATATAAAAAGCATAACCGGACGACCATTCTGGGGCTATCGCCATATGGCTCTCCTCTTGCGCTCTGTTCAAATGCACGTGTGGATCTCAGTCGTTGGAGTAGTTTAAGCAGTGTTGCTCTGATCTTTTCCCCTTAGTTGTGAAAAGTATGGTTGCTCTAGATAAACTTCTTCGTCAGTCTTGCCAGAGCACGTCTGGTATTAAAAAACTGCTTCATACTGCGGCAAAAAAAGGTTTTCTAAAAACGACTGCTCACGTGCTACTTCTGAAATTGCATGGTCTTGCAGCTATGAATCTTGTATAAACAGGATTTCTGGGAATATATAAAATAAGAGAAGCATTGTGATGCATGCAGTGCCTTATCCGGGATGGTGAAGGTTTAGTTCAGTTTTTTCTTAACGAAAATCTGCCTCTTACAGGCTCTTCAGTCATGAAATGTTTCAGTAAAGCCAGTGGTCTACTGTTTATCATAAGACCCAGGTTACTTGGAAAGCACAAATCATTTTTGAAATTGTTGAACTTTTATTTAAGTTTAGTGGCAAATAAGCCTTTATTCGATGCTTGGTGCAGAAGTTGTGTGTGTATGGATACATGTGATCCATACACAGTGATTAAGGGATGGCAAAATTTAAGGGGAGATGGCTGCAAGCAACATCTTGCAGCATTCCTCATGACTTCAATAGGACCATATTTGGCCTCCACTCTGTGGCCCTGATGCAGAAGTACAGTTGATAATAAAAGTGGACAGGAATTGACAGATAAAGAGTATGACCAGAACACTTTATTTAGCCATTTCCAAAGGATAGCTTTGTTAGTTTATAGTGTCAAAAAACAACACAAAGTATTGTGATTCCTTAAAGTCAAGCAAATTGATTCTGGCATAAGTTTTTGTGCCCATTTCAGTTGCATCTTTGCTTACACTTCATTGATGCCATGTACAACTTAAATAGTTGAGTGGTTTAAAGAGTAACAATCAAAGTGGGCTCTGCCCCAAAGATCTGGCAAATTGAACCTAGGCAAGAGAAGGAGCATACTAAACCAATGGAAGGGACAAGTAACATGAGCAAGGGTTGAACACAAGTAACACAGACCTGATTTTAATCTGGATGGGTGACTTAAATGTTGACCTGCTCAGAGAGCTTCGGTTACAGGCAGTATAGAAATGTAATATAATGATGCTAATTTTCCTCTTCATAGGAAGAGGACTAAAGGGTTAAGCCAAATGTTTCTCAGAAGGAGAGTTATGGTTTGAAAGAAGAAAAACAGGTGGAACTGTTCAAATATGCTGGGAGGAAACGGCAACTTCTAGGCATCAGGCAAAAAGTTTTTCTGGGGTAGCCCCAGAGAATCTGTGCAGTCAATAAGAAAACATTAGATCTTTAGCTGAGTGGTGGAATTGGAGGAGCAGAGGTCAGGGACAATATAACAGAGAAGTAAGGAGGGGTGAGGCTGTAGCTTTAAAAGCATAAAGACCAAGTGTAAATATTAGAGGGGAAGTTTTGTTACTAGCAACACAGAATTTATCAAAATAGACTGCTAGGCCATGTGTTTCTACTTCCTGCTCTTAGTATGAGTGAGGGACAGGGAGGGAACTGTGTGTCAGCTCCCCAAAATGTTTATGTTGACTAAAATACTCAGATATTCCATCAGCCATGCAGTTAAAATGCAGATGCCTTTTATATTTTGCTGTTGTTTTAATATCACACATGAACTCAGAGTTTGGCATTTTAGTTCTTACATGCTTGTTTAGATTCTGTTCTTCCGATTAAAAACTTGTGTGGACACTTAAGATGGGAATGAAATGAAATTTCTGGGGAAAAAACCCTAGTGTCAGTAGAAAATATCATTAGAGTAACTAACACATAGAAGTCTTGGGCTGGCAAACTAACCAGGAGGGCTCTTCAGTGTGATCCAGCCTTGTATGTTTTGCTGGATATCCAACTAAGAAATGAAGATAGTGCAGGCATATATCAATAAAACTATTCAAACATTTATTAAGTGGTGACGTTGCCATTAGAGTTTGGCACAAGTACATATTGTTGTGATGTTCAGGGGACGGGATGATCTGAATTGCTAGGCTGGAATCTCTAAAGGTTCTGAAGAAAATTTGAGGATTTGGTACCTTACACATTGTCCACAGGAGCAGAGGTGTGTATCTGTTACCCTGAATTTGAGGTTCTATTTTGATAAATCTGAAATAATGGTTTGTTAATCCTTTAAAGATAGAAAAGATGGTTTTAACAACTGTGTATTTAACTGTTATGTGAGTGCTTTATATTTTCTTTAATTTCCTCATTTAGTTAACAAAGTTCACATGTAACAGTAAACTGGCATTACATGAATGAGCATTGGGTTCATATAGTCTGTTCCACTCCTTGCAGGCTTTGTTTTGATTGGTTACTTTCACAGAAATTACAGGTTGCAAGCTCCAGCAGATTGGATGAGAAGTTGGTTCAGAATGTTAGAATGTTGAATTGCTTTCCATGGGAATAACTGATTTACAAGAATGCATGCAAGGGATTAGAGGAAGACATACATATGGTTCATTCATCCAGTGCCAGGCTGTGATCTGGCATTATGTGGGAAGCAGCCTGACACATGTTGTCTTCCTTCTTATTAAATTGGAAAGTTGCTTATAAAAGCACATACACTTGCATGTGTTTGTTAACTAAGGAGATGCCGAACTGTTCTCATGGGATGAAATTGTGACTACTTAATTCATGGTTATTTTGCTTTCCAAGTGGACCAGTCATATAAGAGGTCACTGTATGTTCAATAAACTACTACTGAGTCCTTGAAAGAGGACTGGAAGTGGCAGCTTTCATGGCCATCTGACTATTACAGGCTGTCCCGACAGCACAAACAATGATTCTACATGTTACCTGTAAAAGAGTTCGAATCAATCAGTTCTAAGCTTTCCCTCATTGAGTGGACCAGGAACAAATTCAGTGTTTGGATTAATGTTTCTTACTGTGAATACAATGAGTCATATTTGTACTATTTAAAGTACACAGGAGATGGGGATTATTGTAGAGCCTCTGTCATTTGTTCTTCTGAAGCAAGCTTGTGTTGGTGCTGCAGTCTGTGTTTGCTTATCCCTTCCAGTAAAGAAAAAGCAAGTTAACACTGAGGTCAGGGAAGCAACAAATATAAATCACTCCACCCATCTGCCTGCACTTAGTGACAATGCCCTGCCCTTCTTATGCTTGTGGAGCTGCCACTGCATCATGTTGGCAGCTCTCATTCACTTGCTTCCTGAGGCACATATACTTGCGGATTTTTTGAAGTTAAAACAATTCTTCAAGAAGGAATAACTGTGTAGAATAACCTGGTTAGTTTAAAGATGTAATAGATAAGAAGCCACCTGTCTGTGGATATAGGAAGGCCGCAGTATGGCTGTGCTCCCCTATTTCATCCATGTAAGCACATGTGTGTGAACTGATCACATGCAGAAAGCTTTTGCAATTAGGCCAGGTGCTGTATGAAAGTAGGCTGAGGGCTGCAGGTTGTTGGCCCCTGCTTAAAACACTGTGTGGACCCGGAGCTAACTGTATAGTATAGAGCAAAAGAAATCCAGTGGATCATCTAGCTCAGAGATGGGATGTTTAAGGCATATGTTTATCTTTAAAAAGTTTAGTGATAGATCTTTATGAATGTTGATTATACATTTGCTCAAGAATTGGAGAAATTTCTGATTTAGTAATTTAGTGCTGTATTGAGGCACTCGGTTCTTTTGAATATGAGTTGTAATGCAGAAGTTTAAATATTTACTTTTCCTTGTTGGATCAGGGCATTAATGAAGAACCAAAGATTGCCTGTACCCGTTCAACTTAATTGCACATTTTGGCAAAACCCATGAGGTAAAGCTGTACTTCCTGTTGGACCAAATTGTAGCAGTGATTTAGGACAGGGTTGAGAACCTTCTTGCCCTCAAAGTTTTATTGGACTTCAGCTCCCATCAGCGCCAATAATCAAATATGGTAGAAGTTGGAGCTCAATATCTAGAGGGGCTCAAGTTTGGAACTCCTGACTTAAAACCTCAATATTTAAGAAAATCTTAGTACTGTAAAATAGGTTGATTATGTAAATACTGGGCAATCCTATAACACTTTTTAGTAATGTAATAGAAGCACTGTAGTCCAGAAGGACAAAATGCATGTAAACACTTGACTGATCAGCAATATGTTTCAGGAAAGCATATTGTCAAAAACAGTGTTACTTAGACATGCCTTCTCCATTTCTCATTTATGAATTGACACATAAAGTCTCTTATTTGAATAGTCTCATGACTGCTTGCTGATTAGAAATAATACAAGTAGCTTACTGATATTTCTCCTATAAATAGTTTCTGATGGCATATTTTTAATTTCATTTTCTCTGTCAGCTATTTAGTATAGATAGATATTAAGTTCAAGTCATTCTATACACACTTATTTTTGTGATATATAGCCACTCTATAAACACAGGATTGCATTGTTAGTCATTTTATTATAAAAGTGAACAACAAAATACCTTATTTTGTTTCATTTTTAAAAAACCAGCAAGAATCACAGGAAATCGAGTTTTAATATTGAATACAGTGTTTTAATATGTAGCCAGAGTGGATTGTCGATTTATTTATATTATATTGTTTATGTACTTCAGAATTTTATTTGTGTAAGCCGTCCTGAGGCTCTTGCAAAGGACGGCATACAAATATCTTAAATAAATAAATAAATAAATCTCACAACAGCTTCTGGTGTATTCCTAACATTGCAGGATCTTTAAATTGTGCAGCCAGGCACAAATGGGCCATTCTAGGAAAGCAGCAGCAGTGCTGTCTCAAAATAGCAGTTATGTAGTTTGAAAATTCAATTTTGAAAAAGTTGTAGTATAATAACCAATTGACAGTGACTGAAAACAGTGTAAAAAGTAAAATGAATAGTCCAGACTTTTCTAGAACTGTTGCTAAAGACATTCACCAACATTTCCAATGGGAAAGAAATCATTCTGAAAGTTACACAGGGCCGCATTTCCTGACAAGTCATGTGAAGTCAGTGTTATTGTAATGGTAGTAATGCCAGAAAAGATCCAATATAACCTTCTTAAACATTCGGCTGTCCAATGTATTTTATTATTGCACCTCTACATTGATTGAGCTGCAGTCGTGGAATATGGATCATTGTTTTATTTTATCATTGCATTTATACAAATACTATTATTTGACTTTTTAATTGTTTTATATTAATTATTGTATTTTTTGATTTTGTGAATGGTCCTGGGAGCCTTTGGGCTGATGGATGGTGTAGGAATTTGAATAAATAAATAAATTAAAACAAATTTTATTGGAGAAAGTATGGGAAAGTATCATCACAGAATAGCAACAGTTTAGTTCCTAATGAAAAAAGTTTTCTTTAAGTGATTTCAGTATTATGTCCAATGCAACAAGACATTGTTCAAGGACAAAATCATTGAGATATGAGAAGAGATTAAACTTCCGTCTAGATTGCTCATTATAATGTCAGTTTTGTTTTGACTTCAAAGATGCCCTTGCAAAGTATTCATTTTCAGCCCTTCTAGGAACACTCTTCACTCTAGTTGGAAACCATGATCTGTTCTATTACATATAACAAGTCAGAAGTCAGCCATGTGCTAGATATTTCACTTGCAATGAGTCATCATTTTAAAAACAACTTTTTAAAGCCAGATTTACTTTCTTTCACAAATCATAATCTATTTAACTAGAAATAGTTTTGTATTTTAGCATTTCATAAACACAGATTTCTGTATTAATAACCCCCACTATACAGTGAAAAACATTGGCCATCCTTTGGTTGACTCTTTTGTAAAGTTTGATTTTAAAATTCCTCTGCATTGGCATTGTCAGATTGCTAGTTTGGAGGATTCTGCATGTGTCTAATGATGGTCCTGCATGTACATGCAGGTCAGAGCATGCATGTTGTAAAACCTGCCACTCTCTGTGCAAATTAGATTAAATAAAAGCAGCATAAGATTGCATCCCAGAATTACAGTAATATTGTAATCTTTTACAATTTGTTTAGTATATATTTTGGACTAGATTTTCAACCAACAGTATGTCTAGATTATGATACAAAAAGGATGAGATACTATTTAAAAA
The DNA here is from genome assembly GCF_004798865.1 of Varanus komodoensis. NCBI lineage: Eukaryota > Metazoa > Chordata > Lepidosauria > Squamata > Varanidae > Varanus > Varanus komodoensis. The sequence continues at coordinate 1,055,417 of NW_025335408.1, read as the reverse complement.
TATTAACTTGGAGAAGGGAAGGAAAGTCAAACAGGTAACAGGTAGAGGCATTATGGGGAAAGTAGGAAACCAAGTGCTCTTCATTTCAGCTTCTAGAACTTTTATCACCTGCATGTGAGCAAAGATTAATCTTGGTAGTTGTGAGGAATAGCAAGTGACGAACAATGAAGAATTATAAATGCCATTGTGAAGAATTTTTTTTATAGTAAGTTTTATTCAAAATAACCCTAAAACAAAGGAAAACTAAAAACAACATCAATCATCAAAATCATCGGACCTGCTGGGTTAGCCCCCACATTTTTTTCTATTTATGATAACTTAAAAACATTTAAATCCATACGAAGTCCTGTTTCTCTAGCCAATAATAAAAAGAGTCCCAAGTTTGATAGAAATCAGTGTCTTCTTTCTCCTTCAGTGACGAAGTCAATCTCTCCATTTCTGCACAGTCCAAGATCTTTTTTAGGGTCAGTTCATTGGTGGGTGGTTCTTCACTTTTCCAGTGTTGAGCAAATGCAATCCTCGCCACAGTAATTACATGTAAAATCAAGTACATTTCTTGTTTACTAATATCAACAGGTATAATGCCTAATAAAAAAACTTAAGGTTTAAAAGCTAAGGATTTTTGTAACATTTCCTCAAGCCATTTATGTATTTTAATCCAATACTTTTTCGCATTATCACAAGTCCACCACATATGATAGAAAGTACCCAATTTATGTTTACATTTCCAACATCTGTTTGACATATTTGGAAACATCTCAGCTAATCTATTTGGCAACAGATAACATCTATAAAACATTTTATACAGGTTTTCTTTATATGAAGTTGCTAATGTTACCTTAATATTTCTCTCCCACAGCTTTTGCCATTTTTCTAATTCAATATTATATCCAAAGTTTTGTGCCCACGTTATCATAGTTTCCTTAACCTGTTCATCTTCCATTCTCCTATCTAGCAAGAAATTATATAGTCTTTTAATCATTTTCTCATCTGATTTAAGCATCACTTGATCAAATGCTGTTAAATCTTTATAAAAGCCCCACATTTTATAGTCTTTAGCATATCTCAATTGTATTTGCACCTTATGCCACCAAGAAATATTAGTTCCTTGTTCTTGTATTTCTTGATTCAGTTTCAATCCTCCATCATTACCCAAAATGTTGTCATATCTTATGATCCCTTCAGAGTTCAATGCATTTGGATATACAAGAGCTTCCATAGGTGAAAGCCATCTTGATAATTTATTACACAATTTTGTCTTTAACTTTTCCCACGCCGACATTAATGATTTCCCATGAAGAATTTTAAATACAGCTGCTGCAGGTAACAGTGAAATCGGACTTATTTCAGAAGTCTGCCTTAGGTTATCAACAAATTACGTCTTGAAAACAACAGTTTTATTCTTCAAAATAAGAGTAGAAAAACTCCCAACAGGGCTATAAACCTGTTGGAATGGGGTAGTGGGTGTAGTGCACTGGAGTAAGAGTGATGTGTGATTTGTCAGTGGAGAAAGGAGGACACTAATTATTCATTCCTCCCCAGCCCTCCTTCGTGTCATTAGCTTCTTCAATTTAAAAATGAGTGGTATTCTTGATTAAGTTGAATGTTTTGGTTACATAATGTTTTGGTTACATAATGTTAATCTTGGTGTTAAAGCAGTTGACCTCCAACTTCAAATTGACCTCCAAATCACCATCCATTCATGGTTTTCAAAGATTTGTCTTTCCTGAGTTTTTACTACTGAGGTTGGAGCAGAATTGATGATGGGTTCTTTAAATATTGTCATCCCACAAGTTCTGCACTGCTGCCATAAAGATTTGCTTAAGCTTGTCGTGAGAAAAAATAACCCTTCTCCCCCTTATGAAAACAGAGCATTAGGCTGTTCAGCCACTTGTGTGATCTGAACAGCCGAACATTGTTAATTCTTTTCCTATATAAAACTCAAAAAAGCTGGCAGGTACTAACTTAAAATACAAAGCTAAACAGACTGGATTATTTCAGAACATTTTGCTTGGTGAACTACCATATATAGGCTTTTGTTCTAAAGAGGATTTTCATTGTTACTATTAATGCCTTACTTCAGTTAATGCCTCTGTGACTATTAAGTGCATGAGTTAATAGTCACAGAGCAAAACCTTGCTTTGTCATTAAGCAAAAATGTATTATGGGTACAATATTTACCCATCTTGTATTCGTAGTACTTGTAAGAGCCTGGAGAAATTTAGAGCTCAACAGCATTCTCGGGCAACAGCTGTGACACAGATAACTTGGCAGGACATGCTGTAGGTGCCTGTCCTGGGCAACTGTCCTGCATTGGGCAACATCCAAATTATTGCAGAATATTAAGATATGGCAATGAAAGGGAAGCTCTGGGTGGTGTTATACTGGAATGCCTCCTAGAAGAATTGTTTATATCTGAGCCTGGGTGACATGGGCTGCTGTCAGCGTGTCTTATCCACCCTAGCTTTGTTATGTTGTCTGCCTGTCTGTCTGTCTATTGGAAAAGGAAGGTTGAGAGCACAACATCATAGCATTGAGCCCTAAGCGTGTTTACCCCTGTAAATGCTAAATCACCACCACAAATATTTCTGCATGTTCTTTACATCTTGGTAGGATGTGTTCTGCATTCCATTTGATTTGATGGTGACTTTCATTTTCTTAAAATATGTTTTAATTTTTTAAAATCCATATGTAACAGCTTTCCCGGTTCTATAGCGGCTTTTCTATAGTTGTGTTGTCTGATTTGCATTGGGACCTTATAATCTCTTACGTTAGTGAAACCAGAGATATCCTCCATTGCATCTCAGAGCTGTTAACTCGTGCTTTTCTACATGTCCATTATTTACAGGGGTTTTGCTGCTGATCTGAGATTATAGATACTATTTGAGATTGGAGATAACACTGGGCAGTGCCCTCAGAGGGACTTCCTCAAGAGGGTGGAGTTTAGAGCTTAATCCCCAACTCCAGAGGAACGCCAAGAGACTCTATGGACTGGATTGGGAAACTCTTTAGGTCTCATTAGGTTCATAGAAGTTCTGTATTCCTGATTATAAGTTGTCACTGATTTATCGCAACCCTATGAATGAAAGGTCTCCAAACTGCCCTATACATGTTATCCCTGCTTAGATGTTCTAAAGCTGTGACTTCCTTTATGAGGTAAAACCTGCTCTTATTTTGTTGTCCTTGGTGTAGGAAGAGACTTTAATGTGGCTTCTGTCTAACAATTCTAATTTTCAGTTCCACAGTGTTGAAATTGGCTGTCAAAAGCTATCTGGGCCAGAGATTCATTTCTAGTAAATTTCTTTCTAAACTTATGCTCAGATAGTGTCTGCAGTAGAGAATGAGGCATGCACAGAATAGTTGCATAGAACAGAATACTGTAGCTAGGCTAGGATCTTAGTGGTGAGAGAGAAGGGGTGCAGCATGGAGTGGCTTTCTTGTGTTAGCATTTGTTGCTGGAGCAATAACTGTAGACTTTGAGTATTTGTTTTTGTCTCGTGATACATGTACTGAGAATATAGGCTGGATAGAAAAGGGATATGGGTTCAGTACGTCACCCAAAGGAATTCCCATGGGCTTTTGCAAGTAACCTGATATGTAATTCCTGTTGTTCCAAGATAAACTGTAAAATTTATGATGTAATGGCAATGTTTCTGGTAAGATTCAGAACAAGAAAGCAATCATATAATTTGTATTCTGACTCCCAGTATCTTTAGTATATTTTTGAAGCAAGTCTTGTTTTTAAGGAACTGTTGAATAACGTTATGAGAAAAATACCAGTGTAGATGAATGGAATACTCAGCTGATGAGCCAAGATTTGTCACACTCTTCCTAGCATGCTAGGAATTGTTTGGCTAAAAATGGAACCAGAGGTGCAGAGTCAAAGATGTATGGCCTGTGGAGAAAGAATGCATTTACTGCTGTGCTTGAATTTGCAGGCATTATCAGATCAAAGTCCCTTAGCAGAAATGTTTTCACCACTGGCATTGTGCACAACTGGGTGGAGTTCTCACAGCTATACCAGATTCTCCTTATTCTGCTCCAGCAATCATAATTTGAGTTTTTGTACTTGTTCATCTGTAAATGGTCTTTTAAATTAATGTGCTGCTGCTGTTTAATTAAAAATTCTTTGCAGAATGCAGAGTTTGTAGTTGTAGAGCTGCAAAGAATTGTCAGTAAACACAAAACAAATATAACAACTAAATAAAAATAAAAAAGATTGTGCATGAAATTCCTTAAGATTTTGTTAGTGAAAATAGTCTGCTTAAATTTTCCTCAAATTTCGATAAAGGATTACTATTTTGTAGACTTCTGTCATTTATCCTCTCAAGGCAGAATAGGCCTCTCATGTCTTGACTGAACTTTTAACAGTTCTACCTTGGACTTTTAATTTTGAAGGAAGGGTGGAACTGCAACAGCATTTCCTTGTGACTGATTTCCTGAGCGAGCAGATAAGGAAGTTGCTCTTCAAAAAAAAAGAGAAAGAAAGCATGAACCTTGAATTAGAAAACCAGCAGACATCATTCCATTTACGCTTGAGAACAAAGCCAGCCACTCTCACTGCATTTCCTGATGGCCTCTTTCCGGAATAACTTGCTCATTTGCTTATGTTCAAAGGCTGTGTGTGTGAGCGGGTGTGCGCGCATGCACATGCTTTCACTGCAGATGAGAAATCAAGTGTTACTTCTTATCACTTAGTACTTAAACCCATGGATATTCCATTTTCCAAAAATACATTCCAGTGGTTATCATTTGAAGTTGATCAAGATTTTCTGTTCATAATAATTAGTGTAGCTTTGAGCCCCTGCCACCACATTAACCAGAATGGGAAGAGGGATATTTGGGATTAGACTGCCAAGTAGATAAATCAGGAAGCCACACAATGATCTGGTCACAGGCAAGCTTTCTGCCTTCCATGTGCTTGCCACTTCCGATTTACATCCAGCCTGACATTGTAGGCTGTTTAGGTTTAACAGGCTAGAGTTTTAAGCCCAGTCACTTTGGAATGAGTCAGAGATTTCAACTCAAATTGAATTCATTTATCGTGTCACACTGACATGACTCAGAATAGTTGTAAAGTGTTCAGCCTAGAGATAAAAATTTTTCAGAAATTTTTAAGCCATGGGAAAAATAGTTTTTTTTTTCAGTTTTTCTATTAGGAAAATATTGAAATGTTTCAAAAAATGGTAAATATGCAGTATTGTTTTTTGGTTGGTTTGTTTTATGTGGTCTTTACAGATCTAAACTGAGTCTCTAAGCAACCATTAGGATTGCTTGGTTCTGTAGTTCGAAGGCCAGAGAATTCTAATTTTGGAGGTGAGTTTTTTGCTGGGATCGCCTTCTCTGCTGCCTCTCAGTTGGCACAGAAAGTACTGCAACAACTGCAGAAGTGACCTTGGAGCATTAAGTGCTTTAGTCCTGGGGCATGTGGAGAGGGGAAGAGACTACTGCTGCCAAGATGCATCATTTGTTGGTGGTGCCTTTAGCCTCCTTTTTTCTCTCTCTGTATCACTGTAGTTAGACAGGTGAATTTGACTGTCTGGCTGTTTTGCAGAGAGGAAGAAGTGAAGAGAGAAAACATTTGACTCTGGAAGTTTGGAGGACTATGGGTATCCCCATAGGCTGACACCCAATGTCACTTTGTAACTTTTAAGAACCCAAAATGTATCATACAGAACCTGCTTTGCTTATAAAATTATCATTACAGTTAAAAACAATTGAAAAGGAAACTCGGTAAATGTATGATTATTTTCTGACCAAACTGTACTTAGTATTTTCCCTCCATGACTTCAATATTTTTAGAAATTCTACATCTCTTGTTTTAACCCCTTCCTATTTATATGGTTTTTAAAAATTGTTTGAGGAAGTAATGGTTATCTAGAAATATAAGAACGTTTTATTTATCATTCTAAAAGAAAACTTTTCTCAATCCAAACTTGTTCAGATGTTCAGTGGGAAAAAAGTTCCTTGTGTGGGGGAAAAACAGAAAGCAGGAGGGTCTTTTGTGGTATGTTCTTGTGACCTCCACCCCCCCAAGCTGACAAATGTACAGCAAAGAAATACCATCCTAGGGTGCAAAATATATGACAGGATACCAGTCAGAAAGCTGTATTACTATATGATGAGCCCGTACAAAAGGTATGTTACAGCAAAACAGAACCCTTTCTGTTTCATTCTTTTACTTTGTTGTGCCTCTTGCAGTAAATCAAGTGCTAGGAGTCTAAATGCTGCTCTTGCAGTTCAGCCTTCAAATTTAAACAACCAACTCTGTTTAGATCTGGGTTCCATGCCAGCAGTTAAAGCACAACCATATAGGGTATGACAAAACTGGTGGTTTTGGAATGAGATCATGATAAACTTGATCGGTTACTTTGGCATCTCAAGTACATATAAGTCTCTTTCATTCACTCTGTCACAGGCAGACACAAACAAACTGCATTACATTTTTAGTTCTCTTTATATCATGATTTTCTGTAGCAGAGATTTCTACAGAAGTTGCATGAAGACACAGAGCCTGGTTTTCCAAGATCTCACAAAGCTAGGTTATCCAGATATTGGTGTGTCTAGGTTTAGCATAAATGTAACCTTTACCTTACGCTTTTAGAAATAAGTTTACCTTTAATTTCAAGGACACCAGATACAAGTTTGTCCAGACAGTACAATGTGAGAGCTTTGAAGAAATGCTATGCCCCCATTCAGCAGCTGCTAAACATGTGGACAACCTGTGACTCTCTCAGAGTTTCGGCTTGCAACTAGCACCATCGTTCACCATTTGATGAAGATTGTAGGCCAAAACAACACTGTTCTACAGTGTTTGATAGTGTCAGGAATAAGGAGCTGCAATTTCTTGGGACTGGCTTGGAATTTAATATATTTTTCCTGTATGCATGAATAAGATTGCACCTTTAACAGATGTTCCAGTTCGTTAAAGCTGAAACACTTTCATACAGTATATGCTGCTTGTGCAAATGATGAAAATGTGATAGCCCTCTTAGTCTGAGTTGAGAACACCTTTTCAGATTCAACCTATGCTTAAGGAATCGATTTACAATAGACTGTAGGAATCAGTGCACCATTTGGAGTAAGTAGGTTGGGAGCGCTAGGTCTCTACTTTTATAGCAAGGCTATATCTGGCTACAGGAAATCCAATAAGTGTTAATCAGCCTATACTCCTGGATAATTAGCAGCTTTTCATATTGCTTTTAAGCTATATCATGGGCAGGATCACATTTGTGGTGGAGTAGTGTTTCAAGGATTCATCTTCACCTGAAGAATGCTAAATGCTTTTGGTTTGGTCCTAGAAAATGGGCTGGTTCACATGTTATGAAAGCCCAACAAAGGTTAACATACCCATGGCGGGTATTGTGCTGTTCCTGGGGCGTGGAAGCACCATTGCTGTATGACACTAGGCTTGCCATGGGTTTCATATTGTGCAAATCAAGGTGGCAGGAGACTAACCCTGAGCCCTGCCACCTGGGTTCATGCAACATGGATGGCAAGCCAGACAGGCATGGGCACCATGCAAAAATTACAGGTTGGTATGACATGACAGCCTCCTCATAGGTAAATTAATCTGGGCTGTTGTATCATGCAAACAAGATTAATGTGGAAAATTAATGTTCTGCTATAGCTAAGGTCTGTTAGCATGGTTCGTTTCTTCTTCCCTCTGGGCAACCTGCAGTGATGCCCAAAAATCTGCCCAGGAGGGTGTGTGAGAGGATATAGGGTCAGGGTCCACAGCTTGGGAGTGCTCCTCGACCCGGAGCTGACTTTGGAAGCTCAAGTGGCAGCGGTGGTGAGGAGTGCTTTCCATCAGCTTTGGCTAATCCATCAGCTGCGTCCCTACCTGGAGGACGCCTGCCTAGCGACAGTGATGCATGCATTGGTTACTTCCCGGTTGGATTTCTGTAACACGCTCTACATGGGGCTGCCCTTGAAGACAGTCCGGATACTTCAGATGGTGCAGAATAGAGCAGCCACGTTGCTGACGAGGACTGGGCGTTATTCTCATATAACCCCAGTCCTCTACCAGCTTCACTGGCTTTCCATTGAAGTCCGGGCTCAATTCAAGGTGTTAGTAATCACATATAAAGCCCTTAACGGCTTGGGACCCGGATACCTGAAGGAACGCCTGCAACCATATTTGCCCTCCAGCCCCTTGAGATTGGCAGCAGAGGCTCTCCTCCGGGAGCCTTCCGTGAGAGATATCAGGAAGCAAAATACCCAGAGGAGGGCTTTCTCTGCGGTGGTGCCCCATCTGTGGAATGCACTCCCCAGAGAGGTCTGCCTGGTGCCATCGTTATTTGTTTTTCGGCACCAGGCCAAGACCTTTTAATTCAAACAGTATTTTAATAATGTTTAATATTTATATATTTTAATTGTGCAGCCAGTGTGTTTCCAGGTTTTAAGTGTAATTGTTATTGTCTTATTCATTTATTTCTGTGAGCCGTCCCGAGGCTGTGCAGCAAGGGGACGGCATATAAAAACTTTAAATAATAAATAAATAAAGGGGAGGGGGGAATCACCCCTCCTGCTCTCACTGATGCAACTCAGTTGTAGTTGAAAGGAATTATTTTCTCAGTCTTTAAAAAATCTTCTTTTAAAATAGGCAATCTGTATCCTGTCCTTCTTCCCTCTATCATAGATGCCTTGTACCAAGGTTGTAAGGTAGATAGGCATGTTAGCTTACCTAGCTTTGTAGAAACGGAATTAGGCATTCTGAATCCTGTCCCATACCATCAGTCCATTTGCAAGCCCTTTGATGGTACAGTCGCCATGACTTTGATTTCTGCATCTTGTCAAAGCTTAGAAATTCACAGCTTCATCATGTGTCCTGAAGAGTGTGTGTGTGGCTGTCAGCACTTGTAGGCTTTAGCTAATACAGAAACATGATGAGTAGATGTGTAAGAGGGTGGCTTTACTCCATCTCTTTCAGAGAGGTAAAGGCTGAGCCATTGTGCATGACTGCTGCTTGGAATGTAAACAGAACACATATGTTTATATTGTAGCCTTGGTGCATGGCTATTTTGACCAGTTTCTTTGCAAAATATTAGTGTTTTTAGATGTTCGATAAAAACGTAACAAAAGGCAGAGTAGTGTAGGAGATAGAGTGTTGGGACTTGGGAGTCCAGATTCTAATCCTTGCTTGGCCATGAAACTCACTGAGTGACTTGGACCTTCCTTGCAAGAGAAAAGAAAAAGGTGGAATATAATTGTAATCAATAGTAACAATATTATATAGTACTATTTTTCCTGTACCTTTGAAATTTTCCTCTTTTTTTTTTTTTGCTTTAGGATGTTCAGAAAGAGAGAGAAGTTCACAATTACCTCACCAAAGAAGCAATCAAGGAGAAAGTTGAAACATACAATTCAGATGTTACAGATAAGCTAAAGATGACATTGGTAAGACTTGTCTATTGTTTCTGAGTAGTTAAAAGGAATAAATGCCTGTTAGTGTTTTTGGCATGTGAATTTTGAAAATGCATTTCTGTCTCAGCGTACTACTCATATTTATTTCTTAGCCTTGAGTGTATTTATGCTTAAAATACTTCTTACTCTTATGCAATAGACAGCCTTCACAGTACTGGCAGATGGTGTGTTTAGACACAAGACAAAAAGATGTGGAAGGAGGAGAAAGGATGACAATAAGCCAATCCAGATACCAGCTACGATATGGTGTGCATAGCTGTCTGGAGCATAAGAAGCTTGCATTTGATTGAGTCAGACTGTTGGCCCACAAGGCCAGCATTCTTGGCACTAGTATCAACTGTCCAGCATTTCTGGAAGGAATTTTTTCAGCTCCACCTGCAGATACTGGGATCACACTGGAATCTTCAGTATGAAAAGCATGTGCTTGACCACTGGCTGCTGCTGCCGCCCCCCCCCCCCCCCTTTGTGAGAGGACAGGATCCAAATAATAGTCTCCCACCAAAGGAGACCTTGCTCTTCAATTCTCTCCAGAAGCCATGTAAAATATAATTTATTCCTTTAGCTTCCAAATATTCACAAGTACAATTTTTATAGTGTGCGTGATTCTGTTTTAGAACCCCAGCGGAGTGTACACTGGCTTCATCAAAGTTCAGATGGAACTGTCCAGACCCATCACACTACGGGATTCTGTGAATCCGGGGCAGCATATCAGCAACAACAATGAGGCAACTTTCTACCTGCCCAATGGCTACATGAATACTCTTCACATCAGCAGTACTAACACTGTCCGTGAAGTGGTTGAAGCGTTGCTCAAAAAGTTTCTGGTGGCTGATAATCCTGCCAAGTTTGCACTTTATAAACGTTGCCACAAGGAAGATCAAGGTAGGTTAATAGATCTTTTGAATGGTAGTGAAGAAATGACCAGGATGAGTGTGTTAGAGATAGTGGTTTGGTATCATGTATACACCATTAGTCTGTAAGTCTGTAATGTGGATATTGTGAAAAAATTTGCAACTAATTTGCAAATATATTTTGCAACTAATGTATGTTGGGAAAAATAAAGTGGACTCATTTTAAAATAAAGACAAAGGACCAATTATGAATCATGTATTTAAAATTAAGTTGTCCATGTTTAAATCATGCATTTGTTGTATAATAATCAGCTGCTCTAACAGTGAAGGGTGTACAGCTTCACAGCGAATCGGAGCTTCTGTACAACCAGGTGCATCATCTAAAACCTTGAGCCAGAGAACTCTCATGTAAAATGGTATCTACTTCAAGTAAGGTGGGGGGTGACTCTGTCCATCCCTGGCTACCCTCCACACAGGATACACTCCTGCAGTGCATACCAACTTTTATTCTGAGCTGCCTCAGAAGATGTCCTGCAAGGATAAATTGGATGCATGTATGCAGCCATGTGTGCAGCCTTGAGCTGATGGGCGAAAAGAATGGATATCAGTGCAATAAATCATAGAGTAAATTAACTAATAATTATGTGTAACATTCTGGCATGTGGATTGCAATTTTTCATTTGTGAAGCTAAAGCATGGAAGTTCACATTTTATTTTTGGAGGACTTTATGCATGCACTGATTGTCATCCTGATTTATCAGAGATCCTATATGCATTTTTGTGTGTCATTTTCTTGTTTACAGTTTATATGTGCAAGCTCTCTGAAACAGAACATCCTCTGTATTTGCGGTTGGTGGCTGGCCCAAGAACAGACATGCTTAGCTTTGTTCTCCGTGAGCATGAACCTGGAGAAGTTTTGGTAAGTTTCATCTGGGTTCCTGGTATCAATAGCTTGGAAAGATTCATAAGGATCTTCAAGTCCAACTATTGCAATTGAATATCTTTTCTAATAGAAACCTATCACAGTAGACAACAAAAGAAGCTGTTTGGTGATAATTTAAAATTAAATAAAATATCCAGTCCATGCTTTAACTTAATATAAGAAGTTTCATATATTTTGGGGGCACAAAGCCCCACATCTAGGAGACTAGATTTTTGGAGTTCTCTGCAGAATAAGTGAGAACTGTAACCTTGGCCCCATCAATAGCTATTGAGTTATTCCTGTTACAAGCCTGTTCCTTTTACAAGCCTCTCTCTCTCTCTTGCAGTGGGAAGCCTTTAGCTTTCCTGAACTACAGAATTTTCTGCGAATACTGGACAAGGAAGAAGATGAGCAGTTACAAATCTTAAAAAGGCGCTATGCAGCATACAGAGACAAACTTGAAGAAGCCCTTGGTGGGGTTTGGAAACCAGGTTAAAATGGAGCCAAAGAACACTCAGGAAAATTTTTTATTATCAAATATTGAAGAACATGCCAAATAAAGTATCCAAAGCAAGAGCAGTTTGTCTCTTTAAAACAGACAACTGTTTTGGTATTGTAGAAGTGGTGCAGTAAATTGAAATATTTTGCAGATTTCATTTAGAAATAAAAAACTGCAATATTTGCAGTTCTGTCATGAGTGCTTTATGAATGATTAGATTATGTCATGCTAGCTGTGAAAGTCTACTTTTAATGACACTATGAAACAGAAAAATTACTTGCTTGGTTAATTTGTACCTTTTAAAACAAAATGCAAATGTAAGTTTATTATAAACCCAAGCCCAGTTTTGAATAAAATTAGTACATATGATTGATTTGCACTAAATTTCTTCAAATATGTCTCTGTAACTTTGCAAAACATTATTTTTATATGTAGAAGAGATGGAAAATGTGTTTCAAATGCTGTGTAGAAGATGTTCAAGCAATCTGAAGAAGGTAGAGGGGAAGTTGGAAAGAAGGCAAGAGGCAGAGGATGTAGAAACAGAAAAGAGAAACGGTTATTTTGCAAGTTGATTTATGTTTGGATAAGACAGTTGAGCATTTGTACTGTTTTAGTATTACTGAAATTAATATATTCAATACCATTATTGAGATAGGTTTTACTAGATATAGTGGAAATTGAGCTGCATAAGGACTTTTGTGATGTGCAGGACATAACTTGTCACAATCTTGTATGTGTTGTATGATATGCTGAAATACTCGGTTGAGTCTTTCAAGCATTATGAAAAAAGTAATCCAGGATGAAAGAACTAATCCACAATTCTTGTACTCCACTGAATATCTAAAGAGGCAATTGAATTTATGTCACACAGACAGATACTTAAGAGATATCGTCGTATCATCCTGCATGAAAGAAAGACAAACTTTTTCCTTTTGTCTGAAGCAGGATAGAGGATGAGCTCTAGTGTCTGTAAGTTTATTACCTTGTGCTGTGAGCAACTTGAATTGTCTGCGTTTTAGTCTTTTTTGAACTATAAAATGTTTCAAAAGCTGCCTAGGATTCTGTATGCTGCTGAACTAAATGCAAGGTAAATTTTTGAGGGGGAAGGATTTTGCTTTTGAGTAACTATTTTTTTTCCAGAAAAATTTCATCTAACATACACAGGGTAATTGAAACCAAAGACATGGGTGTGTAACACATACCTTTATATAAATGTGTAACAGTACATGCTTTTAAAAAATGTACAGCCACCCAGGGGAACAATTTCTGACTTGAGATAACTATAACCATACTGTAAAAAAATAATGGTTAGCAGTCATTTTCCCTTTCTAATTATTTGGACATTAATTTTGAAATTTCTGAGAAATATCCACTACTCTTGAGACACCTGGTGCATATTTTATTGACCACCAAGATGTATGTTCCCCTGAAGAAGAGTGCCTATATTTAATTTTGGCTGCTTTCCCCCTCAAAACATTCTGAATTTTTAAATTTGCCAAGACAATCTTGATAGGTTGAAAATGTTAACACTAAATTAGAAGTAGAATTAATTAACAAATAATAAATGGCATATCTCGTTTGGGATTTTATTCACATGTAGTACTTTGTGTGTGCCTTGCTGTTATTGACAACATAATTAAAGTCACATAGGATAGGGGTGCAGGTTATGTTTGACATTGGTTAGAATTATTTTTCTACAAATATTATGTCACCTTGGCATAACAACGTAATTTTATTTCCATGTGCCAAAAACCTTTTGATGAAAGTACGAGTATTTAAATGCTTCTTAGTGTGATGTTTCATCTAGTCACATGCAAAGTACGCACCTTAGTTCTTGTCAGAGAGATGCAATTGTAGAGTATACATTGCACAGTTGAGCAATGCCCATTGCAAGACACATCAAGCATTGCTTTTGGATAAAGTGTTACCAAGGGAAAGGTTTAAAAAGGTTTAAAAAAAAAAACAGTTGAACGGAAGGTTTTCAGCAGAGTATTTCAGCTAAATTGGGGTGGGGTGAGATAGTTTTCATCTTCAGTTTTGTTTCTCACTTTGAACATTCTTTCTGCATGCTACTGAGTACTGTTTCTTTTCAAAGTACCACCTTTTCCCTTTCTTTCCAGACAGGAAACGTTGCTTCCTTTTGTCTTGGATTTGGAATCTTACATTATGAAGCCAAAGCAGAGTAATGGCTGGATCAGTAGGCAATGTTTCCTACCCACCCTGTGAGAGCATTGCTTTTCCAATCCTTTCTTCTAATTACAATTCATAATGGGAACTCAGAGTGGAAGCCTTCCGCAATATGATGCCTATGTTTTGCCCTATAGCCTCTCAGATTCCTGCTCATTGGCCATGTTGGCTAAGGCTGATGGGGGCCTAATTCCAAAACATTTGGAAGGCATCAGATAAGGAAGGCTGATGAATATGGAATTATGCTTCTTAATTGAAAAAGGATAATTAATACTAACAGAGCCCAGCAATGCCAGAGTGTATACCACTGCTGGCAGGTGTGGAAAAAAATTGCTTCGTTCTACTGACATCTTGCCAAACCCACCTAGGGAATAATACATTCGAAGTGGGAATGATTCAGCTTGGCTCATAACCTGCATGTGACAGCATTAAATTCTAAACTAGCATTAATTTGTATTCAAAAGTTTGAATGTTTAGACAAAAGTATGGCTCCCGTATTCCCAATCCAGGTGTGGAATACTGTGAGTTCTGGAATTTTTTTCTGTGTAAACATGTTTATACCTAATTGCATTGATACTCTCCCCCCTCCCCCCACACACAAATCCTACAGAATGTTCAATATTGATGCTTAGATTTACTGTTTTAAAATCTGCCAATGTGCAAGTTATGTGAATTTTGAAAAAAAAATACTTGAACTTTTAATTAAATTTCTTTACTCCCAAATATTTTTCTTGGTGTGCTTACACACTACATGTTTGAATTGTATTAGTCCATATATTCTTAAACGTAAAATACACTGGTTGCTGCAGGTAGTTTTTTAAAAATATAATTTCAAAGAATAAGTCAGTGGTGACCTATAAGTTTGATGTTTTTTTTTTAAAGTAGATTTTAATTTTTAGTTTCATATTAACCTGAGGAAGATGTTGCAAAACTTGTGTTTTGACTGTTTGGTAGTATCTGAATGAAGAATCAGCTGAGGGGAATAAGTAAACACTGAAATTGTTTTTTTTTTTCTTTTGAAAAACTGTACTATTTATTATTTTGAAAATCTTTTTTTATATGGAAACTTTGATTCCCTTTGAACTTGCTATTTTAATAACAAGTAGTTGTTCCACAATTAAAGCTGAAGTTGATACTAGCATGTCTAATTGTTACATTATTTGTTAAGGTTACCATATTTATACATAAGGATGATCACAGCACCAAGCCAAAGATCTCTCCCTACTCTCTCCTCTAGCTACTCAAATATATGGCTGCATTTGCACACATCACTAAACCAAATTGCAAAGTGGCGTGGTCTCTTTTTTCAGCTCCTGGGTTCGGATAGTCCTATGGTTTCCATGCATCTCCTAATGTCAACTGGTATCCCATAAGCCCATGAAATCAGTCCCACAGCGTTCTGCTCCTGTGTGACCTGCCTCTCCTTCATTGTGCCACACAGTCCCTTGGGAATGGTCTCAGCCAACTTTGTTTCATGTTTTGTCATCCGAAGCAAGCACTTAGTAGAGTAGCACTGTAAACTCTAGAGCAGTGGTTCCCAAACTTTTTCAGCCATGGAACCTTTCTGAAGTCCACCTTTCCCCCACAGAACCCTAACCCCACAGAACCCATTTTTTTAACTAAGCATTGTGAACCTACAATATTCTTTCATCTGCTCCTTTTGCCTGAGTGCTTTGCATAATGTAGGTCGTTTGGAAATAGCGAGAAAACATTTTAAATATAAATTGATTATATGGCAATATCCCAAATATAGGCTTTTGATTATTCCCAACACTATATAAGAGTCCTAGAAACCAAATGACATGATGTATTTCCTTGTTTGCTGCTTGGATGCTGACAATGAAATAGTTGGCCTCATGTGGTTTCATTTTAATATCCATTTTAAAATTAAGATTTTTTTTTGTAGAACCCTTACATTTGCAGAACCCTACAGTGCTGTGCCAAAGTGTACCCACCTACACACACACACCCCTTTGTTGATGTGTCTGCAACTCCTTGTTGCAAGATTTGCATATTCCAGAAAGGAGTGACTTCCCCTTGTAACCAGGCAGATGGAGGGTATCAGCATAGGACCTGTGCCAGGGACGAAGACAGTGTGTCCTGCTGGGAAGAGCTTTCCAAAGAAATGTGGGAAAGATTGCCCTTTAGGGAATTCATGTTCCCCCAGCTGTGGTGGGAGTGGAGTTTTTTGACAGTCCCAATGAGTGTCAGGGAAAAGAGATCAGAACAGCATGGGAGAGAAGTGCTTTTCAGAGCAAGTTCCTGATGGTACAGCCTATGAGTGCCTTCTTGGGTAGGGCAGCTATCACAAGAGGAAAACACTGGATCAAAGGACAGGGCAAGGGCGCAGCCATTTCAAAGTGCCAGTCCCATTCAAATGCAGTGACGGACAGGAGCACTGAGCACTCTAATCTCCCGGGCCACTGCTACTGGAGGCAGCACAGCACAAGGCCCTGCTGTTGCGGAGATTCCAAAGTTGCAGGTGAGCATCAGAAGGCAGTGCACAGACAGAAAAGGGAGGGTGGAGTGGCCATCACAGTGAGGTTGCCCCTTCTTCAGTAGTTGCTAGGCAGACCTAGCACAGAACTTGCTAGTGGAAATAGGAAACTGACTCGGGTGCACAAACAAGCTCTAGGGAAGCATGGAAACCATACAACCATCCTTACAGCACTTCACCACTACTGCTGGGTTCACCTGTAAAAAGCCACGCCACATGGTCTGTACCATGACTTATTACATACAAAACTACCCATGGCCTTTTTACCCTTGCTGTATTGACCACCTTGGGGAAAATCCAATCCCCCATCTTCCAAAATTGGTGATAAATGCTTGATGGTAATCATACGCAAGTGTATAGGCAATTAGCTTGATAGGCGACATATGGGACCTCTGATCAAAGGCCTGCTCCTTTTGTCTTCCTTTTTTGGGGTGTGGGGAAGGCTTAAGTAACTAATCATAGATCAATCTACAAACCTTTACACCACAAAGCTATTACACTATTTCTATAGACAAGCAGTAAAAACAAGTGTTCAGTTTCAGTGGTTTAACTTAATTTTTATTTCATAAAAGTAATGCCTGGAACCCCACTATGGCACTCTGAGCCCAAGGCCGGAATCATGCACTCAGAGCTACATCGGAGCATTGCATGCCTTGGCCAAGGAACGCATATCAGAGTATTCTCTCACCTGCTGCCAAGTTGTATTTTTAAAAAGTCAGCTGAAAAACTGCTACCTTCACTGCCCATTGTTGGTAGGAAGGTAGGCACAAATGAAATCAATACATAATTTCCACCACTCCCTACATCTGCTCCACCCTTGTGTGAAAAGAGCTGGCCATCCACTAGACTAAATGTTACTATCTTACTCATAGCTGTAGGTTTCATAAGCTAAAGTATGCCATTTTATTTCTCAAACAATTCATTGAAGACAGAAATTTAATTACTGAAAAGTGCAGCAATATACAGGGTCCTTCAAAGGGCACTTTCTAAACACTGGTTTATGAGTAGGAAAATGTACACAATTGTCATACTGCATTAAGGTATACATCAGGATTAAATACAGAAATCTAGTTACTCTTAAAACAGAATAGCCAGTGTCATGGCTTCAAGCAGCATTACCAATATAATAATACTAGGGTTTTTTTGTACCTATTGGTATATGGGGGAAGGAAACTAAGTATCAAGGCTGTCTACTGCAAACACTAGAAAACCTTAGATCAAATCAGTGCAATAGCTATCTATACATATGTAGCTCATCACATAGACCTCTGGGGTAATTCGCCTTTTAAAGAATTTGGCTCAATCAAGAGGGTTTCTTTTTCAAGAAATCAACATCTGATATTAGCACAGTGTGGGGAAACAACACCAAATCCTAAAATCAGGTTCCAGTTCAGATACTAAAACTTATCAATCCATATGCATTTGTTTCTACAAAATGTTTTCTTTGCACAGGAGATGAGTTACGTAAAATCTTAATTCAGAACTGAAATCAGCTCAGTACTGCTACATGACAGCTATGTTCCGTATAGGAAGCAGCTGTGTGCATAACCAGTTAGATAGGCAGATTAAGCCCCCAGTGCATGGTTTGCTGCCATATCACTGCCAATCAGGTCTTAATGTATGAATAAGTTACAGTCGCACTTTAAGACTTATAAGGCCTCTGTTGGTATCCAACCGAATAGCAACTTTATTGTAAAGTGCAAGCAGATGGCCACCAAAATCAAACTTCTTATCTAGTGGAACATATAGGATATGACCTTGTAACTGTCATCTTTGCAAAATGACCTGTCAGAGCTTGCTGCATAGTAAATATTTAGCAACAAGGATGTAATAGAAGTGGGTTTCCAGTGGTCTGCCATCTTCTTCAAAGTCTGTGTTTTTCCTCGTGCTATTTCTTTGGAAACAACCTCAGTTCTTAAAAAGCATCAAGGCACAATCCAACCCTTGCACCCTTGTTGCAGGCAAACCTCTACACTCAGAGGCTCATGCAAATCCTATGCCACAAACAAGGCACAGCATTGATGACTGCCACCACAGCACCTAGCAGCCCGGTTTTTATCTCAACAGCCATTTTCAGCTGGGCAGAGAAAGAGGCTAGCACACCAGCTGGAACTGGGAGAAGCCCTTGGTCCCAGTCTCTGCCCTTTAGAGGTGCATTTGCAATGTCAGAGATGGCATCCATCCAGTAGGTTTTTTCTACACCGGCTTTCAGAATCGCAGCTCATGTTGGGTGGGCATAGGAATACAACCTTAGGTGCTAAATTGACAGGAAATTTTTTTTTCATGCAGAAGTGGATAGGTTAGTTAAAACTTAGCACAGTTAAAACAGTGAGATAGTGTGTTGGTTTTTAAGGTAAAGTCATTAAAGAGTGTAGTAGAAAAGCAAAACAAGATGTTTCAAAAATAATCTTCTGTCTTACAAACTTGAGTTTGCTCCACTATGTATGCTTAAAGGAACATTTAGATTGGCCCTCATTTACACATCTACCCACAGAAATTATCTCCCTGAACAGAGTAAAGAAAACTACTGAAATTTATGAGCAGGCTTCCATAATAACACTAGTTCCTAACCCAGTAGGGATTTTTTTTCCTCCTGAGAGACATTTAGGATTTGATTTTCCCTTTCAATCTTTCATGCCTTCTGTGGAACGCCAATTCTGAAGCTGTGTTTTCACCATAGGAATTCTGCAATAGCAAATATGTTTACAAATACATTTTCTCAATTGAGACTTTAGACAACTGTAAGTACAAAAAGATAATTGCATCTCATGTGAAGGGGACATAAACATTCCAAGATAACCAGAGGCAAGATTTGCTTGCAAGTATTTTGAATGGAACAGCTGCCATGGAAACACATGTGCAACTCTTCATAGCAGATTCAACAATGTTCCTTCATTTGTATTTGTGTATCTTGGTCTAGGTATGATTTTTCCGAGGAGCAGTCCTGAGAGTTCATTTGAACATTCCTGGTGGCACAGTTTTCTCATGGCACTACTCCACCTCAACATTATGCATGAAAGATTAGGAATGAAGAAATAGTTTATCACAAAGTGCCTCTGCATCAGAATCTCTGGATCTCATAAGCTCACGTAAAAAAGGCCACAAGGTGGCTTTGACAGGGGGCACCTTTCACTGTGTATTCATATTCATTCTGAGGTGGCATTTTTAAACTGAGGTCTGTCATATGCACCTGAACATTTAACAGATGTGAAAAACACAAGTCCAGAGGAAGCTACTTGCTAACTCTTTCCCACCAAATGAAGCATAAGCCTCGTTCTCACACCATTCCTCAAGCCCACTGTTTGCCACTCCATGCCACTTAGCATTCCTTTTCTAGATCACCTGGCATAAACATGTGTTGAGTTGTACAAAAGTAACTTTGCAGGTATTGCTTTTAACTTAAGTAGTTATGACCAACAAAGCGGAGTTACAGATGCATTCTGGGGTGTCCAGCTGTTTAAGAACATAGCTTTTAAATAGCAAGCCAGCCTGTGTATACCCAATAAACAACTTTCCACCTGTAAAAGCTACAACTGATTGAATGGTACAAATGTCAAACAGATGTCCTCATTTCAGAAAATGAATGGTCTGGTTTTCAAGCAAATTTCTAGCAGGCAGTAAATGATCGACTTCTTTATATTAAACAAAAGTAGCAAATTTTAAAATACTGATTACTTCTAAATGCTCAACAAGGACTAATACATAGTTCACAAACAGGCATGTAATAATCAAGAATAGGGAGAAATTACTTCTCATCTAAGCATCAAGTTGTACAATTCTCTGGCATAAGGGCTAGTATAGTAGGATTAGAATTAACTTTTGAATCCAAAGCCACTTTCTGAGAAGCAGTGTTGGAACCCACTTTTCTGGTACATTAGGATTTTAGTTTCCTTCTGAGAATGTAAGTTTCCCAATTAAGCGGTTATCCCTAAGTCATCTATTCCTGTATGAAGTAGAAATGTGATGGGTGCTAATGTGCCATTGATCTTTGGGAAAAGTGCTCATTTAGTGGTTTAGTTATACTGATATGAAAGTTTCACAGCTGAATATATCTAACATGTAAGAGTAACAGGCAGACAGCTGAGCCTTGACAAGTATGGTAACCTCCCCAGTTAACTTAATTAGACAAGATCCAGTATATGAACACAACCAAGAAGCTCAGTGCTTCCTCTTAAAAGCTTATCCAGTGGTGACTGTAATTAAGGGAGGCAGTCCATAGCCTCTACCTACCTAGTAGGTCCAACATAATCCTGTCCAATCTACCTCAGGCCTGCATCTCCATGTAGTAAGCTTTTAAATAGCTAAGCTTCAGTCTTTCACATACACCAAGCAAGGAATTTTGGATTCATGTTGGGGTTAATTTTTTTTCAGACTAATGCAGTAATTAGATTTGAACAAACCATGATGATAATGCATGTAGTTCACATATATTGCACAAGGCAACCAAGCTGGGGAGGTAATTTTCTCTCTATAAAGCCAGCTGATCCAGTCTTTCAGATACGGAGTGAACCAGGCAGGTCTTCTGCAGTCATTTTTGAAGAAATGAACAAAGGTAACACAACAGGTTACCAGCTACAATGAACGTGTAAAAAGTCTGCGTGTCTGAGTTCCATGGTTGCTGAACATCAGACGAGGATTAAACTTGTATCTACAGAAATGGAAGGGTGGAGAGAAGATGAGAAAAGGCATTAAGTAAGCGTCTTTTAAAGAATGAGCATCAAATATTTCTGAATCCAGGTAACAATAGTGTGTTCTTTCTATAAAGAAACCACTACAGTATCACTGCAGTGCCACTTTTATTCAAGAAATGCAAAACCCATTACAATCAATGATGGCTTTAAAAATACTGTGCTTCTTGGAATGCTTCCAAACACAACAATTACATTCTAGGTTCAGAATGTTCATAAACAGTATTAGCTGGCTTCTGTGCAAGGTTTTCATGATAAGCAATTACGTATTTAGATGTTTTAAGTTTAGCCTTCAAATAAATATTACAAGGATTACTGACCCTTCAATAAAGCTTTACTGCTTGCATCCAAAGATGAGGAGGTTCATGGAAAGCAAAGTTCACATCGCCTTCTCTGCTACCACTTATAGCTCTTTAAAAAGCCTCTTTTGTGGGGTTCTGCTTAAACAACATGGGATGGGGTAGCATGGAGCTGCTGAGTGGAAGGGGGATAACAGCCTTTCCCTTCAGTGAACTTCATTTAACTTATCCTTGTAGCCAAGCCTCAAATTCATTAGATGATTTTACTTTTGATTTTCAACATGTTTTATAGCTGGAAAGTCTATATGCTTAGATTGTTCAAAAACAGCTATGAAATAGAACAGAGCATGCTTACCCTGGGTCAAAAACTCCTGGTGAGCGGCAAGTTGCTCCAGAACAGGACTGCAACATCATTAGTCGATAGTTCATCTTTTCTAAGATTTCTTGATCAATTGTTTTTGCAATATTGGTGATCTGGTGCGGATCTGCAGTCAGATTGTAAACTTCGACAAACACCTTCACAAAAAGCAAAAGCAGCACCATTATACACTGCAATGTTATTGACAGAATCCAGGCAAAGCATCGTGTAAGAAAATCTTGCAGAACTGCAACATGTTTGTGCTAAGTTAGTGAAGCCAATTACAGATAATATATACAAATATCTATCATATGGAGAAGATTTACATAAATACATCAGTATGGACCAAGTTTTCTGTATTTTGTACATTCTGACCTTCCTTCAGAAAACTCAGCTTAACCTGTTTCATTGGAAGAATGCTGCAGAATCACACCCTCCCTAACCATTCACTAGACTGGTGATGAGCACACTGCATGAAGTAAGGCTTTTTCTGAAATACAGTGAAATTTGTTCAGCAGAGAAAACTGCAGTAGTTCAGAAAGGTCTTAAGTCAGGTTTTTCAGTAATCTTGCGATACTGGGGGCTCATGTTCAATTCAGACTGGGCTGGCAGCAACGGATTTTCCTACACCCTCTTTCAGTCACCTATACATGCAGTAAGAGAGGTCAGGAGGTTTGCTGTGGTGCAAGGGGATCCAAAACAAATCTTCCATGACCAGAGAGGTCTGCTCTCAGAAAGTGCCTCTGCCTGATTTTCAGGGATCCGGCCTTTTCCCTCAGCCACCCACACCACATACTACACTATTCAGCATTTTCAGAGAACTGGAGGAGCTGCTATGGAGAAAAGGGTACAAAGAAGCCCATTTCTATTAGCACTTAAATTTGGATCCAGTGCTATGACTCTAGCTTAGCTATTGTGATAGAACAGGAACAAAGAAGTAACCAGTATCCTTTCAATTCGTCATTTCACCATATGGAGAGTGGATCAGCCTTGTAAGAGCTGGAAGAAACGGTCAGGTGTTCATGAAGCTAATATCTTAGTAATGAGATTTTAGTTATGCTTCTAAAAGGAGATGCAAGTCAGTGAAATCCTCTTAAAGCCAATTTACCTGCATCTCTTCATATAACCGCACACTCTAGTTCATTCATATTATTCAAATTTACAAAGTTACAAATATCAGTTCATCATTCAGTACTAATACTTAAGCTGCACGTAACAGGGCAAGATCTCCGTTTTTCATTTGGGTTCTAACCTTATATTAGTATTTCCTTTGCCAATGACCTTGTTTGTTGGCTTCCTGTCCCCTGGCAGTGAGATAAAGCTGGATATATAACCAAAAGCTGTGTGTCTAGGCTGTACACGCAGTGCTCATTTTCCTCTTTAGCCTTAACTCTGGTTCTTTAAAGCCAGACAGAGCAGCCACCCAACAAATACTCATTGCTAATCTTGCTAAGGAGGAGTGGTTCTAAGGCTGTTATCCAACACTGGCCATCCACCAGCAAAATATAAACTTGGCAGAATAGATCTGCAACTCCTGGCCTCTCATGTACCCCTTCACCTAGATGTGTTCTGAAAAGCTGGGGGTCCCTCTAGAAAAGATTTAGAATCTGAAGAGGGGAAGAAAGCAATGGAGAGCCCCATTTACCCTGAAATTATAACCTTCCAACTATCTATTTCTAACCATGATCCTGTTTTCTGGATTTTGGCTGCTCTACACAAAAGGTGCCTAAAAATCTATTACCATAATGAAATACTGAAAACACAATTAGAAATATAAACTGAAACATGAAAGTGCAATCAAGTCAAATAAATGCAAGTGACTGTTAGGAACAGGAAGGTTCTTAATAGAAAAAGTGTTCTAACTTGCAGCTTGGAAAATGACATGAGGAAATAGAGAAATACTTGCTATGAGATCATTGGAAGACAGCTTATCTCCTTTCTCCTCATACAGCCTCCTTTGCACCTTTGTGGTGCAAGATTCTACTTGTGAAAGAAAGCCACATTTTACAGACACTTGAGGTAAAAAATGCTGAGTTGTCTGAGAAAATTAGTAGTATTAGGTCAGCAATGTTATACACATTACATTTTACCAATAAAGGTCTGTGGAAATGACTTTTATTTCTTGTCAGAAACGCCTTGGGGCCCATAGGTAGGCAAACTTTTCTGGACTCTGAGGTACCTTTGGCCTCAAGAACACCCTATACACCATCACAAAATGGGTACACTATGAAAGCATGAGCCTGCAACCATCTGTCATCATCTTTTTATAAAGACTGGAGCAACTAAAGCTCATTTTGCTTTGAAGCAAACCCAGCTGCCAGTAAAGAACTGACTTAAAAAAAAACAGGTGTGAAAGATAGTACACTTTGACAGACATCAAGATAGTACACCTTGACAGCTGTTTGAGCTAGCTTTGTGCTCAGGTGAAGATTTGTTGTTTAGTCACAAAGTTTTGCCCGACCCATCACAATGGAAATTAGGTGACACGAATGAATTTAACTTGAGAAGAACCAAGTTCTAGGAATAATTTTGAAAATACCAGAACGAATATTTAACTTGCATTTAATTTGCATTAAATCAAGTTATTGTGTTTTACAGTTCTAAATATGTCAAAGATGTACAAAATAATTACCTCACGATCATCAAATTCACAGTACTGTAGATCCCATGAAGTAGACATTGTTCTTACACATGCATATGTGTTGTTATATGCATCCTCACAAACACAATCTGGAAAACAATGCTTTAAAGAAATAGGCTAGTGTTACAATTATTTTGTTCACCACTCAAGCAATATAGAACATTTAAAGCAAGGGTTCCCAACCTGGTGCGCCCACAGCTCAGGGGGTGTGAGACTGCACTTCAGGGGGTTCAACAAAGTGGAAAATTGCAACACAGGTTTCCTATTTAATCAAAAATTATCCCAATCATATTAGTAGTTTGACAAAAGAGAACTGAATCCAAATGCAATCAAGACAAAATCTATGAATTGCCTGAATCCAGAGGCAGACTTGTAGATTGCAATCAGCAATAAAGTTCCACATTTTGACAAAACTGTGAATGACAAGCAGGAACAAAGTAGTCACTGAATTTTATGCTCACAATTGCAATTGATTCTACTTTTTACAATGTTTTCTAATTGCTCAATTTATATTTGAATTGAATGTACTGAGTTAAAAGCTTTTTTTTAGTTCAATTGGTTTACGTGTAGCAGTGTGGTCCAATTTTTGTGGTTTAAAATTTTGAAATATGACTTCTTCCTCTTCAAATGTGGTATAACTTTCGTGGAAGGCGAGAATATAAATCAAACATTTTCTAGGGTTGTGGGGCATAGAAAAACTTGAGAACCACTGACTTAGAGAATAGCAATGCATCTTTATCCCAACACACAATTTCCAAGTTTACTTCTATGCCTCTTACCTTTTGCCTTAACCAATGTCCAAGGCTGAGCTCCTGATCTTTTCATCTCAAGCCTCTGTACGTGCCACATTTGCCTACAATCTTAAGGTTAGTGCGATTCTAAAAACAAAGGTTTTTTTCTCAAGACTACGTACCGTGACACCAGGCCCAAGGGCAGGACAGGTAGGGTCACTACTGTTGTGTCCTTCTCCCTGATATTCAACCAACACATCTGATCTCCAGGTCACGTTTATGTCTCCTCTCTAAAAAGCAGCAAGCATTAAAAAAGAGAGTTGATAAATTAAATGGAATGTAAGCTTCTTAAGATAAAAATTGTAGAGGTTAAACTTGAACTGTAGCGGAAAAAAGGTACACATGAAGAAATGTTAGTCATTACATTAGCTTATGACAATGTGCTGGCAACATTTCCCATATCTGTTATTGTGAACCGAGCTGCCAGGAAACATTTTAATTTAAGATGAGGCGTCATGTTGCTCAATAGTCCCTGAAGTGTACTGGGTACTCTCTACTAGAGTCACAATGAGCATTGTTCAAATGTGCTGGAAGTACAGTAGTTCTATTATGCTCAAAAATGTTATGCCAAGACATGTACCAAGCATTTTGGGTTTCTTCCAAATTCACCTGGAATTTGACCTGAAGCATTTTTCTTAATTTTCCTTCCCCGCCCAAAAAAAGCTATTTTGATACTCAAGATTCTTAGTAATATACTCACTTGAAATTATCTTCTGTTCAAGAAATGTATACATGAAGCTGCCTAATACTAGCTCAGACAAATACTAGTTTGTCCATTTTGGCTTGTGTCTTACTGATTAAAAGCATTTCTAAGGTTTATGTTAAAAGGTCTTCCACATGATCTGTTACTGTACTTCTTATAACCAGAGAGTGACCCTGAAAATGTTTTATCACTTGGCAGCCATTCCTACCAATACTAACTCTAAGGGCTAGGCAAAAAGATGAACAAGAAGAGAATTAGACAACAGATTGCCATAATTCGCACTGAAGAGCAATTCTTAGGTGCCAGAATCCCTAATAATCCTATGTTCTTACCAGCAGTGGTAGTAATGACATCCCATCCATTTGTGTTTTGTTCAGATCATAGCCTGCAATATCTAAAATAGTAGGACCCAAATCGATGTTTGCCACAAGCATCTAGAAGGCAGGAAATATAAAAGGCATTACTGACTGTCCAGTTAAGATTAAAATTAAGCCAAAATGTGTAAATTCTATAAATATCCCAGCTATCAATGCTTTTCATATATCTATGAGGACTTCATATAAGGGTTTCTGTGTATCTATATGAGGAATTCCATTATATTCTGAAGAGCCAAGAACACACGCTACCTCTGGGATACAGTTAAAATTTAAAAAAAAAAAAATACACTTGACACGGTCTCATACCACATACTTGTTTACATTCTCTCTGGCTAAAGTGTCACCTCAGATGGACACTTCCTGTTTGAAGCAGAGACTGGTAATTCAAAATCTCTGCCTTTGGGTATTAAATTGACATATTTTTTTAAGAAGTATGAATACTCAATTTTAATTATACGTTCAAAATTAATACGAAATAATTGTATTTCTATGCAATCCAGCAGCTGAAGTTCTCTGGATGGCATACAACAGTAAATAGAGTAATACAAAATAAAATATAATCACCACAATGCATAACAAAATTAAAACCAGATTTTTTAACAATATAACACCTGAGCTCAGTTCACACGGCCAGACCTTCTCCAAACAACTGACATTACTCCACCAACCCCATATAATACTGAGTGTTGAAAAATGGCTTGGCAAAGAGGGCTGTTTGAACCTGGTGCAGAGACCACTGTAAAAGTTGGTGATGGGTAGATATAGCTGTGATATTATTCCATAATTTTGGGGTTACTACAGAGAAGGCTCTCCTTATTGTCACCAGCCAAGCCTCATTTAGAAATGGCTTTCAGAGGAAGGCCTCAGATATTAAGTGTGGGGTCCAGGCAGCTTTGAGGTCAAAAAAGACATTCTGTGGCCCCAATCTATAGAGCTTTACAGGTTAAGATCAGCACCTAAATCAAGCTCTGAAGCATACAGGTAGCTAATGCAAGTGCACCAGAATGAGAATCATTGTTTGAAACTAATTTGAGACTACCAGAATGTAGATTACCGAAGGCAGGCTGTCCCTGTCCAGACAGGAATGCGACTGGGCCACCAGCTGAAGTTGGCTGAAGGCAGTCCATACCACTGAGACCACGTGGGCCCCAAATGACAAGGATGTATCAAGAACATCCCAAGACTACTAACCTGTCCTTTCAAGGCAAATGTTGCCCCTATACAACAGGTTTAACACCTTCTATCTAGACAGAACCACCACCCACCAATTTTACTTTAGAGACTATATTATCTGTGTTGTGCAATCTAACTTATTTCTTCTTCTCTTCTCTAGCTTTGCACACAAGTATGATGAGCTTCAATTCTAAACCTTTATATTCAATTTTATTGTGTATAAAAAGAAACAAAGGGAAGGAGAAGGGAAAATGCCAAGATTGGGTCATCAAAAATGTTTAGTTTCTATATTGCTCTAAAATCCAAGGTTTCTAGGCAATTTACAAAATTTCTGAACAGGGCCAGTAATGGAACTTTAATGTCAAATTCACAGCCCTGTAATTTGTCAATTACCTAATATTAAAGGAAAAGTGTTCACACTCCAGTACCCCGTCCTGTTCTCATGTTCTTTTTATTGAACTGTTATCTACTCTGCTGACAAATTATTCTAGCCATTTTATCCACTGTTGAGATACCAGTCCCACTACACTTTATTAACAAATAAAGCACAAGCCAAAGAGAACACCATTGGGAATATAACAATGCAAGAGTAATACCATTCCCAGTCCATGACTTCTAGTAAATGAAAACATTAGAACTCACTGCAAAAGGAATCTATTTGTATCCCTTTCAAGTCACAACATTCAGAGAAGGCTGACAAACAAATGAAATTCATGTACACATCTGTGAGACTAACAACTGCTTTATAGCAATTGTTAGTCACACAAAGCTTAAGAAGAAAATAAGCTTTATAATAACTTTGATATTCTTAAATGAATAAAGTATATGAACAAATTTCTATGCAGGTTAACAGCTTCTGTACACTTGCAAGACAGATACAGAAAGGAGTACTATTTAGCATGTATGCCCAACAAATGCTTTTCATTCCATTCTAGGCAGCTCCAGGGCCTCACTATTCAATCCTGCCTGCATGTTTCTATTCACAGGACTTGTATTTCACTACATTTTACTCATTGTTGACTCCTCCAGTTCATACTGTTGATGTCCTGCTCTGAAACCATATTGTAGTATGTAATGCAATGTTCTCAAATGCAACTGTACCTTGTTAGTCTGGTTTGGTTTGATTCCTGGCCCTCTAACCAGCAATGGAACTTTAATGTCAAATTCATATAGTTGCCGCTTGTCAATTGGCAAAGAAAATTGACCTAAACAGAACAGAAATACTGACATTCATCATTTGTAGTTGAATTTTGCACCATATGCTTTTCATCCTCTTAAAGTTTGTTCGCAAGTTCTCTCTCCAGTTAGTCTTTAATTTAAATCTGTATGCACTGGTTTGAAGCCTAGTTTCCCATGTTAACTAAAAGTTTATTTATCAGATTATTTATCATCCTGCCTTATTCTTACAAAGAACTCAGAGCAGCTTACATCATTCTCCTGCTGCTGCTCCCTGTCTTATCCCCACAACAACCACCCTAGGAAGTAAGCTGGGCTGAGAGTCTGTGATTTGCCCAAAGTCACCCAGTCTGTTCCATAGGGACTAGAACAGACTGCTTGAGTCCCAGTCCTGCACTCAACCACTACATCACACTGGCTCTCGGTTCAAGGAATTGGAAGAAACGTCAAAGAGATTATATACAGCCACAGATTTTTATGCCAGTGATTTCTAGGTTCACAAATTTCTCACTACTGCCATCTGTCCAAAAAGTATCTTAAAAAACCCTAAGTGGTTCTAAATGCCAGCACAGAAATACTATGTGAATTCTAAGTATATAAGAAAAAACTATACAATAACATTTACCTGTATGAAAGCCATTATCTGATGTGTAAAAAATGTATGTATCATCAAGCTCTCCATGAAATTCCAGCCTCTTCACAAGTTTTTCTATCAGATCATCCACTGACAGAAGTGTTTGCCATCTACAAGTGATCAAGATTGTTTAAGTACTATAAATTTCATAGCATATGTATATGAAAAGGTGGTGGTATCCACTTAACTTCTCAGAGTAGACATGATATTTGTGTTTTACAGCCCTATCTTCCCTCATCCCACTGTATGAATCCCACCTCAGTAAACCTGTTTGATCATTTCTCTGACCCTAGTGATCTGATAGCAATGTTGTTGCTAGTAATCTGATTTGAAATAACACTCCGTTTTGCAAAGTATTTTATTCAAGCCATGAATTTCCTACCTTTTCCTAAAAGCATCATCTAGAAATTGTATTGAGGAATTAGTCATTGGAGTCTTCGCCTGCCTGATAAGCCAATGCTTGTCCTGTAAAAAATATATTAGAGTTATTTTAGATTTATTTCATAAAAAGCAAACAAA
Source organism: Varanus komodoensis (assembly GCF_004798865.1). Lineage (NCBI taxonomy): Eukaryota > Metazoa > Chordata > Lepidosauria > Squamata > Varanidae > Varanus > Varanus komodoensis. The sequence goes on along the minus strand of NW_025335408.1, from coordinate 1,025,673 downwards.
CTAAGATTCAACTAACAGCCTTGTCAGACTGTTTTATTCTCGTTAGCTTTTGGTAAAATGGGGCTTTTGTGATTATGGAGTTTGCAGTCAACTTTTTTAACAGGAGCAGAATAGTATATACTAAGCACCACTGAAGCGTAATTATCATCAGAGAAGGGTGACAGCTTAATGGCCTTCACTTTCATCCAGAATCAGTATGAACTGCACCAATCTAATCTTGAACAACTGGAATTACTGTTTTTGAAGAAATGTGCGTTACTGTTTATCTAACAGAATCTGAATGTTACTGCGGACTAGAACATAGCTCAGCATTTAAGATAGGCTCATATTCAACAGCAGCAACTGAAGGACAAAAATTTCCAAGGCAATTGAGTGTCAATGTTATTACTAAATATTGAAGGTCATTACTTAGGAATCTTCAGGCTATAGGCACAATATCTTCAAATTCTGTATTTCTAGTTAATTGGATTTATTTACACTGCAGTCCTATGTATGGTTACTCAGAAGTGCAATAAATTCAGTTGGAGTTACTCCCAAGCATGTATAGAGGCAGTGGGCAGCTTGTATGTTAAAACATCCCAAGGGCCACAACTCCCATCATTCTGCCATTGGCTATGCTGGCCTGGGATGATGCAAGTTGTGCCCAATACATCTGGGGGCCCAAAAGTTGAACATTGCCAGGGTACAGGATTGTAGCCTTAGAATCAAACAGATTCAAATAATTTAACTACTGGTTAGCAGAAGCCTTAATTAGATTTGGCAGTTACTCTTACATACTTTGCATTATAGATTAGAGATGAGAATAAAAGATGGCTTAGGTACAGGGTATGCCATCTTGAGTCAAAAAGCTAGAGAAAGCGATTCTTTGTATTATCCCACTAAAACTTGTGCAAAGAATAATTTGATTATTTGCAAAGAACAGAGAGCTAACCACAAGAGGACAAAGCACATGTGTAGGTGAAATGGAAGGGCTGCATATATAAAGGGACAAAGGAACAGATAAAACAAAAAAACCACATTGCCCACATCAGCATGTCACTAGTGAATAAACCATATAGTCTGGGTTGATCACAAAACAATCCACGATGGGCCTGACAGACAACTAGACTCACTGTTCCGTTTTCTTCCCATTCAGTCTTTACCGTAGTGAACGTTACAGCAGAGCCCATCTACTCTCTCCTCCCCATTTCAATTGCTACCTTTTTTTATTTACTACCTTCCCCTCCATAGATTCAAATGCACAATTGGGGTCATTTTTTGTTCTGGTAATTGTGTTTTCCTAACAGTTCTTTAAAAGCTACAGAAAGAAATACAACTTTACAGGAATTAAATGGAGGCAAAACGTTTATAAACTTTCAGAGAGCTAACTGGCTATAGGCACAGTATAGAAATGTTTAAAATACAGTAAAATTTGCACAAATTAAAAGGCTGAGCAATTACTGCAGGTGTGAAAGTTTCCCATCATATACAGTATATCACAGGAGTACACCCCTCACATTTTGTAAACATTTTATTATATCTTTTCATGTGACAACCCTGAAGAAATGACACTTTCCTACAATGTAAAGTAGTGAGTATACAGCTTGTATAACAGTGTAAATTTGCTGTCCCCTCAAAATCACTCAACACACTGCCATTAATGTTTAAACCGCTGGCAACAAAAGTGAGTACACCCCTAAGTGAAACTGTCCAAACTGGGCATTATTAGCCATTTTCCCTCCCCAGTGTCATGTGACTCGTTAGTGTTACAAGGTCTTGGGTGTGAATGGGGAGCAGGTGTGTTAAATTTGGTGTTATCGCTCTCACTCATACTGGTCACTGGAAGTTCAACATGGCACCTCATGGCAAAGAACTGAGGATCTGAAAAAAAGAATTGTTGCTCTACATAAAGATATGGCCTAGGCTGTAAGAAGATTGCCAAGACCCTGAAACTGAGCTGCAGCACGGTGGTCAAGACCATACAGCGGTTTAACAGGACAGGTTCCACTCATAACAGGTTGACCAAAGAAGTTGAGTGCACGTGCTCAGCATCATATCCAGAGGTTGGCTTTGGGAAATAGACGTACGAGTGCTGCCAGCATTGCTGCAGAGGTTGAAGGGGTGGTGGGTCAGCCTGTCAGTGCTCAGACCATACGCCGCACACTGCATCAAATTGGTCTGCAGGGCTGTCGTCCCAGAAGGAAGCCTCTTCTAAAGATGATGCACAAGAAAGCCCGCAAACAGTTTGCTGAAGATAAGCAGACTAAGGACATGGATTAGTGGAACCATGTCCTGTGGTCTGATGAGACCAAGATAAACTTATTTGGTTCAGATGGTATCAAGCGTGTGTGGCGACAACCAGGTGAGGAGTACAAAGACAAGTGTGTCTTGCCTACAGTCAAACATGGTGGTGGGAGTGTCATGGTCTGGGGCTGCATGAGTGCTGCTGGCACTGGGAGGCTACAGTTAATTGAGGGAACCATGAATGCCAACATGTACTGTGACATACTGAAACAGAGCATGATCCCCTCCCTTCGGAGACTGGGCCGCAGGGCAGTATTCCAACATAACGACCCAAACACACCTCCAAGACGACCACTGCCTTGCTAAAGCAGCTGAGGGTAAAGGTGATGGACTGGCCAAGCATGTCTCCAGACCTAAACTCTATAGAGCATCTGTGCGGCATCCTGAAACAGAAGGTGGAGGAGCGCAAGGTCTCTAACATCCACCAGCTCCGTGATGTCGTCATGGAGGAGTGGAAGAGGACTCCACTGGCAACTTGTGAAGCTCTGGTGAACTCCATGCCCAAGAGGGTTAAAGCAGTGCTGGAAAATAATGGTGGCCACACAAAATATTGACACTTTGGGCCCAATTTGGACAGTTTCACTTAGGGGTATACTTTCTTTTGTTGCCAGTAGTTTAGACATTAATGGCTGTGTGTTGAGTGATTTTGAGGGGACAGCGAATTTACACTGTTATGCAAGCTGTATACTCACTACTTTACATTGTAGCAAAGTATAATATCTTCAGAAAAGATATAATGAAATATTTACAAAATGTGAGTGGTGTACTCACTTCTGAGATATACTGTATTTCCCAGCCATTAAAGTTCCATATATTTCCCAGTCTAAAATAAAAGGGCAGATATTGTTGGGAAAAAAATCAGCATCTTTACAAAGAGGTAATATGGGATGGTGTGAGGGAGATGCCAACTTGCTGTGATTACACATATCCCCTGCAATGGGGATCCATGCAGCTAACTTCTCAGGGCTTCCCTTCAGAGCATATTCAAGGAAGCACATTAACCACAGAAGTAATTGCGCAAACAAAACTATGAAAGAGTTCTAGTACCTCCCCTTTCTGGAGTGGCCAGAGATTCTGGGCAGTGTTGAAAACCTGGAAGACACTGAGAACACTTACATTCAAGAAAAATTCTAAGGGGGTGATATTGTCCCTCTTTCTTTTTCCAATTACTAGTATCTTTTCAACTGACAGGCAACTGACAGATGGACAGCTGCATGCAAGTTACTCCATCTACAGCTTTGCCATGTCCACCTATTACGTACTTCTACTTTGCCACTCCCTATGATGGCTGAGACAAGTAATTTGGCCAAACTAGGCAAGTGCAGTCTTGTAAACTTTTGAAAGCAGTAAGGAGAGCTCCTACGTACCCGCAAATCACCACTACCTACAACAAGTTACTAACACACTTGCCTAATTCCTTGGGGCCAAAAAAAGAATGGTGAACCAGTGACAGTTGCTCACTTGGCCTTCAGTGGAGGCCCTATCCACTGGTGGCAGCACGGGCAAGATCATGAAGAGTGGCAGGGATTTTGCTGCTATTGCCAACTGGTTTTCTAGCCGATCCCCACAATGAAAATGATCTACTAGAACCAAACAAGGCTACCCATCATGGTGCAAAAAAACAAACACAGAACAAGCCATGGCCTGTCATGGTGGCTTGGTGTTCAAAAATACGCAACCCTGTAGAAAGTACTGTTAGAAATGCCAATTTGGCTATGCCAAATTTGATGAAATTCCCAAGAAAGCAAATTCCCACTATAAACCTACATCTTGCCACCCAGTCATTTTACACCTTGAGTTTAACCAAACTGATCAGTTTTTCAGGAGTGTAAAATAGGAGTGCAGAATCAGACTCATCAATTATATCCAGTCATCAACAACATATTACAGATCAAGATCCCATACCTTTCCGTGGATATTGAAATTACTGTTTCTTGGAGCACTGACATTTTGGAAGCTATTCTTGTACTGAGGTGCAGCTACCCAAGGTGAATGTGGTGCTGGAGTTGCTATCATCATAAAGAATGGCTCAAAGTTAGATTTATATTCCAGAAAATCCAAGGACATGTTGGCCTGGAAAAACAAAAAATTAAAGCTATAAATAGTTGTTATACGCCAGGGTGGCCAGACTTGCTCAATGAAAGAGCCGCATAAAATAAATGTCAGATGCTTTAGAGCTGTAAGTGGGTGCCTGCAGGTGGTGGTGACGGCAGGCCTCGGGTGGCAAGTGGAGGTCCACGGGCGGTGGCAGCAGGCTGCAAAATAAACTCAAAGAGCTGCATGCAAGCTCAAAAGCCACTATTTGGCCACTGCTGCTATATGCTAACAAACAGTCCAGGAAGTCAAAGCTACATGTCTAGGAAAAAAAGCATGGGTTGCTTTTTTCACACCACCAATTCGAATTAACACCTCAAGTGCCTCATGAAGTGTTCCTTTCTTTTACATTTTTCATTAAGTCAATACTCTGTGGGATTAGGAAATATTTGTTGTATTCTCAAAGTAAGTTCAGAGAATCCAGCCATGCTACTTCTAACACTTATATTTAAGGTGTTTCACTGCAAGGGGTCAATATTCAACAATGGATTGCCAATATTTTATGGCACGAACTGTAATATTACAACTATTGAAGATAATAAAATTTCAGTTTTACATGCTTGTTCATTTAAGGTAGAGAGATTACTACTACTTCTCATACTCATTTTACCACTGTATGTTATTTATAACCCACTTTTGTTTCACTGTTTTAATTTCTCTATCTGGACAGAGTATCAGAGAAAATAAATAAAATTAGTTTGCAAAAAGTTACTTGTGTGTAAAATATTACTGCAACAAAGCACCAACCTTCCTCTTTTCAAAGGAACAATATTTTATGTGTTAAAATTCATTTTTCTGTAAGCAGAAATTGGTGCTCTGCTTACCAGTATCTTTTTTGCATGTTATCTTATTGAATCATAAAATAGTAGAGTTGGAAGAGGCCATGAAGGCCACTGGGTCCAACCCCCTGCTGCTGCAGGACACCAATTTATATGATCACACTCAGATGGCTGTTTCTTTTTGAATGGCTCTAGTGGGGGAGAGCCCACCACCTCTCTAAGCAGCTGGTTCCACTGTTGCATTGCTCTGACAGTTAGGAAGCTTTTCCTGATGTCCAGCCTGAATCTGGGTTGTCACAGCTTGAATCTAATATTCCATGTCCTACACTCTGGTATCAGCAAGAAGAGATCTTGACCTTCCTCTTTGTGTCAGCCTTTGAGGTACTTTCGAGTGATACCATGTCCCTTCTCAGTCTTCTCCTCTCAAGGCTAAACACACCCAGTTCTCTCAGTATTGCTCACTTTGAACATCACTCTAAAGCAGTTTCCACAATGAACATAGTTCAGAATCTAAATCATGATTTGAGGTTCCAGACACATAATTAAACCATGATTTAGAGATGCTCTGCAAAGGTGTGGAAATAAGTCATACTGAAAAGTTATCTATTCAGCCACCATTACCATGGTCTGACATGATGTCTGAACTGTAGCATACAAAATTAAGAGTCTGTACTAGATGAATAGCACTGGAGGCAAGGAAGGGAGAAGAGATCTAGACATGTACTGTGCTTTACTTGAAGAGTACTATGAATGAAGTACAGCAAGACAAATTGTGTTTTATTTACACTCAGGACCTTACCTCATTGGCTGCACTGAAATTAAACGATTTCGGCATTATGCCATTGCAGACAGGTGACACGCTAGTCTGTTGCAGCAAAAACATCTGACAACTTAAAAGGTTAACTACTGTTTATGGCATCAGCATTTATAATCTATATTTTGATGAAGTGAAATGCAAAACACAAAAGCTTATGACATAATACATTTTTAGAAATTTACAAGGCTCTTGGCTAAACACCAGCTGAGAAATTCTTACCAGTACATCTGTCAGATAATCCACACTGTAGTTCTCACCATGCCTCCTTGCTTTTCCATTTATTGAAAGTGTGTAATTATAATATTTGGAATTTTTTTCCTGTGGAAGAAAAACAAGGCTACTTCACATCCAAGAGGAAAACATCAACTGAGTTATTGTCATCATGCATTTCCCTTGAGTTATACTAATTTTAAGCCAAATCACTAACCCTCAATATCTAGGAATAATACATTTAAAATTTTAGAAGATTTTGTTTTTCGTCAAACACTTGAACCAAGTCATTGTCCCAATGTAGCAATGGAGAGATCACAACAGAATAATGAACTGCTACCTCCACGCTTCAGGAAAAATCTCTATGGACCCTCTGTTTCGGTGCAGCAGCCATTTGCACAGCCACTGTCCCCAGCTGTTCTTGCTCCTCGTCTTTTCTCCTATCATTGCTTGAAGGTCAGGAAACAAATACACCATGGCATCCACTGCTCCTCTTTTCTCATCACTACCATGGCCTGGGCCAGGTGAAGGGGCAGGTGAACAATGCAAAGTTGCATTGGCAAAGAGCAATTCAGTGGGCCCTTGACAGGGACACAGCCATGTCTATCTTTGTCACCCAGCCTTAAACTAGGGTTACCTAGTATGGTACTAAGGTGACATTTGAACTGGAGTTACCTGACTTATAGCTCTTACTCTTAACCACCACACTGCGGCCCTCTCCTATAAACTATATTCAGCTTGCTTACTTTTTTAGTTAAAATATCAAACCCATACTCTAAATACTACATTTGCATCTTTTTAGGAAGAAAAATCATAATGCTTCAAATATCTTTCATATCCAAAGTTGCAAAGTTGAACTCTGCTTAACAAGATATCATGAGCAGAAGGGGAACAAATTTTTGCCAATTTCTCCTACAGGTTGCTATGCTCCAAAATACCTACTCTGAAAGGGACTTTCTGGAACACCTGGTGAAGTTATACTGGAGTCCGTGGGGGACAGGAAAACAGCAAAAATTGCCACCCATGAGCTTCTGCCTGATCCAGTTATTTACAAAATAGCAGGTCTGGATCTGTTTGGCATCATTGCAAGAGATGTAAGCCAGTTTTTAGTATCCCATAAAACTGAGAGATTGCATGTAAAATATAATTATTGAATAGACACTCACCAAGGCATACCAAAAGCTCCATCCTGGTGGAACATGGTTGATTCCCCCTGCATCTTCTGCTCCATACTAAAAAAAGGCAACATTAAATGAACACTACAGTTACAATCAGAAAGCTTTAGTCAAACATATAAGCTGCCATTGGACTGGAGGCACATATAGGATCCCAAAGTTATTTTTCCTTTGAAAACCATACCAAGTCTGAATCCAAGAAGATACCATGCTTGTGTTTGGTTTCAGTTATATGCACAATACTTTCTCCAGTTGTAAGACAGCACACAATTAGTTCATTTATTTCATGTGCATAACAACCAAGACATACTTGAGCACACAATCTTCAATCACTGTGAGCCTCTTTCTTTTAGATAGCAAAGTTCTACCACAAAGCCTGACTGCTAAAAGTACTGTCCATTTGCTTGGAAAACCCTATGTCTCACACACAACTTCCACACTATAGATAATATGGTACATCCCTCAGAACACAGGAGTTAGCCATTTCCCACAGGATGTATTCTCTCGTAACATTTACATACTTCCCTTGTTACTGACAGGGGACTGCCTCTATAGAATCACACACACAGATCACACCACACACTGAAATTGTTTCAGGTGCATGCACCAACAAAACAGACTTCAAAATAAGGACTATTCAAGAAAACTCCACTGATTCAATTATCATCCACTGTATCCAAAAGCAAACAGAAAACACAGTAATGTTACAATTATTGACACTAGTTCGGTAGCTAATTATAATAAAGATACTTCTGTTGATCTTAGTGATTTTTTTATTATAGCCTCTAAAGCCAATAAAAAATAAATCTAAGGTTTGTATATTGATCTAGATTGGAAAGTCTCCAGGTGTATATCTTTAAGTTTTTTTATATTTTGCAGTCATCAATAAAATTATATTGTTTGCTAAACTTGTTACAGGCCATATATTTGAACCAATTAAGGTGGAAACCTATGACTGCTAAATGATGTCTAGACAACCACAGAATAAATCAGAGTTCTCAGGTGCAATCTCGTAGAAGTACTTCAATGTTGCAGTTCAGGGCTCTAAATTCAAAGCACCCTCCCTCTGTCCTTGCAACCTGTACAATTCTTCCTCCAATGGCTGTAGATTCAAGATTGCAAGACCCATGTTGGAAGTCAGCATTGGGAGAGAATTTTGGGGCGGGCAGAGCAAAATATCCAGGTAGTACATCTGCCTTGTTTTCTCACAAGCTTGTATAATATACCATGTAAGTGTTTTGGAAGGTGAGATGAGTGCCGATGCTTTGCCTCCATGCTCCTACAGACTATTGAATGCCTGTAAGTCTCCAAGTTCAGAGGATTACAGGCAATGACACTGGATGGCACCCTTAGGCTATCCAAAATTGTGATAGCATTTCTCATATTTAAGTCAATGAACAGCATATTAAATTTAGACAATGTAATTAATGCCATGGGAGGAGTTCTAGGAAAGCATCCTATAAACAATTTTAAGCATAGAAATATAAAGGAGAAAAAAATTAAAATATTTTCTTTTCCTAGTGTAGTGGTTATCAAAGTGCTATGGACATTCATGTTCTGAAGTCTGTTTTGTGAAGCAACCATCTGATGGCATGCACAGGATTGTTTCCAGAGTTGGTAACCACAGGTTTAAGCATTGAAAATTAAGTCTTAAATGCTATTGTGCTTATTAGCTGTTTCTTTAGAAGCAACTATCATATCCTACCTTCCTTTCATACAAATTCCAGTCTTACACCTTGAGTGTTGTAAGAAAGCTATAATACATGTAGAAGCATATTTAAAAAACAGTTAATTTAGGCATGATAAATATACCTCATTCAAATACTTCCCAGCAAAAAATGTTTGATAGCCGCACATAGACTTGAGGATAGCTGGAAAGGTATATGGTTCCTGAATCTTCTGCCAAGACTTGCTGCTGCAATTTCCCTCCAAAGTGTTATTTACAACATGGTGATTATGTGGGTATTTTCCTGTCAAGATGCTGGCTCTACTGGGACAGCACAGTGCACTGGGTACATACTAGAGAAAAGGGGAAACATAAAACAAACTTAATAGTATAGTATAATGTCCAAATAACTGATGATCTTCCAGACATTTCTGCCCATAGAACAAATAGAAAATGAATTTAAATCATTACATTATATATTCTGACATAGCTGCAGGCAAATTATTAACATTGTCATGTTATGGACAGGAAAATGAAGCAAAGAAATAGCTGTTTGCCAACATGGAAAAACGTATTTGTTTTTCTCCTGCCATTCTACTTTATTTCTGAAACTATTCAGCATATAACATGCAATGCAGTATACACTCAACATACCACACGCTGGTGAAAAATAGTCATAAAACAAATCATGAGAACAAAAACACATTCCCATCTCAACATCTGAGACCTTCCAGGAAGACAGAAAGCCCAAATATTATCCCCCGAGTTTCTACCATAGTTCTCTTCATGCTTTCAATAAAACATGTCTCCAAAATCCTGCCCTTACTCCCCCCCCCTTTATGGTTTCCTATATAGTCAGCTTGATTGCAAAATACAACTTCACAAAACTTAACATGGCAATAACTGAATTAGTACTTACTGCATTTGAGAAGGTTATCCCCCTTTCTGCAATCAGAGCATTGGTCTTTTTCAGTGGTGTCTGCAATAAAGGAAATAAATATGAACAGAACTTGTAGTATGACTCCAGACAACACAAGAACTTGTGGCTCTGCAGCTAAGCATACTTACCAGGGAAAACACTCCACTGAAAATGGTTGCTCTACTTTCAAGTCAACAAGCACAAGATTACATTATTCAAACTTCCCCTAATACCAATAAAGGAGTAGGAAGAACATTCTAGCTTGGCCAAAAGAGCTTCTCACATTTTGTTCTTCAGCAATGAAATCTTTAGACTTGAATCCTATAAAAGCAGTTGAATTTCACTGCCTCTCTGCCAAAGCACCTACAGTGCCACATAATACAAAGTGTAAACTATAAACACAGAAGTAGTAAATAACTTACAAAAATTCTTCTGCTTAAAAAAACTTAGTCAACTCATGTCTCTATTTTGAGCATTTCCAATAAATAAAGCTGGGGTTCTTGAATTTGATATCTATTTCTTTCCTAAAGATAGGAAGAACCAGTGTTTCATAGCCATTAGAGAGCTGGACTAGGAACAGGTTCTAGTCCCCACTCAGCCATGCAACTCACTGGGTGACTCTGCACAGCCACTCACTCTCAGCCTAACCCACCTCGCAGGGTGGTTGTTGGGAGGATAAAGATGGAGCTATGTAAGGTGTTCCTCAAAACAGAAGAAAAAGCAGGATATAAACACAATAGTAAGGTCAGAACCACAAAAACCCTACAGTTGCAAACCACCCAGAGAGTTCAGAATGGAGTGCTATAGACATGAAATGACTATCTTGTATCACTGATCTCTTTGCATGTTAATTTTAACTTCATTATTAAAGCTGCCCAAGAAACAGGCACCCCTTATTAAAACATCACATCAACATTTTGCTAAAGCCAAGCACTTACAATGTAAGATAATTTTCACAATGGAGTCATATATATGTCTATGCAGAAATTAGTTTCAATTAATTCAATGCCACATACTCCCAGGCAAGTTTGTATAGGTCTTCCCTTGAGAAATATTTTTAAATGTGTTTATTGCTAAAAGGCTGCAATTGTAATACACCAAATTGTGTGTTTATACTTTCACATTTTGTTAGATTCTCCCAGAAGAAAGTAAACCACCACGAAGAGACAAGCAATGAGAAGCTTACACATACTAACAAAGACACCGGTTAAGAGTAGTAACCTATTGAATAGCAGCTGTAGTATCCAAGTAGTACTGAATTCTCAAAAGAGAATTTAGAAGACTTTTCCACCAGCAAAAAGTCCCCTTAACTGACAGCAATTCCAGCCTCAAAACCTAGAAGGACCAGGATAAGGGAGCTGCAAGGCAGTTCCCGAGGTCGGGCTGACAAAAGGCCAGCAAGCACAGCCTCCAAACAACACCCTCACCGGCTTTTCTACAAAGCAAGTTCTTGCTGGACCCCTCTAACAAACAGGCGTATTCTTAACCCGTTATGTTATCTACTCAGTGCAGAGACTACTGAAGAAGATTAACAGGCTCCTGGTACTTTGAGTAGAGAAGGAGCACAAGCTCGCCCGACCCCTACTTCCTTCCCCAGCCATGTCAATGACGGGGCTGTTCTGCTTCTCGTCTCTCGCTTCGCCTTCCCCTTCACCGCAGACCCCAAGACCTCTTAGGGCCGGGCCGCGTCAAGCAAGCGCATAGATTACCATTCCGCCCAGGTAGGAGTCTTGGTCGTCCGTGAGGATGAGCACCACGTTGGGCTTCCGCGCCCCGCTGATACGGCTGGCGGCCACCCCAGCGCCGACCCAGACACAGGGACCGAAGGCCAGGAGCAGCAGCAGCGCCGGCGGCGGCCAGATAAGAGGGGCGGCGGCGGCGGCTCGCGACATCCTTGCACCCGAACCAGACATGCAAGCGAAGGAGGAGGCTGCACGAGCCTGCACCTGGGCGAGAGACAAGAGCGGGGAGGAAAGGATACGCGCTTCCCTCGTCTACGCCTCCCCTTGGCTAGGCGGAGGGAGTAGCAGCAAAAGCAGCGGCGGCGACCGCGTCACATGACCGGGAGCTTCCGAGAGCGCCGTAGCCGGGCCGCGCACTCCGCCCACTGGCTCTTTATGGCTCCCGGTTTCCGCCCAGGTGGCTGCCTCACGTTGCTCACGCAATTGCCAGCCCCTTTCTCCGCAGAGGCTTTGCAGCGCGCTTGTGATTCAGTCTAGGCTACAGCCTGGAAGCGACTGCAGTTGTGAGGGCCAAGGCAGACATGACTTTAAAAATCGGAGTCCATCAGCTACGGGTTTGGTTCTTTTTCACCCTCTTAGAATAGGGGCAAGAAGTGTAGCCATTCGCATCTGTACCTAGCATGCAAGGGGAGCCTTTTAGTGAGCTGAATCGGCCCCTTGGCCCCTTCTCTAGAGTACAAATGAACCAAAGAGGTAGCAGATATATATTTAAACAGATCCAACTTTTTGGTCCATAGGGCCACAGAAAGGTTACAAGGCAGAAGCTCAAGTCCACCTTTCCAAAGCATCAAGATCACGATCCGACCTGGGGCCGCACCTGCGGACACAGAGTTAATAACAGGATCATAGATGTCTCCATTCCCACTCGACACACAGGCTTTTACAGCAGCACAACTCTGTCCTGTAGGGATGCATTGGACTAAACTTTAATTATTATGAAGATTGTAGTCCACATACGGAGAGCATCAGGATTAGGGAAGCTACTGTTCAGCCTGTGTAGCAGCCTTTAGTAAGATGTGCACTTGGCAGGTGACCACCAACACCGGGGCTCTTGCTTGCATGACTGCTAGCTACTCATCAGCCTGCTGCAAGATGGAAATACAAGGCAACCAAGTTCCAGTCACATGCCTGAAAAGTTAGATGAACAAGAAAAAAATGAATGCTAGTTGCTATATTTATTTAGTTTTGTATTTGCTTTTTGTCATATCTATTTTCATTTCATAGCTTGTTACAGCTAATTAAAAGTATTATTCAAGTTTTTAATACTTTGATTACTCACCAGCTATATGAACATTATAAAATGTAACTGAATGGATAAGAAAATATTGCTTATTGTCTGCCATAGTTTATTCACTAGCAATGTGATCTTACTCAGAAGCCTTCCCAATTGATTTGCTTGGTGTTACAAAGATCGCAGCCTAAATGAATATTTCATTGTGTTGATCAAGTATACAAAGATATGAAGCAATCCTATGAAATTAATGCTTGGTTTTAGGATTAGGCTGTTTGAAAAAGTTAGAACCAATCCAACAAGTAAACAGTGTAAATAGCTATCTAAGGTGGTCTTCAGTTCATCTTTTAGCACATTTCGGGCTTGCTCTTTTGTCACACACAAACATTATTTTCTATAAGCAATAAACCTGTGTTCATATTTGCCTGGAGGCCCTCACTCATCTCTTAGTTTTGACACACTCTCTCTCCCATACCAAATAATCATTGAGATGTACTATTTGGTTACACAGAAAATGTCTGAAAAAGTTATTTTTTTAAAGCTGCTAGATTGTGATAGATAAGCTGCACCTGTGGGATTCTCCTATTTGTCTTTAAAAGGGGCCTTAAGGTGTGATCCCATGCACATGGAGACTGAAAAAAGTCCCAGCACTTTCAGCATTCTTCAGATAGGCCTTTATTCTGCTTAAACATGCATAGAATTGGGCCTAAGAATCTTCAAAAGAGAAATAAAATGAAGACAGACAAATGCCTGATCCTTTCTGGAACATGCTCCTATTCCCTACCTCCCCATTTCCACTGTGCAAGTAGCTTCTATCTTCCTACTCAGGTTGCCACATTGCCTTCTGTACAGGCACTGGCAACAGTTGAAGACTCTCCAGGTGCATCCATTTGCAATACAGGATTCCCACTGGGGTGGGAGCAGCTGTTGAATTTTTCCTGTCATGAGTGTCAGGAATAGGAAAGCACCCTAGAGAAACTCTGCTAGGAAATCTGTCCCAATTAGTGGAACATTTCTGAACAAGCATATTTAATACAATACTGGAGGAAAACACCTGTGCTCACTCCTTGAGTAGTTACACATAAAAATGAACACATGGAACCTGAAAGAGTAACAAATGTACAGTACAAGTCTAGTCAAGTCTATTCTAAAAGAAGTTGCATCAAATGATTCTTACTCTTGGGAAACCTAATAATTTCCAGGTTGGTAGCAATGTTAGTCTGAATCTTGCAGGTGTTACACGATTCTTTCTTGTTCTTACAGTCATTTTATTCAGCTAAAAGTTGTATACTGAGGGGTGGACGAAGTGCTTGCTCTGGATAGAATCCTAACCAAACAATCAAGCGACGAGCTTTTCTCTTGCAGCAGTTTTACGCAGAAGCTCCCCTTTGAACTTGCACCGCTAGAGGAAAAAGGTGACTCGAGGAGCCGCGATTGGCCGATAGCAGCAGGTGCATCGCGCGGGGATGTTTGGAAGCCAGCACCTGCAGCGCGAAGGTGGTGGGGGGGGCGAGAACCGTGGAAAGCAGCGCGTTCATTTAGCAGGGGAAAGGCAGGGTTGTGACACTCCGTCAGCGCAGTATAGCCTCTTCCAGGGAAAAAACAGGTGTTCCTCCCGCCACCAGATTCCTCTGATTCTCCACCCCTATTTCGTGAACAATGAGCCGAACCCGGAACTCTGGCCCTCGAGCGGCCAGCGCGTTGGTGTCATCTGTGGCGAGAGCGCCGTGGAGCGGCTCCGGGATGGAGCTCGCCGAGGTCAGCCTGGCTGACGAAGAGGACCCTGCAACAGGAGGGCGCCGCTCCTCGGAGGAGCCCGCGCGGGGCAGGGTGGGCAGCAGTGCCGACAGCTTGGCGGAGGAGGAGGAGGAGGAAGAGCAGGAGGGAGCCACGGCGGCCAGCCGGAGCAGGCGGGCCAGTCGCGCCTCCGAGCTGGTGAGCGGCCTCCTGACCGAGCTCTACAGCGTGGGGCGCGCCCGCCACCGGGACAGCGTGGACAGTTCCACGGAGGCGTCCGCCGGCTCCGACGCCTTCCCCGGGGGCAGGGGCAGCAGCGCCGAGTCCCGCTTCCTGCAGGAGCTGCAGCGGAGGCCCGGCCAGCGGCATCAGAGGAAGTACCTGGCTCAGAAAGGTAAAGACGACTGCGGCTCACTGTAGCACGGCCTCCCCCAACCTGGTGCCCCCAGTCTGGCTCGCAGCATGACTGGGCATTAGCTGGAGCTGATGGAACTGAAACCCCAAGCATCCGAAGGGTTCCAGGTTGGGGAAGCCCTGCCAAAGCCGCTGTCCTGGTGGACGTCGTTGTTTAAAAGGTGAAAAGGAAGGGGAGTCATCTCATTTGCTCATCGCTAACAGCTGCCCTGTAGGCAGAAATTCAAGTCTCCTTCCCCTACTCTGCATCACCACGCTTGGGGTATTGCATCCAGTAAAAGTTAGCAAGAATACTGCAAGAAAGAGAGAGATACAAACTCTGCTGGAAAGCAGGGGCAGAACTGCCTCCTTAACAGCTGCAGAAACGCCTTGGATGTGTCTGTGGATAAGCTATAGTGGAAAGCAATCCGTTCCTGTTGAGCAAACTAAACGTGTCTTCTGTTATGATCTTCACTGGAATAGTGCATCCAGAATCTCCAATTCCGGTGGAGCCACAGTTACAGCTGCTCCACTTTCTATCAAGGCTGACTGGAATTGTTGCTATCAATGAAGTCAGAAAATGATATAGAATAAATTTAACAATACTCAACACCACAATACTCACATATATTAAAACTACCAAAATATTATAGTCATAAGTCTGGTAAAATAAATAAAGGTCTTCATCTAGTGATGAAAGACTACAGTGTCAGTAGTGGGCATTCCACAGCTGGGGTGCCACCATTTTTCAGTAGTAAGTAAGCCTTATTTCAGGACAGGTATTCAAAGCAGGGTTTCAAAACAGGATATTAAGGTCTGAATTGGTATATGTTGGAGGAGGCAATCCTTCAGGTAACCTGGATTGAAACTGTTTCTGTTGATGATTAAAATCAGTACCTATAATTCAGCATGAAAATGGACTGATAACAAGTGGAAATGGCACAGTACTGGCATAATTTTTTCACCGGACCGCATTGTGCTGCCTGATTTAGGATGAACTAAAGTTTCTGTACTTTATTCAAAGTCTGCCCTATTGTAGTATAAAACAATTAAACAGGAATGTTACCAGAATGTGGAAATTGCAGCAAAACTATGTTTGACCAAATAGAGTCACAATTGCAATATCAGCCTGAAAAAAAAAAAAATGCTACAGGGGTCACTTGTGCCTCCAGTGGCAATGCTGGATTAAAGAGTGCTCTCAGACTGCATACCTGATACTTTAGGGGTTAAATGCAACTGCTCCAGAACAGGTCAAACATTGCCCAGTAACAGCCCATATGTCTTGTCTGGGTTGAGTTACTGACCCTTCTCAGCATTCTGGCCCTTATAACTCTCTGTGACCAACCATTGGTATGACAGTTTGCAGATAATATTGTTTGTATCTTGTTCCCTGCTTGTCCAATTACAACTGATACTTTCCAATTTGTGAGGAATACAACCTGGGTCCTTGGAGAACTAGGCCTACCACTCAGGTGCTGGACCCTTGCCCTTCCTGGCATTAAAAGGAGAAAGTGGGTGGGGGACTCATTGAACGGGTCAGGGTAGTGGTGGCACCTTTTTTTCAGAAAGGTGTGATTCTATCTTGTCTAAAAGAGGTAAGGTCTCTTTAAAAATCCAAGCCAAACCAAACTTGCTTTCCAGCAAAGTCATTTCCTATTTCCTTACTGGCAATTGTACTGCTATAGATTTCAGTTTCCCTCAAACTGAAAAGTTTAGGCTTTTAAGAGCTATTGCTTGTGTAGTGGTCACTTACATTAAGTGCAGTTATTACATTCAGTTATGGATTATAGATAGAACATTTTCCGTATTTTAGCAAATTTCATGAATAGTGGCTTTTAACTTAAATATTTGTTTGTAATATCTGATTTTCCCACTAGAGGGTGCCTTATAAATATATTTTATGCAAGTAAAATGAATAGTTCTCTACTGTATTAAATGAGTAAACCAGATTTCTGTAACACTTTGCTATTTTATTCAGTGTAGCCTCTACACTGAATGAAACACTGAATAGCACACCTTTTCACCTCTGAAATTGCTGGTGAACTGAGATTACCATGAAGTCAAAACTGTTTGGGGAAGAAATTGGTATTTTAATAACAAATTTCTGTTGGTGGTTTGCTTTTATAGAACTGGTGAATTTTACACATGAGCATCTCAAATTCAGCCTGTGGTTTAAACAATGCATTCTAAGATGCTGAAGGCACAATCCTGCATATCTGCACACTCTTCTTTGCCAAATGATTTTGCCATGCACGGAATAATATATAGGAAGTGAATAACTTGTTGTAATTTAATTTTGCAAATAGTTTGGTATGCAAGGATAAGGTAAATAACCTTATAATTACCTTATATTTACCTAACAATCATATTTACCTTATAACACAGTCTGAATATTCATAAAAAAATGAAAATGTCTCTCAAGTTAGCACCTATGTCCAAAGTTGTAGACTGTGAAGTACAGAAGGAATTCAAGTGCAGTTCTAACTCACATGCCTTGATATGGTGCTAACAGTTTTACTTGTTTTATTTTTGATAAGCTATATTCTCAATAATAATAATAATAATAATAATAATAATTTCAATTCTGTATGTTGCTTTAGGTATCTTTTGGCAGAGTGGCAACCTCTAATGAATAATACAGTTGTTGATCTTTATTGTTCTGCTGTGTAATTCTTAATGTTATGAGCGTTCCAGGGAATTTCTCATAGAATATGCATTTATATGGTAAGGTCATTTTGTGCAAGCTTTCCCAACTTGGTGCCCTCCTGATGTGCTGGTTTACAACTTCCAGGCTGACTGGAAATGATGAGAGGTGTAGTCCAATGAATCTTGAGAATGCCCAGTTGGGGAGACTAGCACAGATATTAATATAGGAGGAAATTATGCTTAAGTTAGAGGTTTCAGCCATTTTCCTCTTGTTTGTTTGTAGATAACAATGAATTGACAACAATAATACAAGAGCTGAATTATAGAGTTTGTGTCCAGTCAGCAAAACTGCTTCGCCTTTTGAAACAAAAAGACAGGCTTTTGCATAAAGTGCAGAAGAATTGTGATATTGTGACAGCCTGTTTGCAAGCAGTTTCCCAAAAACGGAGTAAGTACTGTTGTTTTTCTTCCTTCAGGAGTGCCCTAAAATATTGTGTTCCAAACCTCATTTTGCTTTTGTGTCCAGGAAAAATATTTCAGGTTTTTCAAAAACATCTTATGTAAGTGGAGTAGACAAGGGATTGCTGTTCAGAGCTAGAATTTGATTCTGTTTAAACTATGCATTGTATATACATTTGATTTTGTACAGTCTGTAACACATTGGCAAGAATTCTATGCTTCCGCTCCACCTCTGCTAGTTCTTTTGCACTAGTGGAACAGTCTGGTAGTTCATCAAGGACTGACAGTCCCTGAAATACCCTCTGAAATGAGAAGGAACACTTATTTCCAATATGGGACAAGCTGGCAGAGTTTCCCTCTTAGACCTCCTTTGATTTGCCCCATTCTGCATATTAGTGTTACAGCTTACTTTTAGTTGTTTCAGGAAACACTGGTTCATCCTGCATTAGTGGTCTATTGAACAGATTCTATTCCACTCATGCAGCAGCAGTTTAGGATACTGCCTGTTGCTAGTAGTATTAGTTTAATAAAGATGATTTTTGAACTAAATAGCTAGTTTTGAAATGTTGGAGAGTATTTCAGGGGAGGTATTTATAGAGTTTAAAAAAATGGAAACGTATATTTGAGGTCACATTTGTACATATCAGGGCTTTAAGGCTGCTTTCAAAGCATATTTGCTAGGAAGTAAATCCACTGACTTCAAGGAAACCTACTTCCAAGTAAACATGCATAGGATCACCCTATAAGTTTATTTGTTTTAGACCTTTCAGTTCTGCATTTCAGTATAAAATTCCCAGGGCAGCTTACACTGCTGACAATGAAACAACTGCTGACAATAAAACAACTTAAAGCTTTGTTTTAAGCTTTAAGTTGCAATGGAATTTATCTGGGAGTAAATCCCATTGAGCTTAAATTTACTTCTGAGGAGACTTGTACAGTATTTCACTATAAAACATTTAAAAAAAAGGAATTCAGTTGCAGCAATGGTCCCAAGCCATTTAAAATTATAAACTGCTAAAAGTCACTAAGAACTCAAGCTATTAATTGCCCACAAACAAGATAATGGGGAAAGAATTTCATAGTAGGGAAATAGCTATCAGAAAATAAACTAAAATAAAAATTGTCAAAAGAAAAGAAGCAAAGGAAGAGAAATGCAGTTCAAGTCACATAGTTTGTTTTATTCATGAGGTGAAATTTAGAAATGACAGACCCTTCTTAATGGAAAGGAGTTCAGAACAAGCTTGGAAACAAATATTGAGGACTTAAAGGGCTTATGTTCAGCTGGGCTGTACCCACAGAGTATAATTCTAGGAGCACCACCAGGTTACTTAAATACTTGGACTTTGTGATTGTATTTGCAGTGTGGGGTTGGGAAGCTTTAGACAGCCACAAGTTGTATTTAGCACTTCTCTTTTCTCCCTTTCTGGCATTTAGTGCTTTTACTACTGCTATGTTAGATAAGGAATAACAACAAAAACTAGTTGCCAACCACACTGGGAGAAACAAGAAACACTCACTTTCACCTATTTACCTCTTATGGGGAACCCAAGATGGCTCAAAGTCTCCCTCTCATACTGTGAGACAAGTTTGGCTGAGAGTCAGTGACTGACCTCCAGTGACCTAGTGAGTTTCATGGCCAAGTGGGGACTAGAATTTGAATTTCCTGGAACCCAGGCCAACTCTCTAAGTGCTACACCATACTCACTCACCTACAGGAATAAAAATGCTATAGCAATAAAGTAGAGTTTGCTTCAGTTGCCCCGATGCTAACCACATTCATTGGAGAATGGCTCATTTTGTTGAAGAAAAGGATAATATATTTTAAAGTAAAAATAACATGAGCAACCAGCTGCCTCCTGACTATATTTTTTTAAAAATAATGGAAATAAAGAAAGACTGATGCAGTGAATAGCACTGGCCCTGATGGGCTAAGCATGTGCTAATGTTGCGAGTTGTAAGGCTTTTTGTATGCATATGATTGCACCCTAAATGTTTAAATTATTAGGTTTGTATCCAAGGTTTGCCCTGCTTAAAATAGTCTGATTGAAATGAATGGTCAAGTTAGACTAACATAGGATGCAACCCTTAGTCTACCCTTGGTCAGTAGGTATATTTACTTACATTTACACATTCTAATGCAGCAGCATATGCATAAGTTGTCACACAGGTTGTTTTCAGAAATTTTCCACAGCTAATGTTCTTTGTCTTGTATCTCTTTTTATTGACATGCAGCATGGCAGTGTACTGTACTCAGGTATGGTAAATGAAATAGCATGAAGACTGCACTAACACGAGCTTTTAAGTGCATGCAATTAAATATAAATTCATTATGCTACAAAGGGCTTGTTTTGATGTACTCATGTGCCTCTGAGTGGTGGGAGAGCTAAATAAAGTTCTCCGTACCTGAGTAAAATAGTTGCTTAAAATTCTGTGTGCATTTACTTAGAAGTAAGAACCACAGTGCTCATGCATAGGATTTCAGCCTAAGCCTTAATTCTAAAAGCGTGCATGCATTTCTTTCCTTATGTTAAAGATACCACAGTACAGCAGACGCTGTGTCACATCAGTTGTGAAAATGTGTGCATTTTCTACTTTTTCCCCAAACAGAGAGTAATTTAAACGTGTGCAATTGAGGCAGTGCAAATGGTTATCTTTGGCTTTCAGATGCATGTATAAAGCTGAATCTCCATCTCTCTTCATACAAGAATGGCAATCTCCATTTGGAAATGCTATCATGAAAAGCAGTCTTGACAGTACAGTGGTACCTTGGCTCACAAACTTAATCTGTTCCAGGACTCTGGTCATGACCCAAGTTAAATTTCCCAATAAGGTTCGATGTAAATAAGGTTAATCCATTCTGTAACTATTTTTTTAATCAGAAAAATGTGAAGCAAAGTGACAAAGAACAACAAAGATCGCAGCCATCTCCCCCCCCCCCCCCGCAAGCATGAGCACAGCCATCTTCTCGCGCCCGTCATCTCTGCGTGCTGGAGGGGGGGAGACGGTGCAATTGTGGGCACGCTGGAGGAGGGAGAGATGGGTGCTAACAGGGTACGCTGCAGGGGAGAGAGACGGGTGCAAACGTGAGTGCATTGGGCGGGAGATGGGCGTGTTTGTGCTGGGGGGGAGATGGCCGAGATCGTGGGTGTGCTCCTGCAGGAAAGTTGGGCATGATCTTGACCATCTTCCCCCACCCCCCGGCCCCAGCACAATTGCGGCCATCTCCTCACTTGGGGGGCAGGGTGGGGAGATGACCGTTATCGGGCTGCCACCCAATGTGGAGTTCACCTAAGTTAATTTTTTAATGAAATTTTTGTTTGCGACCCGATTTGGTCGTGAACTGAGGCGTTCATGAGCCGAGGTACCACTGTACTTTTAATTATACTGCAAGATGATAACTCATATATCAGAGGATACCTATATCCTGTTATCCATGATCCTGCCCCCGCACCTCTGATTTGGTATTGTTGAAAGATAGTGTGCTGGCCAATTGATACTCTGTCCTGATTCACACATGATGGGTTGATTTTATGTTGTAGCTGCAAGTTATACATGCATCTATTGGTGTGATCGATAAGCTACTCATAACCTATGACCTGTTTTAGGGTTGTGGGTGGCTTGTTAAACACCCTAACAGCCCACCTGCACTGGGTTTGCACATAATGACAAGCTATGGTGCATTCCTAGTGCAGCTTAAATACCACATACTGGTGTATAAGGTGATACACATATGAGGTTGATAGTTTGGGCTGTTTTTCTGGTGTTTGTCATATGTTGGGCATATAAGATAACCCCCAATTTTTGTTTCACTATTTTCAGTTTCAAGGAGGTCTTAAATATATGGGTATTTGTCATCCAGAAACTTCTGGATTCTTGTGACGTCTCTCTACTCTAGATTCCTTACCATATTCTAGCTAATAGTGATATTCCTTCTCTGATTTCACTCAAGAATGTTTTGTAAAGTTGGAGGCCAATAGTGGCCTGTGAGGGGGTGGCTGGCTGGGGTCGGTTAGTGAGGACGGCTGGCACCAGCCCCACAGACAGGCAAGGGGGGGACAGGAAAGAGGGGGGCACACTGTGTCTGTCCACAGGCAGCTGTGCAGGGAACGTGCCCCTTCCCAACTGCTGCAGCCACCCAGAATGGCATGCCACTCGCTCTCCTCCCAGTGATAGCAGATTGCGTGCTGGACCTGGGACTGGCCCCATGGCCATGCTCAAGGCTTGCAACATGATGCAGCACAGGACTGGCAACCCCAGTAGCAGTAAGAAGTGCTGTGAATGATTGTTAATAAAAATTTATTTATTTATTTATTTATTTATTTATTTATTTATTTATTTAAAACTTTTATATGCCGTCACCACATGCCTCGGCAAACAATAACAAATTCCATAAAATTATATAAAACTAAAACAAAAAACAGAAAAGCGACTGTTAATGATAAAATTTGTTGTTGTTAGCCGCGAAGTTGTGTCTGACCCATCGTGACCCCATGGACAGCATTCCTCCAGGCCTTCCTGTCCTCCACCATCCCCCGGAGTCCACTCAAGCTCACACCAAATGCTTCAATGACTCCATCTAGCCATCTCATTCTCTGCCGTCCCCTTCTTCTTTTGCCATCTGTTGTTTCCAGCATTAGGCTCTACTCCAGGGAGTCTTTCTTCTCATTAGCTGGCCAAAGTATTTGAGTTTCATCTTCACTATCTGGCCTTCTAAAAGAGCAGTCAGAGTTGATCTCCTCTAGGACTGACCGGTTTGATCGCTTTGTAGTCCAGGGGACTCGCAGGAGTCTCCTTCAGCACCACAATTCCAAGGCTTCAAAGCAGAAGCAGATGTTTTTCTGGAACTCCCTAGCTTTCTCCATGATCCAGCATATGTTGGCAATTTCATCTCTAGTTCCTCTGCCTCTTCGAAATCCTGTCTGTACTTCAGGTACTTCTCGGTCCACATACTGCTTGAGCCTAGCTTGTAGGATTTTGAGCATAACTTTGCTAGCATGTGAAATGAATGCAATGGTGTGGTAGTCTGAACATTCCTTGGCATTGCCCTTCTTTGGGATCGGAATGTAAACTGACCTTTTCCAATCCTGTGGCCACTGTTGAGTTTTCCAAATTTGCTGGCATATTGAGTGTAGCACTTTTACTGCATCGTCTTTTAAGATTTTGAATAGCTCAGCTGGAATGCTGTCCCCTCCACTAGCTTTGTTGTTGCTCAGACTTCCTAAGGCCCATTTGACTTCACATTCCAGGATGTCTGGCTCAAGGTCAGTGACCACCCCATTATGGTTATCAGGGTTGTTAAGCAGTTTCTTGTATAGGTCTTCTGTGTAATCTTGCCACCTCTTCTTAATTTCTTCTGCCTCTGTTAGGTCCCTGCCATTTTATCATTTATCATGATTTTATCATTTATCATGCCCATCTTTGCAGGAAACGTTCCCTTCATATCTCCAGTTTTCTTGAAGAGATCTCTGGTCCTCTCTATTTTATTGTTTTCTTCTATTTCTTTGCCCTGTTCATTTAAGAAGGCATTCTTATCTCTTCTAGCTGTTCTCTGGAATTCTGCATTCAATTGTTTGTAACTTTCTCTTCTCCCTTGCCTTTCGCTTCTCTTCTTTCCTCAGCTATTTGTAAAGCTTCCTCAGACAGCCACTTTGCTTTCTTGCACTTCTTTTTCTTTGGGATGGTTTTAGTTGCTACCTCTTGTACAATGTTGCAAACCTCCATCCATAGTTCTTCAGGCACTCTGTCTATCAGATCTAATTCCTTAAATCTATTTGTCACCTCTACTGTATATTCATCTGGGATTTAGGTCATGCCTGAGTGGCCTAGTGCTTTTCCCTACTTTCTTCAATGTAAGCCTAAATTTTGCAACGAGAAGCCCATGATCTGAGCCACAGTCGGCTCCTGGTCTAGTTTTTACTGACTGTATAGAGCTTCTCCATCTTTGGCTGCAGAGCACATAGTCAGTCTGATTTCTTTGTTGACCGTCTGTGATGTCCATGTGTAGAGTCGTCTCTTGGGTTGTTGGAAAAGAGTGTTTGCTATGACCATCATATTCTCTTGACAAAATTCTACCAGCCTGTGCCCTGCTTCATTTTGTACTCCAAGGCCAAACTTGCCTATTATTCCGGTTATCTTTTGGCTTCCTACTTTAGCATTCCAATCCCCCATGATGATAAGGACATCATTTTTTGGTGTTAATTCTAGAAGGTGTTGTAGGCCTTCATAGAACTGGTCAACTTCAGCCTCTTCAGCACCAGTGGTTTGGGCATAGACTTGGACTATTGTGATGTTGAATGGTTTGCCTTGGATTCGAACTGAGATCATTCTGTCATTTTGGAGATTGTATCCCAGTACTGCTTTTTCTACTCTTTTATTGACTATGAAGGCTACTCCATTTCTTCTGAGGGATTCTTGCCCACAGTAGTATACCTGATGGTCATCTGAATTAAATTCACCCATTCCTGCCCATTTTAGTTCACTGATTCCTAAGATGTTGATGTTCAGTCTTGTCACCTCTTGTTTGACCACATCCAGCTTGCCTTGATTCATGGATCTTACATTCCAGGTTCCTATGGAGTATAGATCTTTGCAGCATCGAACTTTCCTTTCACCACCAGATACATCTGCAACTGAGTGTCCTTTCGGCTTTGACCAAGTCGCTTCATTCTTTCTGGCGCTACTAGTACTAGCCCTCCGCTCTTCCCCAGTAGCATATTGGACACCTTCCGACCTGAAGGGCTCATCTTCTGGCGTCATATCTTTTTGCCTTTTGGTACTGTCCATGGGATTTTCATGGCAAAGATACTGGAGTGAGTTGCCATTTCCTTCTCCAGTGGATCACATTTTGTCAGAGCTCTATGCTATGACCTGTCCATCATGGGTGGTCCTGCTCGGCATAGCTCATAGCTTCATTGAGCTATACAAGCTCCTTCGCCACGACAAAGCAGTGATCCATGAAGGAGAATGATAAAATATTATTTATTAAAATAGCAATTAAATAAAAAGGTTTTAACCTGGCACCGAAAAGAATATAAACTCAATGCCAGGTGCACCTCTCCAGAGAGTGCATTCCATAATCTGGGCGCCACCACAGAGAAGGCCCTGCTCTGGGTAGTTCTTTTTTATCTCCTTTAGAGAGGGCTCCCAGAGCAAAGCCTCTCCCTCAGATCTTAAGGGGCATGAGGGCATGCAAGGGAAGAGGCGCTCCTTCAGGTATCCTGGTCCCAAGCCAGTCCCAAAAATGACCTTGTAAATAAAATTGTCTTTATCTATCCCTTTAAAAAAAGATGAAAAAAATTCACTTGGCATCTAAGACAACCCCTGATTTTTGCCTCACTATTTCTTGTTTCGAGGGTCATCTTATACACCAGCATATACAGTATTCACAATAGCAGCCCCCACAACAACAACAACACCAAAACCTGTGGAGAACACCCTGTGGTTTCTCATGATGCATGGCCCACCCGTTTCCTCAAAAAGGCTGAACCCTGTGGAACAGTGGCTGTCCTGGCAGAGAAAGGCCATATCCATGTATTTCTGTTCAAGAAGGCAAAGTAATCTGTTCACTGTTAATGCTATTTTGGGATGCATTAATAGAAGTATCACTTCCAAATCATGAGAAGTAGTGGTTCTCCTATACTCTTCACTAGTCAGACCTCATCTAGAATGCTGCGTCCAGGTCTGGGCATCAAGATTTAAGAAAGATACAGAAAAATTAGAAAGGGCAACAAAAATGATCCAGAGTTTGTAAACAATGCCCTATGAGGAAAAGCTGAGAGATCTGTGCATGTTCAGTCTTGAGAAGAGAAGACCGGGGAGAGGGGCATGATGTCACTACCAGAAAGGCTGCCACAAAGAGGAAGGTCAAGATCTCTTTGTCGCTGATATCAGAATGTAGGACACAGAATAATCAACTGAAATTGCAACCACCCAGATTTGGGCTAGACATCAGGAAAAGTCTTCTCGCTGTCAGAGCAATATGACAGTGGAACCAGTTGCCTAGAGAGGTTGTGGGCTCTCACACACTAGAGACATGCAAAAAGAAACTGGACAGTTATAGGATGGAATAAATTTTATTTTATTTTTTTATTTATTTAGAGTTTTTGTATGCCATCCCATCGCTTATAGCCTTGGGATGGCTCACATAAATAAACAAACATAATACATAATACAATTAACAATTAAAATTGGTGATCTGCAACAGCCTTCTTGGCCGCTTCCAACTCTAACTATTCTATGATTCTATAGCATTGCCATTTTATTTGTGTTTTTTTTTTCTGGTTTAGTTTTTATTTTTATTTTTGCATGCCATTTGTTGTTTGTTAGCTATGTTTTTTAAAAACAATGTTTGACCATGGTGACTCCCAAGGACAAGAAATGCCTTGGATGCCCCCACTGTCTCTACTCTCTGTTCTCCCATATTTTGTGATTCATTTGAATATCTGAACAGGGTTAAGGCATTTCAAAGGTGGGTAAGAGAGTCTGATATTATGAAATGGATGCAGATTGACTACTTGCTACAACTTGTCTTCCATTGGTATTCCTTAAAGATTAAATGATGTGCAAAGACAGTTAATAATGATCAATATGCAAATTAGACAGGGCTTACTGGTACATTTTCAGTGTTACCTTGCCAAGTCATCATCTTGATCTCTAGTTTTGGTTCTTGGGTCAGATTCCTGGCTCCACTACCTCCTTATGTATAGTAAATTTAGCATGGAATTGCTCTTCTGATAGTTTTGCTATTCTGTTCAGTGTTTTGGTCACACTATTGTGCTATGCTGATTGAGGTGTGATGATGCCATTTTACCTACTAGCAAAGTGTTCTGCAGCAGTGTTACAGAAAGCACAAATGAAGCCTTTTTTTCTGGTTTACTTCCACTGAAATGGCAAAGACTGGGATGATTTGCACAACTTCTGCGTGCAAATGCTGTCATCAGTTTTTAGCTGGATGTATGCTGCTGTGAGCAAGGGAACTGAATGAGATTAGATATAGATATTGGTTCTTGATGTTCCACAAATGGGAATATCCAGTGTCATGATCACGGGAATGGCACTCAATGATAACATGCAAATGAATTCCTTTGATCTATGGGTATGTGTCTCAGGATAACTCACACATAAAGAAAAAAGTCTGGTAGGAATTTTCTGTTGCAGAAGATATGGAAAATGTGTAGTGTATCTCAGTGTGGAAGCATTTTATCCCTTACAGAAGCCCCCTTCTTCTTCATTTTATTTGGATGTGCAAGCTCTCAGAAACATGAAATGGTGGGATTTGGGCAAATCAAAAGGACCGGCTTAAAGATATGGTAGCAATCACAACAAGGAAACCAGAGATCTACTAGATAATAGAAAGCAGATTGGACTCATTTAAGTGAAGTTGTACATCAAAAGATATATGCTCTAGGCTAGTATATGTACCTTGAAGACTGCTGCTTTCTGACCCCAAACCACAATAAAGCATGAACACCTTTTTTGGCTGGCTTTGGAATGCTTCTTTAAGCAATTCTGTTATGTTTGTTGTCTGGAAGTGTTACATAATAAAGATAAGAAAATTAATATGGTATAGGGGAAAAATACAAATTATTCTTATTTTCACATATCCTGTTAGTAAACTGTTTAGCACATTCATCTGAAATGTACACAATGTGCTATTGTTTCTCCCAAGTATTTGAAATACACTTTTTCTCACCAAAATGTAATGATCTTCTTAGCAGATGGTATAAAATTGCACATCGAAATGCTGACAATCAGCTTAGTGTCCAGGCAGATGAAATGGTTTAATATTCAAGTCTTACAAATGAAAAAGAGCTATACCATGCCCACAAAAGAGAATAATCAGATCTAACACTGCAGTGTAAGTTACTTTTCAGCTCTGATTATAATAACCAAAGTGTTAGGAATTATAATCACAATGTTTTTTTTTTTTTTTTTTTTTACCAAGGACTATTCAATATATCTTTAAAGCACGGTTCTGATCTAAATATTAAGAACTACAGTATGTGTCTGTGTTGATTCCATTGCAATTGCTCTTGTGGTTTTGTAGTTTTAAGTTAGTCTGTGTGTGTGTGTTTACCTTTTGTTAAGCACTCAGCCTTGGCTATTGGGCAGTATAAAAATGAAATAAATATATAGATATGCTAGATTACTTCTCAAATCAGGGTGCAAGAGTGCTATGAGAAAAAGATATTTTGCTATTCAGAAATCCAGAAAAGGTCCATAGCTCAAGGGTACAGCTCTGCATGCTGAAGGTCTGGGATTTCATCCTCAGCTTTTTCATGTAGCACTGTGTAAAACTCACACCTGGAACATTATAGCCGGTCAGTATAGATCAGCCTTTCCCAGTCTGGTGCTCTCCAGATGTTTTTGGACTTCATTTTCTATGAGCCATAGCCACTTCCCTTGCCACCAATCAGATGGCAATTAACTCTCATCAGCCATGGCCAGTGGTCTTGAAATCTAGGAATCTAGTCCAAAATATTTGGAGGGTTTCAGGTTGGAGAGGGGAGGTATGGACAATACTGAGCTAGATGGAACATTGGAACTATAAAGCAGCATCCTATGTATCATTGACATGGTGCTGATGTAATTAAGGCAATATTACTATTTTGTCATTTTTGGCTGCACCATTTTGGTTAGGAGGGCAGTTTCCTGCCATGGTACTTCCATGTCTCAAGATGGCAGTTTCTCATGCTGTAGCTTTTTTCACATTTTGAAGGAACCCTAATTCTGAACATGAGCAACAGACATGTCACTGCAGCTCTTATTGTTGGCAGGCAGTGCACTTTTCAATTCTACAGTGGGAGATCAAGCAGTTGGACTGTGAAAATTTACCTATATGAATGCATAACACAGCTATAGAAATTTTTGATATCACTGTTGTTACAGTGGTTAAACTACATCTAAGAAATCTAACAAAGTTGTAAGTTCTCTTTTTCACATTAGGATATATTAAAATTCAGAACAGCCCTGTAAACTGCAGCGCAGTAACTGTTAGCACTTCCTGACACTCCACAAATGAGTAGATTGCTGGCACTAATTACCACACAGCTGTTCTGTATGTGTTGGATCTTCACAGTAAAGGCAATGTTTTCCTTTCATAAGAACAAGAAGTATGCAATGTTCTGAGAGGAATGTTCCACATATTATTTACAGAAGTCTTATATTTAGTTTATTCTTTCAACACATTCCTCATGCTTCAGATAGCAATGACATACATTGATATTAAAAGTAACATTTATGTGAAATCATGGACATATGGCCTAGAAATGGGCAAGCCCTTGCAAAGGGTGTGTAGTGTTTGTTTTTTATTTGTCCCCAGCTCTTAAAAAGGTGTTCTTGCTTTCCTAAGTCCTGCATTGTCATTCACTTGTTCTTGAGCTGGTTGCCCAACTACTATAAGCTACAGTCATTTCTGACACTTTGATTCTGCCCTGTTGATTAGGACAATCTTTGTATCTTTTCTTAGCCTAAAGTCTGTTGGTTATTAGGCATGCAAATAGGCTTAACAGTGGACTTAGTGTAATAATGCTGATGTGATAGAGGTACTGGTGCTTCCTAAAATGTTGTGTTTTTATCTCAGAGGCTTGGTCCATCCAAGTGCATCTTATTTTAGAAATGATGAAGAAGCAAAAGCACCAGTATAAAAGAAAGATAGTTTATTTAATACAGTGATGAAATATGAATGCACAATGCAACAAGTGAAAGAAAGCTTACACTTTGCTTATCTGCAGCTGTATTGTTTCTTTGAGTAGGCCAGGAGATGCTCTGTGAGTCTTGAAAGTTCTCTCCCAAGCCCAGGACATAAGACAATGTCTCCTGCAATGGATTTCATACAGTTCTTCTTTTCTCTAAATCAGAAGCTATCAACACACACACATTCTTACCCCAGCTCAGATGGGCAGGGTGAAACTGCTTCACCCTGTGAAACTGTAAGGCAAATAGCTTGATCCTTGCAGTGAATGCAGCCCTTCTCTATGGAATAATTGGGGAAGGTAGTTTCGAGGCTATTATATCTGGTGTTGTTCCTGACAAGCTGAAGGTCAAGAGGCCTTGGCATGGCTTCAAGAAACTATTCTGACTTTTGGACAATGAAAAAGTTCATTCTACTACCTGTTGAACCTTAATAAGCTCTTTCCCATCCTTCTGGTAGAGCCCATCCAATGCTGGGAGAATACTTTAATGCAGCTTCTAGGGGAGAAGGGGCTTTAGAGATATATATCCTGAGTAAAAAGATTAAGGTTACTCACTAATACCTTACCTCACATCTGAGTGCTCCAGCATACTTTCCCCATCTGCTGAAAATACTGTTCACTAGGAAAAGACAGGAAGAGAATGTGCACCCATACTACGAGGTACATATGGTAAAGAACACAATCCATTGGGCATTTCTTTGCAAACACCACTTAAAGTACACAACATGACTACTTTAGGAGACATTTTAGATGGATAATATCCAGAGTTATTTGATAACACATGGTGCTGCAGAAAGATGACAGTAGTGTGTTTGATTAAATAGAATAGAAAAGGATGCCCTTTGTGCACATACCTCATGTACAAGCTGTTTGAATTTTAATCCCCATCCTGTGTTAACAAACAAAATGGTATTAGTCACACTTTGGGGTCATATTCCACCCCCCACCAGCAAGAAAAATGCTATATAATGAGTCATGGGAACTTCTCATATTTGATGAGTCATACACATGCAGTAGTCTATGATACAACTTTTTGCTGCACCGTATCAAATGTTTTGACATGATATAAGAAGCAATTTAAATAGTCTGCACATGGCACCCATAAAATATAACTTGGCTTTGAGTACTTAAAGGGAGCGTGATCAAAGCATTTGGCAGTTGTGTATCGAGTTGCCCATTTTTACAGGTACTAATGTGCCTTATGCCTGGAAGTGGTCACATCTGAAAACGGATAACAGGACATATCACGATTCCCTACAAAGCTACTCATACAGTTGCTGTAATAAGAACTGAAACTATTTCTCTGATGGAGAATAGAAAGGTCTTTGCACACACAGAGAGATGCTGTATCTCGTATGTGTTGGTAAGTGCAGACAATACCTTGTAGCAAGTCTGTTTTGACATACCAGGCGATTTACCAGCCTCTCGTGAAGTCCCCTCCAAAGTCCCATTTCTGGAATAGAGTAAGGGAGCAGGACAGCAAGTGAGCTATGGCCTTGTGGTCCATTTGGCTTTGCTATTCCATTTTTTGATCAGGGAACAGGAACCGAAAACAAAACATTCTCAAGACTTAGCTGGTGAAGCAAGTCCTCTAAGTATCATCTGAGTCCCTGGACCACCTCCTTTTGTTCTAAGGGTGGCAATGAGCAATGCTAGAGCATGGCTTGACTTGCATTAGGAGCAGTGACTCCTGTAGGTGCTGGGCAGATTCCTTCCTTTAAGAAGAGGCAATGTCCAAGTTTCTCTACACAGAGAGAAGTAAAATTGGTGCCATGGTGGGAAGATGCTTGGTGACATAGAGAGAGGAGACCAACATCATCCAGCCTGCTCACATGCAGATCACAGCAGGAAAATAAGTGTCCGTTTGCTGCACTTCTCATGGTTGCTGTTGGCTATCAAAGCAGTTCCATCTTTGTATGGCTTTTTGCCTATTCAGAGAGTCAAAAGTGTACATTAAATATATAATAGCTTTCTATACACAGAGTACATAAAATAAAACTATCCTTGGCACTTTTTCTGGCAGTCTTCCTCAATAGAGCACAAACTGGTAGCCTTTGTAACTAGCATTAATTATGCATTTTACATGAGAATAGCAGTGTTGGTCTGTGAGGGGCTTTACAAGGATGAATCCCTGTCAAAACTAATAAAACCTACAATTAACAGCTTTTATGTTTATACACTTACTATTTGTACAGCTGGTTTATTCTAGTATCGGCATGCTAAGTAGAAGTTAATCTCTGCTACACATGCTAGTGTAATAAATATGGGAGGCTGGAAATTTTAGTTACCCATCCACTTGACAGACCTGTTGAAAAAACATGTAGGGGCAATATTTTGCTTTATTTAACCACTACTGCTTTTTATAACCCTAGATGACTTGACTAGCTTGGGCAACAGAAGCACATCCTTTGAGATGGACAGGGAGCAATTTTATTTATAAATATGTTGCATCTCTGTTTGAGAAACCTTGTCTAAACTCTGTTAGAAATAAGTCAGTTTTGAAAAATTGCATTTAAGTGTGCAGGTCCTTTTAATTTAGGAGCTTTATTTTGATGTGAAAGAAGGTTCACTGTGGCATTTTAGAGCCATATCTGTTTATAAACTGAAAGGATTCAAAAAGTGTGTACATATAGTTAGCTGGTAGCACACACTGATACAGGCATCATCCATTGTGCTGTGTGTCATTAATTTGAAAGTTCTGCTATATCTGGAGGGAAATGGCCTACCTCTTTCTAAAATATGCAACATTTTCAGACCTGAGACTCAGCTCTAGTGCAGATTTGAATTACAAGGCTCCATCCATAGTGAAATATGTGTAGTGCTAGTTCTGCTGAACTAGCAGGAGTCCCCCAAAGTTTTTGGGTGGTGATCACAGTTGGGATTTTGAGAGAATGTCATGGGTACTGTTACAAAATGGTTGCTTTATTTTATTTTAAGTTTCTGTGAGAGTGGCTCATTTACAGAATAACACCATTAGGGGGCATGATTAATCACAAAGAAATTCATGTCCCAGAAGGCAAACTGGTGAGACTAAAATGAAACTTGCCCAAAAACCTAGGTGGGAGCCTGAGCTCAAGAACACGAAATCAGACTTTTGAACTCATATATAAGATGGTACTGAGCGACAGCACTTGGTTATACAGCACAGCAATTTTTCTTTAACTTAAAAAAATAAAAATTAAATTAAAATCAAGGAGGGCATAGAAGTTGGCAGGCATCAAGACCAGTGTACACAGGGACATTGGTGCCTAGGACACAATGTTATAGACCCCAGGGCTAGTACTGTTGGACCACAACCCAGTTATGTATCCCAAACTGCTAAGTGAAGACCACTGCTTTAGATAACTTACAGAGCATGTGGAAGTCTTTGTGTTACTGATGGGACAGTCTTTATTGCCATGTCAGATTATCCCACTTCATATGATACTCAACCCATCCTAAGTACTGCATCCTATCTAAGATCCAGGATTGTGAAACTGTTACATATTCAGGACTACAAAACTGTTATTAAGTAAACAGTGGTGTATGAGCTTTGCAGACAGAAACTTACTGTCCTCAGACACCGGACAGATGAGGCAAAATGATTTTGTATAAAGAATGTGTTTGCACAGCATGTATGTTCAGTAGCTGGTACTTAGTGCAGGTTCTTCTCCTGTGCTCGCCCGTGGCCTTTATTAAGTTTTCACATCAGGCATGAAATGTTGCTGAAGTACTCAAGTGCAGCAGCACAGACATAGGATGGCATTTTGGACGAGGCAAAGATTGGGAAGGAAAGGAGAGATGGAGTAAAAAAAACCCTGAGTTCTTTCGTGTCAATTTTCTGTAGATCTGGTGAACATATTCCTCCAGGTCAAAGCGTTTTCTGTTACAGCATCCTTCATCCCATTGCAGTCCATCTGGTACCCTTTGCGCAAAGAGGTAGCACGAGTGTGCCTTGTGCTACTAATAAGCCTAAGCGTAAAACTCAAGCTGGAAATAGTTCTTTCACAATCTTGTGTTTCAGGGAGTAGCTGCTGCACGGAGAAGAAATGCTCCTCTTCATCAGCACGGGGGCGCCTCGGGCGCAGCGGTGAGCAGAGTCGTGTTTGCTCTCTTGCCGCAAACGCGGCTTTGTTCCTTAATAAAGCGAAGCGCGCGCCCAGCACGCGCTCCTGCGGCTCGCTCGAGGCCGCGGCGCGCACCGCACGGGTTGCCGCCGCCGACCTTTCTTCCGTGTCTGGCGCCGGCTTCTTCAGCTTGGAAAGGTGCAGCTGGAACCCGTGCGCTGTATTTCAACCCGAGCTGGAAGCTGGCGCCGCCGGAGACAAACCCGGAGATCCCCTCTTCTGTCAGCGCTGCCGCTAGCAGCGCTTGTGGGCGGGAGCAGCTCTCTCTTCCCCTCGTCCCTCAAGAGGCGCCTCGGCGTTACCGTCTCTGCACTGCAGAGGCCGCCTCCCGGCGGGGAGCGCCCGCAAAGCGCCCCCCCTCGAGCCGTGCCTTTCCAACGAGCCATCCCGCCGCGTAAACACGCGCGCCTCGGCCGTCCCCCCCCCCCCCCGCTCGTTTCTCATCATCGCTCAGCCGGAGCGTTGCTGAATAATACACGCGAAGGGCCCGGCATTGCGTCACCAGCTGGGAGAGTGGAGCTGCACCTGCGGGGGCCGGGCGCAGCCTCCGGCTGCAGACGAGCCGTGCATGGTTGGGGTTTGGCTTCGGC
Source organism: Varanus komodoensis (assembly GCF_004798865.1). Classification (NCBI taxonomy): domain Eukaryota; kingdom Metazoa; phylum Chordata; class Lepidosauria; order Squamata; family Varanidae; genus Varanus; species Varanus komodoensis. The sequence goes on along the minus strand of NW_025335408.1, from coordinate 991,133 downwards.
CCGCAGGCACCCATGAGGCAGGACAGGCTGGCGAGCTCGCTGCGGCGAGGGGGCCGGTGCTTGAAGCGGCAAAGCACTGGCGGCGGCGGCGGGGGTGGCGTGGGCACCATCCTGAGCAACGTCCTGAAGAAGAGGAGCTGCATTTCCCGAACCGCGCCTCGCCTCCTCTGCACACTGGAGCCGGGTAAGGCTGCCTGGGCCCGGAGCGCCTTGGGGCGCGCCAGCGGCTTGGCTAGCCGGCCAGCCAGCCAGCGGACTGGCCCTGCTCTCCCGTTTTCCCGCCTTTGTTTGAAAGTGCAGCTGCTGCCTGGGCTGCTGGGGGCATGTGTCGCTTATCCGAATGCCTTTAGCTGGGATTAACCCGGGTAGGCTTTAATCCTATAAAGTGGTGGGGGAAGGGCTGGGAGCCTGCTTGGAAATGCCCAAGGCCTCCCCTTTGCTACGCTTCCAGGAGCTGCCCAGGGATGGCGGAGGCCGGGCGGAGATGAATTCCTTGGGTAGGAGACCTGTGCTCCGAGCGAACGTGCGTGCGTGTCTTGCGAGAGGCTTCCGCGGTGGCCCTGGGCAGGGGAGGGGCGGGGTTCTTGCGGTGCGGGCCCGGAGCGGCGCGCATCCCCCAGCAAATGGCTGCTGCTTTGCCTGGCTGTAGCAGAAAGGGAGCCTTCACCACCCTGGTAAGAGCTGCCCCTGCAGGCCGGACAGGAGCCTCTTCAGCTGCGCAGCTGACGCCTAGAAGATCGAGCCCAGCTTGCCTCTCTCCCCTGGCAGGGATCTCACACTGTAAGCTCTGAAAGAAATCTACATGATACCAGGATACCCTGTCTTTCAAAGGATAACTAAAATAGATTCTGTAGGTAGGGGAAATGGTTATGTGCAGATTATTAATTAACTCTTAATTTGCTTCTGTGCAGATTTGTCTTAATCAACTCCTCTTCACACATCAATTCCCTTTGCACTTGCTTCTGTGCCTGCTTTGCCCTGAAGCAGTTCTTAAGTTCTTACTTGGGTCTTTTTACTTTATTTGATACTGAATTTCTGTGACCTTTTCTGTCAGATCTCTGGGTCTTGTGGTAATTTAAAGATGATCCTATCTATTACGAGATAGGATTTAAAAGACTGTATGCTGTGTGTCCTCATAAATGTAATAGTCTTTAAAGTGCTGGAAATGCTCTGTTCTTTTAGATACTGTGCCTTGAGCACCCAGTGTCATCATTTCAGCACCTTGGGTTTGGACAGCAACACCCTCCTATATGGAAGAGGCCTTTGCAATAATGTATACTGCTTTTTTAATGCACAAATAATTTGCTTACAAATTGCTCCTCACATTTGGCCCACATAAAAACAAATGGCCCATTGTTCGTAAGACCAGTTCTACTAATCATATACTTAATGGAGGAAAAAAGCCTAAAAGATCCAAAACATAGTTTACCACTGATTGCTGCTGTTCCCTTGAGGCAGATTTTAATGAAGTATCTAGCTATTTCAGGCATGCACTTTTGACAAAAACTGTGTACAAAAAGAATCCTGTGGAAAAGTCAGAAGATGCTTAGATGAACATTTTAAATGAAGACTAGGTACTTTATTTATAGTATTTTAATGAATGTTACTTTTTAATTTCTGAGGTATCTTGAAACTTACTTCATTACAATTATGTTAGCTGTCTAAAAATTAACTAATGCTGTAATCCTATCTCCATTTTGAGAGTAAACCTCACTGAGCTCTGTAGGATGGCTGAGTATTTGGATGAGAATGTGTGCCTAAATAGCTACTTTGATAGTGTTGTTCTTTATGATAGTCTTTATGAAATATAGAACTTGGTTTCAAAAGTTGGCAACTGAATATTTTATATATGGGGTGTGTAGCACATATACATGCAGCCCATAGGAGGAAGGTTTTCTTTCTACTGAGTCCCAAGTCTCTGTGGCATGGCCCCCATCTCTGCTGTGTTTCCATATTCCCAATGATACTGTTGGTAGCATACAAGAGGTTTCTCAGCAGAATCACTGGAAATGCAGTCATGAAGACACTTCTTGTTGGACAGTTGTAATCACAGAGGAGTGTGCTCCTTAGAAATGTCAAGGAATCTGGTGCGGCTTCACAATATGCTGATGTTGCTCACCCGTGCTCTAGAAAAATAATTTAGAATTATATTTGCTACTAAGAATGCAGTTTGCATTCTGCAAGCATAGCTACGGCTCTGACCTCTGCTGTACAAATTTCTTCTCCAATGACAGGGCTGTTAACCTGTGAACACAGCAGTACAATATCCATTTGTTCTCTTGCATATGTGTCTTGTTTTTACATTCTACTGCAAGAGAAAATCTTTGGAAGATAGACTGGGTAGTAAAATTAATGCTAGTGTTTGTCAGAGAAAGAAGTCTGAATCAGTAGTAGAATTTCCAGACATTTATTTCCTAGGTGAGCAGTGACTGTACTTCTGTCTATAGCTTATTCCAGATTTATCATTATTTGCAAATTTGTTCCATTTGGTTTTTGTCATTGGCTAGAAATATTGGTCAATTGTGAGGTCTGGGTTACAGGATTCCACTATGGATAGAGGTTTACCAAGATTTGGGGCAAGTCAGGTTTCTCAGGAACACAGAAACAGAGCACCATGAAGAGCTCCAACTGGGTTCAGCCTAGAAGCCAGACAGCATTGTCAGTATGTTGCTTTGGCAAGCAGCACACTGAGACTGAGTAAGGGCTTTGCTTCTTTTAGGTTAGTTTGCCCAGACTTTTCTTCTAAAAGAGTCTGGTCTGCTTTAGCAGCCTCAAGCTGTAACGACACAAGGGTGACTGCTGCATGCTAGGATCCTTGTGGTTGGAGTCTAAAGATGTCAATACAACTTTTGCTGGACCCAGGGAGGCTGCTTCTTGGATGCTTCCTGGGGAACTGGGTCCTGAGGACATAGAAACCTTGTTACACTCTTTGTCACTCAAGTCCTTTCCTTGGACTGTTTCCTGATGAAAATATTTGAAGATGAAGGTCAGGGTCCTGCTCCACAACAAACTTCTATAAATTGACACCACTATTTACTGTTTTGTGAAAAACTAGAAATGTTTGAAAACTTATTTTGTAGTATTTGTTATGGTGTGCACATTTCTAGCACAAAAAATAATTGTGAATCATCCAGACAACCTTTCTGGCAGATGGATGGTATAAATTTAATAAATAAGTACGGTACAATACCTGTCATAGAGGCTAGACTATGGGAGGAGCTATAAAAAGTGCCTGGAAAGACAGTCCAAGCGACACTATGAATTAGAAACATTAAAAACATCTTTTGTGTAGTAATGAACAGTTATGATTGGGCTATATCCATTCTTCCCAGCTATGGTCCTCAACTCTAGTGCGGATGGACTTACAAAGCATGCAGAATAAAAATGGCTTACTTGTAAATATGAGGTTGTAGACATTTATATAATGTTTAGTTCTATCAAGAAAAGAAATATGTTGTATATTCTTGATTCACTAGGATTCCATCTTTCTCTGTACAGGCATGTACATGGCATGGATCTATCACATACAGTATAAAAGAGAACTGTTTTTCTGTTCCCCTGCCACCCTTGATATTTGAGCTCTGCCTGTGCAATAGGCTTTATTCAGAATGAATAGTATGTATGCTTTCCTTCACTGGCATCCTGCTTCCCCTTTGCTCAGGCAAGTCAATGAACTCTTAGGTGCATTGGAGCTGCAGACAGACCTCCCATCCCAGAATTGCCCCGATATACAGTGTGTTCATAACAGAGTTTGATGGAGAATAGGAAATGGTGCTTTATTGGAAGTCAGTGGATTTTCCTTCATATGCATTAATGGTATCCACAGTTATTTTTAAGCACTTTTAATTTGCTTTTTAAAGTCAGTGCTAACACAGGGTAATATTCAGACTTAGATATGAGCAATTGTATTATCCTTACACTTTAACTTTGATTTTTGGTATTCACATTGTAATGTTTACTCAGTGTTATGTTTCTTCGGTTCCTACATCAGTATTTTAGTAATTTTTTTCTGTGATTTTGTTTTTGTTTTTTTTTACTGCACAGGAGTTGACACAAAGCTGAAGTTTACACTTGAACCATCTTTAGGTCAAAATGGTTTTCAGCAGGTATATTATTTTTGTTATAAAAGGGAAAGAAGAATTCGAATGCATGAACAAATAATTCTTTAAAATCTGTATTGGCTTAGGAAGCAGGAATGATTTCTGTTACTCTGATGAGCTCATATTCATGTCATCTTTAGATGCCTTTGTTTCACTGGTATTTTAAACAGTTTTTTCCTCTGAAGCAGCTGATCATTCTGTATGGCAAAAAAGCAAAAAGCATGAAGTCAATTGCATTTTTTTGCCATTTGCTATTACATGAATGAATTATCTAGCAGCTGGTTATCCCTTTTCCTCTGTGTGTTCTGCATGGCTAATTGGATAATCCTTACCTTGTATTTAGATACTTTGTGGCAAAGTAGTATATGGTAAAAGACAAGTGCTTTTCTAAATGTGCATTGGAACTGAAATAATCTAACCTCTGGGTGATTGCTTTTAGTGGCATGATGCTCTCAAAGCAGTGGCTAGGCTGCCAACTGGAATACCAAAGGAGTGGAGAAGAAAAGTAGGTAGATCTGAACTTCTCACAAAATAGATGCTATGGATATCAATAAGTGTACTTTTGATATCAGACAAATATGCACTTTTCATAATATACACATTCTGCTGACTTTAGCAAAGAACATGGAAGAATTGCTTAAGGACCAGCTTCATATGAAGACTGTAGTGTAAAGATGAAAAAGTGACTATTACCCCATGTTAATAACCTTTGTAGTAGTTCTTATGCTTCATGTTAGGACAGACTATGGTCCACGGGATGGATCTGGCCTGCCATGCCCATTCATCCAGCCCGCGCTGCTGTCCCCCCGCCCACATGCGTGCTTGCCGCGCTGGCGGGAGGTGGCAGCTTGCTTGCTTGGAGATGGTTTTGGACTCATTGGGAGATCTCCCAGCGAGTTCAAAACCATCTCTGAGCGAGCAAGCCGCCACTGCCTGGCTCCCTGTGCACGCACCACTGCCTTGCAGTGCGGGCTGGAGGCAGTGGCTTGCTCGCTTAGAGATGGTTTTGGACTTGCTGGGAGATCTCTGAGCGATCCACCGCCGTGCCCAACTCCACCTCACACGCGCCCAACGACGCCTCACTGGCCGGCGCACCCAGGACCCCCCTCCTCACTGGCCCAAGTGTGTAGCCGCTGCCTTTCAACTGGCCCCCTGTTGAAAAAGTTTGAGGACCCCTGGTGTAGAGGTTGTTTACACTTCTGTGCATAGCATTTCTATGTAGGAAACACATGCAAAGTTTCTTATGGAGAAATGTAGAAGTGCTCCTGTGGATTTCATGCTCTTTTGGCAGAGGTGCCTTTCTTATAGGGAAATTTCTTTAAAAAATTGACATATAACCCTGAGAAAATTTAATAATATGTATCAGAGCAAGGGTGCTCCAAGTACCAAAACACTTAGGAACATGCAGGAGGCAATTTTTTCTTTTTTGGTCCTCCAAAATGTTCACAATATCTTCACAAACAGAGCTACTTTTCAGGCCTTCATATAATCTGCACAAGTGTTTGAAGGGAATTTCTAAGTGCATTCAATTGAACATGCTTAGAAGCCTCATTCAGACTGGGAACCCTGTATTAGAATGCATGAGCGACTGAAAAAGGAGACCACATATGGTGGTGTTGGATTTTTGATTCACATATAGGCTCCTTTCATGTATTTTGGGTGCTGTGGTTTTTATTTTGTTGTGTTTTATATTGCTTTTGATGTCATGAATTTATGATTTGCTTTGTATTTAAATTGTTCTTATGTTTGCTTAATATAAGCTGCTCAGACAACTTTGTCCTAGAGTGGCATACAAATATAATTAATATGTAAATAAATGGAGTGTGATATTGATTAATTATTTCTATGTATAACATTGTCATTAAAGAAGGGAAAAATAGGTTGCTTTTTATTTTTGGCATCTCTGAAGGTCTGGCTCACCTTGGCAGATCACTACTTGAGAAGTATAGCGATTGACTGGGATAAAACTATGCGTTTCACTTTCAATGACAGAAGTAACCCTGATGATGACTCCATGGGTATTCAGATTGTGAAGGTATTTCAATGCTTACTAATTTCTTGAGTAGATTATTAAATTAAATCATTATTCATTATTTTTTTATTCACATTTTTTATTAATCAACAGAGGCTGGATGCTGTAGTTGCATCCTGCTTCAGATCTTACATTGAGAAGGGGGTTGTATGAGATGACTTCCAGGATTCTTTCAGACTATGATTTTATCATATACTTACAATTTTTAATTGATGACTGACACCTAGTTAGACTGTATCAATCCCCTGGTTTTAAAAATAACTGCAATATAAATTGATATAAGCTCTGCACATATCAGGAAACATACTAAAAACATTTACTAAAAATATTTTTATTGAGGTTATGCCTATGGTTTTGTTCTCATTTGAAGTGAGTTGTGTCTGGGCTATACCACTTTAGGCTGCAGGTGGCTAATGTGATGGACTTGTCTAATATATTTATCACAGACATGTTAATTTTCTATTTTCAGAGATTGTGGGTAGGGAAAGATACTGAAGAGCATTTTATCATCCCATGCTGTAGGCTGAGGTGATGTTGCCTGTATATAGGACAGATAGACCAGAACAGGTTTTCTATTTAGTGAGAACACTGAAATAGTTTTATCGCAGAGATAATATTGTTCAGTATTCTGTATGAAAACACCATTCCCAGTTGGTAATTCTAAATTATGGATCTTATTTGTTCAGTCCCATGTTAAAAATTAATGCCGCTTCTGCTGTGTTATTTGCTCACTAATGGTTTATAGGCTCCAAAACAAGGTGTCTCCTGGGAAATAAAGTGTTGGGTTTGTTTCCTTCCCACACCCATTCCGTACTCTGAGGTCTAGTTCTCATCCACTACTTATCTAATCAGTATTTTAAAGTATCAGAGAAGTATGTCTGTGCTTTTCTCCTTGCCTTAACAAACATTTCAAAACTGGTGACAGACTACAGAGTTGCATATGGCAATGGGAATATTGGTCTATAACCAAAGTCTCCACTTGGTCTTGAAGCTCACAAAGTGATGTTGGGCCATTTGCTATCATTCAGTACCACCTACCTTGGCAGAAGGGAAAGAATAATTTTTCCTAGCTCCTTGCAGGAACGGAAGGATAAAAAATGTAACAAAGTAAAATGCATGGTATGATTCAGTAGCTTGGGCTTAGTCAGTAGATGAGAAACCCAACCGCCCTCCTCCTCATCCTATAGTCAATGCTAGGAACATAGGAATCTGACTTGAGTCAAATGGAGTCTGGGCACTGATCTTTCTAGCTCACAGACTGGCAGAAGCTCTCCATGGTTCAGCCAGGGGCTTTTTCTGTCTGAACTGGAGATGCTGGGATTCAGTCCTGAAGCTTCTTTGTGCAAAGTGGGTGCTCAGCTGCCAAGTTATTCCACTGGGTCTACCCTGAACCACAGGCAACACCAGATCACCCAAGCATAATGCAGGCTAGTAGTAAGCAGGTAAGGCTGGTTTTGCAGAACTTTTGGCAAGCCCCTACAAGGGCTAATTTCCAAAGGAGGGCTCATTTATTCTTCTTTGCCTAGACTGCTCTTTTCAGACTCCAGCTTTTTCCTGTAAAGAAGTCAGTTTAAGGGCCTAATACCCTGACTGGGAGCCTAGCATTCCACTTCCCTTCTGTAAGTTAATACCTACGTCTTTGCCTGTTCTAATTTGGATCCAAAACTGCTTTTAAGGTTTGAAAATCCAGTTGGATTGCCTTTTTGTTGTTTTTCTGTTTTTGTTAGAAAGGCAGGGTACAAATCAAATAGTATAGATGCTGGAAGATCCAGTTCTCTTACATAGCATCCAGCATGGCCTGAGGGATGAGCACGTAGTTAAATTACCATATTTCCGGGCAGTTCACTTGTCTGTCTTGAACATCAGCAGTGTCGAGCTGAGGTTATGTAATACATGCTTTGTGTGGTCCTATATAAGGAGACTGTGCTTTTCTGTTAAATGAATATTGCTTACCAGTTCCAAAATCATTGGATCCTAGAGTTGGTTGGATTAATTTCAAGCAACAGAATTTTAAATAGCAGCATTTAACAACCTTATGAAAAACCTACAACTATCCACTCTACTCACAATATTTTTTCTGTCCTACTTTCATAGACAACAGAAAGTTGTGTTTTATTGAGATAGACTGCCATTGTATGTTACCATTTACACTGCAAATTCAAACATTTATTATACAGCATGTGTTTTTAGGATTATTTGTTATGAAGAACCTTGCTTAGAATGTTAAAGATTACTGTTAAATAACTTGATGTTTGATTCAAGCTGGATGGAAAGCTCATTTTCTTGAGTCACACTGGCATTTTAATTTGTTCCTTAAATGTTAGTTAGAAACACCACCTTGGAATGCAGCTAGGTCTGTGGCCCCCATTCCAGTGTTAACTTGGGAAGTAGATCAAAATATAGCAGCTGGTTTCACATCCAGTACTATGACAGTATTAACATCCAGTATTAACTGCTAACAATAGAAGTGAGTCCAAAACCAACTCTCTAATCTTCCATGAAGAAAGAATCTTAAATGAAGAATCTTATTTTACTATCACAGTATATTGATTAGTTGAAATTTCTTTTTGTATTTCTTATTCTTTTTGCAACATTGAGCATGCCAGTGCAAAGGTGAAATGCAAATGTAGTAAAATATTTCATGTTAGAATGTAATATTCCACACAAAGTCAATTTACCTCATGAATGAAACATGAGTGAAATGGCAATATACTGGTATTTAATGGAAAGTGGAAGACATAAAGGAGTCATACACTGGCACTTCATCCCTTTTCTTTTAATTTCTTTAGGATCTTCATCGAACTGGATGCAGCTCTTACTGTGGCCAGGAGGCAGAGCAAGACAGAGTAGTTTTAAAACGGGTTTTACTGGCTTATGCTAGATGGAACAAATCTGTAGGATATTGTCAAGGCTTTAACATCCTAGCTGCTCTCATCCTGGAAGTAGTAGAAGGCAATGAGGGAGATGCTTTAAAAGTGAGTACAGATATTGAGCATGTTTTTAGCTGCATTTAGTCTTGCTGTTTATTAAAATAGTTTAGGGGAAAATAGCCCCCAGAAGGCTAAAAGATGTATCATTTTTCTATATAAGAATGACAATTTCTGTGTTGAAGATGAGTCACTCGAGCCATTCACTCATGGCTCTTTCTGTACAGGAGCAAATGAATATAAAATTAAATGCTTAATTTATACAAGTAGAAAGATGCTTGGGAAATCATTTGTCCTCAGCCCTATGAATTCTATATGACACTAACTGCCAACATTTTCTGCTTTGTTTTTAGATTATGATTTATTTAATTGATAAAGTGCTTCCTGATAGCTATTTTGTCAATAACCTTCGAGCGTTGTCTGTTGACATGGCTGTGTTCCGAGAACTTCTCAGAATGAAACTTCCTGAGCTCTCTCAGCATTTGGATACTCTTCAAAAAGCAGCCAACAGAGAAAGTGGAGGTATTCTTCCACACAAACTCAATGCAATCATTTTCTTCATTTTTTGTTTTGTTCCTATAAAAAAGCTACAAAATGTATTTCTTTGCCTGGAGATCAAATAATATTTAGAAAGCTTCAGATCTGAACACTACAACTATTAGCATAATTTAAAGCTAGCAGATATTTCAGGTAAATTGAATGTACGAGTAAAAGAATCTCTAAAGACTCATAAGCAATAAGGCTGGCAATGTCAGGAATTCTGGTTGAGCCATATTTTCTTTCTCATATACTCAAGCTTTCCTGAATAGTCCCTGCCAGTCTATTCTCACCTATTCACCTATTCTTTTCATCCACACACACTCCAGGTGTGTGTGCATATGCACACACATGCATCTGGCAAATGTATTCAAGAAACCCGATCTCGATGACAAGAACTTACTACTATTCCAATTGGGGGAAATGACAATTCTTTTTGTAATTCATATTTTTGTTGAATTTTGGTTTTATTTCATATTAATTTAAACTAAAGTTAATATGCTAGCAATTAAATTAATATAAAGAAACATAGCAACAGAAAAATTAAAAGGAAAACAAAAGGTTGATAGTATAGGAGGAGAGCTGGACAGTGTTCATAAGTTTTATTTTCAATTTTGGGGTTTTCATGAACAAAATAGGTTTCTATTTAGCTAAGTATAACATTTGGTATAGGGTTATCATATATCTTAATAAGAACTTCATTTTACAAATACTATATGTAGTTTCTTTTTCTAAGGTTGTGAAACAAAAAGTTTGGTGATTGATGTGGTATGACTAATTTCTCCTGGGCTAAGTTCTAAATAGGGAAGTATCCTATAAGTGCTGCTTTGTTGAATTCAGATCTGTTTCTGGGACCATGGTGTAGATAATAGAAAAACAGGACAATGCTGTGTGCATTAAGGACAGGACAATGGACAATGAACAGGACAATGCTGTGTGCATTAAGTAACCTTCTATATCAGTACAACACCAACAATGTGGGGAGGACAATTATCTTTATTAAATAATGGTAAAGAGAACCAATATTTCTTCCATGGACAAGTTCTCACATCTAGAGCTGAAGTTTTAATTAAGAGACCATAGTACTTTACTGGGTTGGAAAAATTCAGCAGTCTAGTTTTCCGCTTCATTCTGTACACTAATGTGCAGAATTATTTTAATAATAGTTAATATGCTTCATTATATATTAATACATAATGTTATATAATAGATATGTTACTAGTATTATGCATTTTCTATATCTTATGCAAAAACTATTTTAATTTATTTTATCCTTGTTTCTATTATGGTGTGGTTTGGTTTCATTATTCTAAAATACACTAAAAAATAAATTTAAAAATGGAAGGCAACAGATGTAAAGGATTAGGAATGACATGGTAGGTCCCAGGAAGATATGCTATATTTCCATATTTTATGTGGCAGCTTACTTAGCACAATACGTTAACTTTTCTGTAAGAAGAGGTTAGTAGGAAAGAAGCCCTTTTGTTATCTACTGTTAAAATATATTGAACATCGTTATTGAAGGAGGGTCTGAAAACATTTTAAATATAGACCTAACTGCATTTTGGCTTCCATACCTCATCAAGACTGTCAGGCCAGGATTTAGGAGAGAGCCTCATCGCTGTGTGCTTTTAGAGTCTAGTTTTAGTCTTGCAATCTACAATCAACAGAGCAATTGTATGCATGCCTGTTCAGAAGTCAGTTGTCTCAGGCAAGAGTGTACAGGACTGAACATTAAGAGTGGCAATGGCAGAAGAAAAAGGAAGGAGAAGGACAAGAGCAATAGGATGATTCTGCTAATAAAATCAGAATTTCAGTTCATGATGTCTTCAGAAGAGATGTATGGGAAAATCCCTCCAGATTTGACACTGGTAGAAACTGAGCAGTGCTGTGCTGTAGAAGAAAGTGGCCAGCATATTAGCCTCTTCTTTTAGCCCCCCATTTGATAGCAAATTGAAAACAGAATACAATGGAATCATCCAATGCTACATTTCTATATTCCTTTCCTTCCCCTACACACACTTCTATCTGTTGTATGAAGAGAAAAATACCTGCAGGTGACACCTGTGTAATATGTTCTTTTTTTCTATTTCAGGTGGTTATGAACCCCCACTTACAAATGTCTTCACTATGCAGTGGTTCCTGACACTATTTGCAACATGCCTTCCTAACCATACCGTTCTAAAAATTTGGGATTCTATATTCTTTGAAGGATCAGAAATTATACTCAGAGTAGCGCTGGCTATATGGGCAAAACTAGGAGAGTAAGTATACTTTTAGGCTGTGCCTAACAGGAAACCAAATGTAAGAATTCTTTGGACAGAGCACTGTATGAAGTTGTACTGAGGCACTGGAAATAATATCCATCCACTTTCCCTTTTATGACTCTCTGCTGCTAAAGCACAAGTTACTTTTTCTTGTCCATCCTACCAGACCAGTACAATGCCCCTTCTGGGCACTGTAGGTTGCTTACCGTACAGTTGGTAGGGGAAGACAGTAGCAGCTGAGATTGACTCTTTGCTTCAAGTTGAATTACCAAGGATTGAAAGAAATGAACTTCAGTTTGTACAATCATTTGCCAGACTATCTCTGGGTAGAACAACAAGCACGGGCTAATTATGAGTTAAATAAACCAAAAGAATGCATGATGTGTGCACCAGGTCAATGTCTAGGACCCTGGGAACCAGATCAAGAAGGCAGACCTATGCTAAGAATTAAGGATCGGGGTGCCTCTGAACCAATACATGTTGAGCCCAGGAATTTGGAATCAGTGCTGGAAACAAGCACACAGGTTCTTTCATATAAAAACCTATTCTTGGTTTTTCTTCAAGTACGTATCATTTTCCAGAAATCTAATTTAGAAAGGAAATATTGGTTATAAGTAAACAGCTGTGTATCAGAAACATTAGCTGACACACTGCAAATTGTTGAAAGAACTATTAGTAAATCTGAACTAACTTCTTCCCACTCCTGGCACATAAGATTAATGTGGTAGTTTCATATTGCAATTGTGACTGATGTGAAGAACGCTTCTTTCACATGTTACGGGTTTCAGTTGCACATCACCCATCACCCTGACCATAGGCCATGCTGGGGGCTGATGGAAGTTGGAATCAAGGATCATCTGGAGGGCCAGAGGTTGCTCACCTTTCCACTCAGAGGAAAACCATAGTATTTCATGAATTTGCAACCCTTAATGAAAGCCTGAGAAACATTCAGCTAAATAAAGACACTCTGTTTTCAAAAGAATATTAAAAATGTGTATTCATTTTGGTATTAGTACTGATAAATATAGAGGCTGTCAAAACAACTGATTTGCCAAGAATAATTTCTGTCTTTTATGAAGAATATGAATTAGTTTTCATAAACAGAAAACCAGTTACTGTGTTTAGATTTATGCTTTTCAAAGTAAGTAAATACATAAGGGATACTTTGAATAGTGCTATTTATTCTGCCAGTTAGTTGCACACAAAACAAAAGACACACTCGTCATGGAATTAACTAGTTTTCACCATTACCTTCAAGGGTAATTGTAAGCAGAGGCCTGTTTTCAGCTTGTTCAGCTGGAAAAATACTTTGTCGGATTCTATAACTGTTCTGTTCTTTTCTTCTGACACCCACATTCTTTTCCTTTCCCCTGATGGAACTTTGCATGCAAAAATTGTTCCAGAATTAAGACAAAAGGCTAATGATGTTCTGCTTTCAAAGGATAAAAACACTAATAATGATTTAACATTAATGTCATAGTCAATGTTACCGGATTGGTTTAATATTTTGTAGTCTTTAAAATAAAATTTAGTTGCAAGTCAGTATTTTTCTAACTTAGAGGAACCAGTTAGAATACAATCTTGCTCAGGAAAACCTGGTTTAAATTGGAAACTTGATTTCACATTTCTTTATTTTTCTTTTTTATTTAAATATTTCTGATTGACACCTATCTGTCCTCCCAGCATAAATGTTAGGCATTCATGATACAATCTGAATTTTTAAAATTCATAAAATCAAGCCAGAGGAGAACCTTTTGGCTTGAGTCCGGAGTTGTCCTTCTCAATCAAGGGGCTTCTTCCTTTTTGCACAAGGGTTCACAATTGAGCTAACAGAAGAATGGGAAGGATTTTTTCTGAATTCCTCCCGCTGAATCCTCCCATCTCATTTCCCACACTGTTGTGGAGAATCCCCAGCCTTTCAGAACAGATTTGAGATATATAGGGGTAGTGGGGTGGGGGTGGAGAGGAATCCACAAAAATGACTCCCCCTTCTGTGATTTTCATTCAGAAGATTAAAAAAACTCCTGTATTATGGCATTAGACATCAAAAAGATACCATTCCAGGCCTGAAACCTGAATTATCAATATGTTTTTCATAACAGGATATAATCTTTCAGCTGTTCTACCTGTTTTTAAAAAAATGACTCCAGCCATTGAGCCACATAGAGAGCCCAGATACGGGCTCCTGTAGCAGCATACAAATAGAAATCAATCAATTAATTGGGGCATTCTTTCCAAAGCTAAGAAAAAAATGAGATTGGGAAGTATAATGATGAGTATTATGGTTGTTCTAGAGAATCAAAAGAACGGGTTTGATGGGTTGTTTTTTTTTTTTAGCAAATCAGGTGTTATCCAAACATGAATAATAAAGAAAAAAAGCTGGTCTCAGTAGATTGGAGCTATTGAAATATTTGAAAATGTAAACTCAAACATAGGGTGTACAGTGGAGATAGCAGTCCAGCTTTTTCCTTAAATGGGATGGTTAATATTCTTTCCTTTTGAAGAAAGTTTTGGGGATCCATCTACTTGTATACTACTTGATAACAAATGGTTCCCTTGTGGATGGAGAGATTAAACATAATTCTATGAAGAGTTGCTGGGTTCCTGAAGTAAGGAAAACATTTAACAGAAGTGGGATTAATCTTTTTTCCTTTTTTCACTTAAGGTTTAAGTCTTATCAAACATTTCATTTTCATCATAGTTCACAGTACATGAGCTACAGCTGATCTCTAACATTAACACAGACAGACTGAAAGTAAAAGACCTAAAGGAAATGCATTGTTGGCAACTTATTCTCTTGGAAATTGTGTAACATGGTGCTGAAACATGGATCAGTACAGATTACTGTCTAATCTTCTCTGAGTACACCTATTTGCAATGCCAGCGCTTCATAGAGCTGAACTGTTTACCTAGTCTAGGAAGCAAAACTCTATATAATCTGCTGTAAAATTACTCAGGTATAAATATGTTGTTCAGATAATGGAAATATCTGTGTTGTAATTCAGGCAGATAGACTGTTGTGAAACTGCAGATGAATTCTATGGCACCATGGGAAAGTTAACTCAGGAGATGCTTGAAGACAACCTCATTGATAGCAATGAACTCATGCAGGTTAGTAAGCATTGATGAAATGAAGGTGGAACGAGGGCAGAATAATCAGTTGGACATGGTGGATTTTTTTCAAGGTCTGTTATTTTCAGAGGGGCTATAGTTCAGTGGTAGAACACATATTATGGATATAAATGGCCCCTTGACATCTCTATATTGGAGAAAGACTCCTGACTGAAACCAGGTAAAGCTGCTTCTAGTCCATTTAGACAGGCTTGCTTAACCTGTTGCTCTCTTGATATGTTAGAATGTAACATATTCCCAACCAGCATGGACAATGGTTGGAGTCCAACACATCTGGAAGACTCCAGGTTGGGGAAGGATAGTCTAGAGTAAACTGAATTACATTGACCAGTTGTTGACTTAATAAAATACTGGTTCCTATTTTCAAAAGGACACTTTAATAGATGTTCTCAAGTGATATTCCAAACCTCACTGAAGCACAGTGTTATATAATTTGTTTTTATACATTTTGTTTTCAGTTCAACTTTGGTGGAAACATTAAAGACAGAGAATACACTTTATGAATAATGTAAAGCTTTGCTACTTTTAAAATAAAATGTAGTGTTTCCTTGCATAGTTTTTGAAATATGCTTTTATAATACCTCAGATTTCAGTAAGTATAGTGAAAAGGATGTGATGAATTTTGGTTTCAAACTGCTTCCTACTCTGCTATGAATTACATTTCACGAATTAATTCGGTACGTGATTTCAGGACAAGGACTGAGTTAAGAAAACAATGGCTATTGTGTTGTCTGAATCCAACTTTGCTAACAAAGCATGGCTTGTTAACCACAGTCTACAGTTCACAGTCCACCAATAAAACATTGGCTCTCTTCACCAGCAATTGGCAGTTCCATGACCCATACTCAACACTTGAATGTAGGTGGTTATGTTCTCTGATCCCAGATGTGGCATTTGATGCAATAAATCTGGTCCAACTCAGCTAAGTTAGAGATCCACAAAGGTATGGCAAACATCCCACAGTGCATTCCTGTTAGTGCTATTAACGTTATACTAATAGAAGCCAATAATTGCATCAGTAGCACTTGCTAACCCAACGGTTTTCCCTAGAAGCCAGTCCTATTTGCGCACATGGTTGACACTGCAACCTTAGGCTTCGACTAGCACAGTGTCAATAGCGATAGCAGGAACGCACTGCTGGATCATGGAGAGGCTGTAGTTTAATGGCAGAACACATACTTTGTTGCAGGTGTAATTCTTGGAGAAACCATGGGAATCTGCTAGTTCATATCAACAATCCTTTCCCAGAAGGACTAGTTCTTTGATGTAGGAGAAGGCACTTTCTTACATTCCTGTGTTATTTCTCCAAGATTCCTAAAACCCATTTGCAGTATATAACAGTTTGCCTCAGCTGTTAATTGAAACCTGTATGTCAAACTAACTGCAGCCAGCCAGCCAGGTATAAAAAATTAATAAACATCCTGTTTTTACTGCCTGCTTAGAATTGCAAAGACAGGAAACATTAAGCTTCTAGTAGGATTCTGTCTATGGTTGGCAGGCTATGTTTCACTTGGCAGGTCACAAGTGCTGACAAATTGTAGCAAATAAAAGGGAAAAGATTATGCTATAAGTATTTGTAATTTTATTTATTCTATTTCTATATTAATAATTTCATTCTATATCACCCAGTAGTGAAAGTTTGCTGTTCACCTTGTCGATTTCTTTACATTAAGGGTCAATTTATGTTAGGCCACTTTCTAATTTTATTTTACAGAATTGAAGATGTTCTGGAAGGTATAGTGATCAAACATATTCTAGAATATTAGCTATGATAGTGTATTCTAGCCAGAAAGAGAGAGAGAGAGGTCATTTAAAAAATAATATTGATGTCTGGAAATTGGCAACATATGGGGGGAAAAGTTAGTGGCATTGTAACAGTTTCACTGATGAAACAGATTTTGTGTAGAGCAGATTGCTCTTGACTTAAAGAGTATAAATTATTTCCAGGTTCTCCCAGAGTTGTTCTCTCTGGAGAAAAGATTGTAGTATCTAGCAATGAAGTGATCAAGAAAGTGACCAAACTCCATTAAGGAAGAGGAAATGTGGGGCTGCATATAGTTTTGCCTGCACTTCTCAATGTAGCAGTCTTGCACAGCAACATTACTTAGTCCCCCACCTTTTTTGGCTCATGATTTTAGATGTTCCAATGCACAAAATGGAAAAGACTTTTATGTTTTAAGCGTTTTAGTGTACGTTCGTAACTGATGCAAGCATAAAGAAATCTTCTCTCTGAAAGGGCTTAGCATGTAATTGCTTGTACTATAATGTCAGGGCAAAGTGAGCTTTCCCCTTTCTTCAAGTTAAGAAGTATAATATTGGTTTCTTTGGCAGCTTTTGTGGACTGAGTACAGGCCAAGCACGTACGCCACCACTTAATTATTCAGAAATGTATCCTAATTGAGAGACTTTTGCCTGCATTAATGCCCGTAGAAAATACATCTGGCATCAGTTTTCGTTTAGCAAAGCGAATGTTTTTCATTATTTATGTCCTTTGTTCATTTTTTTCTGGTTTTAGAGCATGGAAGCAATAAAAACAAAAGTCTCACCATCTGCTAGTTCATAACTTCAGTTTATGGCTACTTTGTTGTTTCTTAAAGTAGCAGGAGTAACAAAACAGGAGCTATATTTGGGAAATATAAGAACTTGTTCATTCCCACCCCCTCCCTGCCAAGGAAGTAGTTTTGAATTTTAGGCCAGGGTACTAAGCCCACCGTATTCTGAATTGCCTTACTAGTGTTTAAGCACTGGTTAGTAGAAGCATTTTACTTACTTTTAGGTATCTTCTGTGTGGTCACAAAACATCTGTATTCCAGCCAGCCCCATTTGACATACAGCATGGTTTTTAAAAGTCAGCGTTTAAATATGACTGCAAATGTTAGTAAACAGCCATGAAAGTAATATTTTTGTGAGACTGTTTATGGTTCAATAAAACAAATCTCTCTTTATGGAGCCTTGATATTGGAAGTTAACACTTCATGCATCTGATGAAGGAGACATTGTCTGTGAAAGCTTATACTGAAATACCTTGGTTTAGCTGTTAAGGTACTACAGTGCTCTTTATTGTTTTTGCTGCAACAAATTCACATAGTCTGGAAATTGTTGGTTTTGGTTCAGTCATTAATAGGGATTTCCCTTCATAGAATTGTCAGAAGAATTAGGACACCTGATAAGCACGTCCATGAACAGAAGTTTGGGTTATCAGGTTTACTCTCTGTATGAATAATTCTTTTATTTATTTATTAAAAATTAAAATATAATTCTTATATTCAAGCACATTTATATTCCCAGGGAATAATTCAGACATCTTTGAGTGCAGAACTAAGTCTCTGCCTCTTAGCTAATTATTGAAAACAAGATCAATTGAGCTTAGACCCACTGAAATGAATAGGACTTGTATCCCTAAGTAGAACTAGCATTAAATTAAAGCCCTGGATTTGGCTTTGGACTTTAATCCATAGAATTCTAAATATACAAGCAGATACATTCCTTGTATTAACCAAATTAATATTTTAGAAAGATTGTCTGTCTCTTATGTTTATATGCCATGTAATCTCAGGAGGAATACATTCTGTTAATTTAATGTTAAAATTGCTGGTCAGATAAATGCTCCTGAGTGCCCACATGATAGCTTTGTGATTGTGCCAACTGATAAACAGATATTTTCATACTTAAAAGATAATATGGAGTGTACTCAGTGGCAGGGGTGAGTAACTTCAGTAGATCTGGGGGGCATTTCTGACCCCAATTCCTCCTAAGGCTTGTAGCATACCACCTTGTATGCTTTTTTATGTTTAAGGTTTCCAGTGCAGATTCAGAGCACCAAATACTAATTGTGAACTTTAAGGTGCTGAGCAGTAGCTATGGAACACTATGAGGATTTTTAAAAAGTCAAACTGGCTACTCCAGACCATTTAATAAGTATTTTTATACTTTTTGAGGGTCTTTGGTGTTGTATGCACTTTGCAGAGCTTTGTATTGGGTAGTATAGAAATCACTTGTTACTCATACCTGTTCAAATACGTAGAACAGTTAAACTGATGACAATGGTAAATGCAAAAGTCTTGTGAATGTTTAGATTTGTAAGGGAAATCCAAAAAGGGTTCTGGGCAAGAAGGGTGGTTTAAAAATAATTTTACAAGGCCCTGCTTGATCTACAGGTTTCAGCAATAGGAGCTTCATTTTCTTTTGCAAAATAGTTATTGGAAAGTGTTTCCCTAGATAAAATAAATTGTATTAGAACATAGTCAGTTTATTTTATAATATGATTTAAAAAAAAGCTAAATCAAATTGTTCAGGAATTTTAATTATTCAGGAGTAAAGACAAACATATTTCAGGTAGCAGAAGTGGTTTGTGCACACACATTCTTTGCCTTGAAAACAAATGTCTTGGAAATCAAGGAATGTGTACTCACACTAGCTTCACACTTTTCAGCTTAACACTTGTTACCTGTCCGTCTGTTTCAATGGTTGACTAATTGTGTTTCCAGTGATTCATACTTTGCTTGTATTTCAGGCAAATATCCAGTGCATCATAAAAAATAAAATCTTACACATTTCCTTTCATTATATGTGATAATGCTTTGTCTTATCTTGAAACCCAATTTTCATTTGCGTTTGCCATGAAGAAATCTCTTTAAAGGCACTGTTTTAAAATCTGCTTTCCTCTTTCTTTCCTTTCTCCCCACAGACTGTTTATTCTATGGCCCAGTTCCCTTTCCCACAACTAGCAGAATTAAGGGAAAAATATACATACAACATTACTCCTTTCCCTGCCTCAGTGAAATCAACTTCAGGGTAAGTTTTCCTCCTCCCCCAGCTCCTTATCGTCTAAACCATATAATAGAGTAGGCATGTATACACTGAAGAGACAAACAGAAAGTATTTTATATGAACTCACACAGCCAAGAAATCAACATATCTTGTTTGTTCTTCTTTTACAGCCGTCTGGGAAAAATTAGAGACAGCGATGAAGAGAACGACCTTGATGATGAAGATTCCATAGCTAATGTCATCGGTTGCCTTGGACCATTCACTGGGTTTCTGGCTCCAGAACTACAGAAATATCAAAAACAGTTCAAAGGTAAATGTCAGTACCTCTTAAACATTCCAGGAGTGCCGTGGGAGCTGCTTTACAATGAGCTCATTTCAAATAATTGCTGCAGTGCTTAAAGACTCCCAAATATGTGATTTGGGTCCCTAGTGTGAAATTTTGGCACCTGATCCTGGCTGAGCTGAAGCAATAGTGTAATCAAGTACTGTACTGCTATGTCCCATTAAAAAGTTGTATTGGGGTGTTTATAATGATTGATTGATTATATTTCTATACCATCCAATAGCCAAGTTCTCTGGGTAGATCCCAACAATTAAACCCATAAAACGCAACAAGCTATAAATGCTTGAAACTACACTACAAAATAGAAGTAAAACCCAGCAGCAAAGCAAAGATTTAAAATGCCATCATATAGCAATCTTACGGCCTTTGCCCAGTGTCTGGAGGGCCATAGAATCAGTCAGATCCCCACCTCAAAGCTAGGAAACAGCTCCAACCTCAGACCTGCAGCTCCATGCCCTCACTGCTCCCCTTGCAGCCACATCAGCTGCATATCTGAGGTCACGAGACCAACCTCAGAGAAGGAGCTGAGTGGGCATCATGGGCGTTATGATATATTTTGGTGGTGCATTGGCCTTCTTCCCTCTTCCTCCAGACTTCCACAATGAGATAGCCACAATTGATCATGCAGCTTCTTTGCAAAGCAGGATGAGCTAAGATGTGACTTTGTGAACTCCAAGTGTTATAAAATAGATAAAATAGAACTTACATAGCTCTATTTTATCCTCAAAAGAACCACCCTGTAAGGTAGGGTAGACTGAGAGTGAGTGAGCGGTTCAGTCACCCAGTGCTCATCATGACCAAGTGTGGGCTAGAACCCAGAATACTAAACACCACACTAAACTGACTCTCAATACCAGTAATCCTCCAAAATCAAAGGATTACAGGCAACCTCATAGGATGGCAGTATGAAGGATTTAACATGACAGAAATGGACAGATTTAAATGCCTGGAAAAATAGGAAACAGCACAACATAGGCTCTCTGGAGAACTCTAGTACAAATAGTTCATACAGTAGACTTTTTATCAGTGTTAGAGTGTGATCATGGGGTATTAGGCTTCCCATGTCTAATAAAAGATACCCATGACTGATGGTAATGTGGCAAAGAGCTGTTCATTCCTTCCTTAGCAGGTCCCCTTTCACCCTGGTGCCTTGTTGAAGAGCTCAGTTGCTACATAATCTGAAATTCACATTAAGCTTAATATATGGTAATTGTATAGTTCATTTTAAGTACAGATCAATACAGTTTTCATATTTATGACTTTTAGTCCTTTTGCTACAGATCTTTTAACATTTCAAATTCAATAGCCATTTAATTGCAAGCATGAGTAGTACCAGGATATCGAAATCAACTGCTCTTTTAAGTGTTACCCAAGAGAGAATTCAGCATCACAGCAGTGCATTCTGATGCATATTTCCCATACTTTTCCTGGATATAGATCATAATGAAGAGCAGAGTCTGGGCTCCAGTAACATTGCAGAGCTAAGCCCTGGAGCAATAGATGCATGTCGAAGTGAATACCATGCAGTTTTCAACAGTATGATGATGGAGCGAATGACCACAGACATTAATGCATTGAAAAGACAGTACTCCCGGATAAAGAAGAAGCAGCAGCAGCAAGTTCATCAGGTTTACATCAAAGCAGGTGAGAGCTTCTTTTGTTTCAAGGTGGGGAAATGTGTGCAAGTCATCTTCACAATATAAATGGATAAGCACATCATGTTTGTGTGTATTCGCTCTTATATCAAGGAACAAAGAAGAAGCAAATGAATATGCCGGACTAGCTAGAATAATTTAATTTGACAAAAAAAACATGTTATCTACAAAAGCAATGGTGATCTTTGTTTCTTTTGTCAGGAGCTGAAGATGACAACCCTGGGATAATGTTAGATCCTAGGGACCAGCTGAATAATGGTATTTAAAGATATGTATGCTAACTTGGGTATACAACATTGGTTTCATTGATTTTACTAATTTCTATGGCATCCTTGGATTTAGGAGAAAACCTTCTAAATTATCTAGTCAGTGTTTTGGCATCTGAACTATAAAGAAATTATAAGATTATGCTTAATGAGCACTAAAACAACTTTGGTATAAATCCAGCTATACAGATATTGTACAGTGCTGGCAACAATTTATTAGTGGAATGAGCAATAGAGAGACTGCTGTTAGAGATGGGCCTTGCTTACAGTGGTGCAGAAATAGGGAAGATCTTAACATCACATCTGACATTCAGTATGTAATACAATTTTAAAATCTGGAAAATTCAGCATGTTACCAGTCATACTGCCAAAACCAAATAAAGAAGTTTTTCATTTCCCAGGATTGCCAGAATACCTTCTCACTAATCTTAACTAGTTGTATCTAAACCTCTGATCTCTGACTATTTTGTCACTGGGTGCTCCACTGGGGAGTGGTCTTATCTTGGCTGGCATGATGAATGTTCACTGTATCAGATAGAATCTTTACCCAGCTCTTTGATTATGGAAAGCCTAGTGCAGTTGATTGTTGGAAATGCAGACACTTAAGTAACCATAAGAAACACTGATTCATTCCATCCCAGATGTCCCCTAAAATGAATTAAATCAACATGCAATTTTAAATATTTGTCTATAAATTAATGTATCATTGTATATGTAATTTTGTATTATTACTTTACCTGCTTTAATCATTGTGAGTAATTCACAACAATCATCACTGACCTGAACAGAAAACATTGATTTCTTTGGAATTACTTCTTCATTTGTTTTATTTGTTTTATATGGAAATAGTCTTGGGATGTGCCAGTACCTTTGGACAGAATACATTTATTCACTTTCAGTTTATTTGAGGAAGGGCTGAGAGACCCATCTGAAACCCTGGAGAGCTGCTGGCAGTCAGTCTAGAATAATTTTGAATTAGATGAAGCAATTGCAGATAGATTTTACGTAAAGAGGTCCTGCTGAGTGGCTTTCTTAGTTCTGCATCAAAGCAAATTAAAAACACATTTGCACTGCTCTCTGCTAATTGCTGAATGCTCCATTTTATGTAGCATTCATATTTTTCATTCTGTAAAAATAGTGCCTCCTCTCATTGGACTTTGTCATTTGTATGTATTAGGAAAGAAGGTGGCATTTGGAGAAATAAGTATATGGCATAAGTGGAATTTACTTTCCTATACTAACAGTCCTGTAAATCTTCTTTGAGTGTTTTATTTGTGGTCATTTGTTCAGCCTCCTTCAATGTTACATTTTTATATATTTGTTTTCTTCAGATAAAGGGCCAGTTACCAGTCTTCTGCCTTCTCAGGTGAATCATTCACCAGTTATCAACCATCTTCTCTTAGGAAGGAAGATCAAACCAGCTAACAGATCAGCCAAAAATGCTATTCATATTCCAAGTCATGCAGCAGGCAAGATGTCACCTGGCCCTCATGAAGATCTTAAAACAAAGCTCAACTCTCCCTGGCGCACTCACATTAGGGTTCACCGGAAGAACATAGCAAGAGCCAGAGGTCAACTGGGTTATGGCGATACTATAGGGCTAATAGAGGAACAGAGTGAAGGTGGGAAAACAAATAACCCCAGTGCAAAAGAAGAGATACCAAACAAATCTAAATATGAGGAAAGAGAAGGGAGTGATTCAGATCCTAGTACTGCCAGGAAAGCTGATGGACAGTCTCCTGAACCAGATTACAAAGATACCAATGCTAGTGGCAACATATCTGCAGTTCAGCTGAAGCTGGAAGGACTGGAACTGACCCAAACTAACAAAGATGATACTGAAGCTGTATCAGGTCTGTACTGTCAAACACGAACCTCTGAGCTGCCAAGTTTGCCCAGTGACAGTGCAACAATAGTAAAATCTCCCCAAGCCAGCATTCCTAAGTCACAAGTCTTCAGTCCTTTTCCTAGCGTCAAGCCCCTCAGAAAATCCACTGCAGCTAGAAATCTAGGATTGTATGGCCCAACAGAACGAACCCCAACTGTACACTTTCCGCAAATGAGTAGGAGCTTTAACAAGCCCACAAATGGTAACAGTGGGTCTAAAAAACGATGATGTCTATACTACAGCACTTCGTTGTTGTTGCTAGGTTTTATTATGTGTGTTTATGGGTCCAAATGAGTTTCTAAATTTCATTATTTAAATGAAAAAATGAGATAAGTGGCAACATATATTAATTGTAATATCACAGATCTGTGTTTTTCTATAATGTGGAATAGTGAAAATATATGGTGGCAATCAGTTTCATGTTAAAAAATAAAAAAGACACGCAGCATGGGAAATGTTTTCCATTTCTTAAGTAGTTCCTTTAGGAGAAGCTGTAATAAGCTTCTTTCTTTCCTCTTGTCAGTCAGTTACTATAGTTACTTATAGGACAAGTTTACTTCATTTTTATTCACCATACAAGCATTTTTGCACAATTCTCATCTTTCATGTCTTGCTGGTTAGTTAGTAGAGACTTTAGCTGGACATTTCAGGCAGATTTAGAAATACTGAAAAAACAAACACACCATTTGTATTTATTTATTTGAGCAACTTACCAATTAGCAGTATTCTAATGTTTCCACAGCAATGCCACTGCTATTTCTGTTAACTATTTTTGATATAATGATCTTTATCAGGTAAAGAGTAGTGGATGTATTTTCTATTTCTTAATCTTGATTGACTAAATAATCTCCAGCAAGTAATGAGGCTGTAGAAGGAGTTACAGACATGTGGTAATTAACTTATCATTACGGTTCTTTACTGATAAGAGAATTCTACAAGTCTTGCAACACAATCCTGTACATGTCTACCCAGAAGTAAGTCTTCTTAAGTTCACTGTGGCTTACTTCCATGTAAGTGAATATAGTATTGGAGCCTTAGCCCCCCATTTTTTTTTTTTTTTTTTTTGGTGGGGTTGAGGAGAAGCAAGTCACTGTTAACTGATTGGCAGTCTTTCTCCTGAATAAAATACAGTATATTTTATTTCTAATATTCCCAAATTAAGGAAGATTCATATCTACAGTCTGATAATAAAATATTACTACCAATGTACCTTTTAACATTTTGGGCAATGAAAATTATTTTTAGTATCAGATCTTGTTCTTCTCTATATCTTTATCTCATCTCTTGGCTAACACAGTTGAAGAGATTAGTTCTGGTTTTTACTTGGTATAGGGTTGTGTAAAAATTTGTTAAAATTTCAAAACTTGCTAAGCATGAATTTTGCCTTCTTTATTTCCATTTTAGAAGGAAAAAAAGGGGACCAAAATGTGTGTAATCTTTTTACCAGGCAAAAGCATTGGCAGCTCTTACTAAAACCCCTTGCGAGACTATAGTGTTTCAGTAACCAAGATTAATGGATGACAGGGTCCAGAACTGATTTCATTGATAATTGGTAAAAGTTGTCACTCTTTGAAGCAGTTTTACATTGGTAAAATAAGAATAGGTGTAGGCCTGAGAAGACATTTGCAAAGACGCATGTGAAGAGTGTATGTACAATGCAGGCTAAGTGCAAAACAAGTAAAAATTGTGCCATGCTAAAGCTGTTCTATTATAGCAAATAGGAGTCAGAAGATATAAGAGAATCTCTCTGTTTTCTCAAACAGGTATGAGCTTAGATAAAGGAAGAAAATTACAATGAGTCATACCTTCCCTACTTCTGCCCCCATCCTTCTCCTGACCTTTATTTGTATTTTTCTTTCTGTTATGGAAGACCTTGTATGTCTGTCTATTTATTATCTTTTTATACCACCCAATAGCTGAAGTTCACAACAATTTGAAACATAAGATACAGTATAAAATTTAAATGGTTAAAGTTAAGAATTAGAAGAAGACAGTACAAAGATTTACAATGGCATACAGGATTTAAAACAGACTGAAACAAATGTTCCTGGGGAAATTCATGGGATAATAAGGTCTTTATTGGGTGTCAGAAAGAATGCATTGCAGCCTTCCTGGGGAACTCATTCCGCACGTTGCCACAACAAAAAGGGCCCTCTTCTTAGTAGTTACTCAACTTCCTGTGGCAGGGTCTCTTGAGACAATTCTTGAGGTAACCTGGCCCCAAGCTGTTTAGGGCTTTGAATGTTAATACCAGCACTTCAATTTGGGCCCTGGACATGGGCTGGTACCCAGTAGCATACTGGCCTAATATGATCATACAGGACAGTTCATATTAATAATCTTGCTGTTTTGTTGTGGACCCACTGAAGTTTCTGAACCATTTTCAAAGGCAACCCTTCATATAAAGCATTGCAATAATCCAATGAAAAACTTTCAGAGCATGGATATATATAGCTAGCTGCTACTATCCAGATAAGGCGGTAGTTGGTACATGATAAGTTGACAGAAGGTGCTTAGTACCACCAACTCATCTGTGCCTCCTGGAGCCAAGAGCACCTCCAAATTACGTAATACTTGGCATGAATCTCAAACTGAGAAGTATTTCATTGCACAGTCTCCAGCTATTTCAGGAAGTATTGTGAACCATGGCTTTACAGCTAAGCAACAGAGACTCCCAGACTGTTAAAATAAACAGGATTGCAAATACATAACTCGTATTTAAGTGACCAGATATGTATAGCTAAAGTAATAAAATAGCAGTAAAATAAATATGCTGACCAGGATCTAAATGTGCACCTAATGAATTATGTTCCCTGAACAGTGGTCCAGGCACTGCACAGGAAACTATTTCTGAAACTGAGAAAGGCCCCAAAGCAGTATGGTACCAGGGTCTTCTTTTCTGAAAAAGGAAGATCAAAAACTCCATGCTTCATGGGCTTGTCTAATGCAGTTATTTAAATCTGAACTACTGATTCCAATAATTAGTAGAGCGTACATAAAACACTATTTTCTGTTCTTGTGCATGCGCGTCACTCTCTCTCATCATTGAATACCTAAAGTATATGGAACCAAACCTCATTCCTGTTTTTATTTTAAATATCTCCTGCCCCAGAAGCACACATAAGACATTATTGGGTTCTACACCTTGTGAATTTTTCGAAGCTTATCTTTTTCTCAAAATATTTCTGCAGCAATTATGTTCCTGTCTTAATGGAGTAATAACAGGAGCTAACTAAAAGACAGTAAATGAAAGTACTCTCCTAAGACGATCAACAAACACTTCTCCCATCAGAAGATTTCCTTCAATGGGATGATGGAGGCAATTGTTTTGTCTCCAACATTCCATTGGAAAGCTTTGGAAGATTATTGAATTGGCTTTTGTGTTGAGAACAGCCCTACACATGCACTAGAAACAGTTCAGAGCTATGTTGGGCACTGAGCCAGGGCCTACATGGAATTTTGTATAGAGGACTCCACCAACAACGTGAATAGGAGTTGTCAGACTGGGCCTCATGTCTCTAAAGGTGTGATCCTGCGCATAGTTAGAAAAGACGCCTACAATTCACACCATTCCTGGTGTATGCTCATAGGACATTTTCTTGTCTTAACATGCAGAGGATTGCATCCTAGGTTGAATATGTTGTGTTAGGTAGGCCTGGGCTCACTACTTCTGCTATTTGGGTGATGTCGTATGAAACCAAAATAACTTACTATCTCTCCTCTTTCTCCTCATCTCTTGTCTGCTGTATTTTCAAATACTCTGTTGTTAAATTCTGTCTGGCAGGTTTCTTTGATGTGTACAATGTACTGTAGATACTATTGTACTTTATAAATATACCTAGGATGTGTGAAATAATGTCTTGTAGCAGCTTCATCTGCTTATGTGTCTGAGTCTATTGAGTATAGTTGCCTTGCTGAATTTTGTATATTAAATAGGACTTTATCAATAATGAAAACTGTAAAATAAAATTATTGTCTTCTTTCCAATTTCTTATAATAAGGCAGGATCCCCAAACCCAAACACTTCTAACTGAACAGCAATATAATAAAACGCATAGCCTACAAGCATCCTTTCTGCATAATTAGGGTGACTGGCACATGAAGGCATGTGATTTCTTGCACATGTGCAACTTTCATCTTTGGACCAGATTGCCTTTTTAGTATATGAAATATGCAATATGTTATGATGCTGCAAAAAACTCTAATTACTATGCCTGAAATAAAAGCAGTTCCTGTGTAATATTCTTAACACTATGAAGTGGTTTTTGAAATTATTTCCATAGGCAGATAATTATGAGAATACTTACCCAAATGGCTCATCTGGGCAGTTTGCTCAGAGACAATCTGGTAAACCAGTTTTTCCCAATCTGGTGCTCGCCAGATGTTTGGGGTTACAGTGCTAGTGATACAAGAAAACAAAATGAGTCAGCTAATATTTGAATAATAATTTCAACATCATAATGAACAATGATTTCAGAATTATAAGAGAGGGGTTTTTTTTAGCCAATATTGGAGTGCACCTTCAGTTGTGTTGATGAAGGCACGGTCAGTACAGCAATGTAATGTAGTTTTATGTGACAATACATAATTGTTGGAAGTACTTCCAATTAATCAATGTTTTCTTTGTTTTATGCTTCATGTATTTCCCAATAGCAGGAACGATGGTACCACTAGGCACCATATGCCTGTTGTATGTTTGCAAGCCATTGAATGCCCTTTAACTGCTCCCATGTGAGTACCTGAAGCACAGTTCATGTAGCGTGATTCTGGAAGTGCAAGATTTCCCTCACCATTTGTTTTCCATATTTTCACTCCACTGTGTGCCCATATACAAGTTAACCTTCTCTTTTATGTCACTTTCAAGCTCTGCTTTTAAAAATATCTTGTCACACTGTTTTGTGCACTTGTGTGATACCAGAAAAGTACAAGTAGCACACAGAATTGCACCACCCAAGCAAGGTAGATCATTAAAAAATCAACCATAGGTGATAGTTGTCATGAGCCAGTATCTAACTTCTTCCCCTTTCCCCTTTCCAGCAGATCATGACAAGAGGCTTCTTTCTACAATCTGATTATGTTAAAGCTGGCTAACTAGGACTGGTTTTGTGATAAATAGTAATCTAAAGGTGCATTGAGTTTAAACCCTTTAACCATGGAGTTAGTTCTTGCTCATACAAAGGCTTGATTCCAAACTGAATTTCGCTCTTCCCTTTCCCACAAAAAGGAATTGGGTCCACCCTCAGGGAAGTTTGTACTGCATATGGGCCAGCTTGCAGGAACACAAAATGTTACTTAGTTGGACCAGTCATTTGACTGGATGATGGATCCCCGCTCCCCGCAACCATTCCTGTTCCAACCAGAGGAGCCCTGGTTCTCACCAGCCACTTGGCTAATCTTGAAACTCATTAACCTTGGCATTTCAGCTAAGCATGCCCACACACTCTGTACTACCAGTTCACATTCAGAGTCTGAAATACAAGAAAAACCATGCTGGATCAGACCAAAGGCCCATCTAGTCCAGCACTCCATACACATGGTGGCAAAACAGCTGCTCACAGGATTGCTCAAGCAGGAGCAATCTGCCTGCCCAAACTCCTCAACAGCTGGTGTATATCCACTTTGGAATGTTGTATTTCAGAAGAAGCAGGCCCAGTCCCTACAGTGGACATGATGCTACATTTTAGAATTCAGCATACAGACCCTTTTGTGGCTCTATATTTTGAAGTGGGAAATTTTTCCATCTTTGAAATGTATATATTCGTATACAAAGTCATTCTGTGCTGCTGCACTTACATCAATCCTTGAGTGTTGTCTGTGCAGAGAAAGCAGGCCAGATACATGTTAATAGGACAGACCTAATATACAGCACAGGAAACTGATATTCTAGGATAAAATAGCTACCTTCTATTAATAACTATCATGGAATAGAAATCATAGTATATTGGTACATGTTCAACATGTTGGGACAGTCTATTCATTTATCCCTGAGGCTGTACCCAGTGTTGTGAATAGATGGAGGACAAGTTTTGCCCAGACCTTTTCTCCAAGGGCTGTGAAGGGGTTTGTAATCCTCACAATTGTGTCAACGCATATTTGTTTTTGAATGTCTAGCTTGCTTTGGCAATTGAAAGTGCCCAGAGCAGTTTATACCCATTTAACATCATTAGCAATAACATCCATATACACAGTTCAACAGAAAAATAAAAATAAATCCTAGTTACAATCAACGCCTGAAAAAGTCTGGGAAAATAAATTTCAATATGGTACCAGAATGATAACAATCAGGGTGAGAGAGCTTCTCTGGGAAGGAGCTCAAAGTGGGCTGCTACCACAGAGAAGGATCAATTCCGCTCACTATACAATTCACCAATGAGAGCAAAAGCCAAAGAAAGGCCACAAAGCAGATTTTAAACCTGTATGGGAGAAAGCAGCTCTTAACGCACCTCAGCATAGGATGTTGACGCTGCAATACAAGTCATTTCCACTTACCTGGGAGACATCCCCATTGCATTGATTAGACTTGCTTCTGAGTAAGCAACTGTAGGATTATGCAATTTAAGTTAAATCTAGTGTTTTGCTTTATACATGAAAGAAGCCATGCTCTATGCTTCCTGTACCTGTTAGTAATTTGGTTGCTGTATTTGGAATGAATTCCAGTTTCTGTTTGGTCCCATTAAAGATACTGACACCTTTCTGTTTCAAATAATTAATCTTAAATAGCTGAACTTTTTAAATGTATCTCCTAAGATCATAAGGAACCTGAGAAATGATTCATAACTTTATCTTACACCCAGTGCACTGTTCTGCAGATTTATTAAAAAATCAAGAACATATATATAAATATATAAGATATTGGTTCCTTTATAAAATCATTTGCTTCAAAGGATTCTGCAGCTACAGGAATGAAGCAAATGTCTGCTCTTTAAGGTGGAAAGAACAAGGGAAATATTATTAGAAAGGGGTAAAAAGTACCTTATTTTCCATTTGATCACTAGATGCCACTATTGGTCTATAGACATACTAGTTTGCAAAAGGGAAAGGCTGGAGATTCCAAAGTAATGTGTGGATACAGTGATAATTCCAAAAATATTTTCTGTGCCAAACAATGTAGTGTAGTTTGAGTCAGTTTAGTAAGATACCCTTCTTTAGATAAATCTCTCTTTGGTATATACTTGTGCCGCTAGCTATGCTAATTACTACCAAGTATTGATTCTTTAGTCCTTTTAAACAAGACTGGCCCACAAGTAGTAAGGGACTGTTTACTGTTAACAATAAACAGAGCAATGATGGCATTATCTCTACCAGACCATTCATGCTGTATAATGGGCAAGAAAATGTTAAAAGAACTGATGCACCAAAACTTTTGCCTGTCAAAAGCTCAGGATAAATGTGTAACATTACCATAAGGCTGCACATGATCTTCACCAGTCAATGGCCCTGCTGGCATGGCGGAAGTTGTCCAACACATCTGGAAGGCACCAGGTAGGGGAGTTGGCTCAAGAAACAGTCCTGTTAAGATGAGCATGGACCCCTGAGCTTGGAGGCTTAATCCTCATCTAATGCAGAGTGGAAGGAATGAAAAAGGCAATGTTACCTTCTTTCTCTTTCCACTCTGCATTTTCCCTAAGTGGCCTTTCCCACCTATTTAGCAGCAGCATTTCAAAGAGGGAGGGAAGGAGGCCATAGTGGCTTCACCATACTTCGGATCATTGTAGCCCCAGTCTCCTCCCCTCCCTGCCCTCTCCCAAATGTACACACTCAGCTACCGTCTTCCCAACCTTGGAGAGCAGACAGTGCAGGCAGGTGGCGGTGGGGAAAGATTGGCATCCTGATTCCCAGCTCCAAGGTTGGAGCTCCGTCTCTGACCTTATCGTGTACCCACCCAGACAATGTTTAGAACTCACAGTATCATTCCCTTAACGTATAAGATTGCACAAGGTAAGGATAAGAAAATACATATCTGCATGAGACACTCTTGTGGTCCTGAAAATGTTGGATTGCAGCTTTCATCCATCCTTCTCAGCATGCCAGATGATCAGAGTTTACGGGAGTTGTAATCCAATGACATCTGGAAGGCCACCTGTCTCCCAACCCTCACCCAGATTAAAAGCAGAGCCTTGAACTACCCCTATAAACTCACAGGATCACCAGACCACACAGACAAGTGCTGCAAACCAACCAGCTGCAGGCTCTGATCCATTCATCTTGTTTACAAATTCAGAAATGGATGAGACCTGATCAGTTGCACACATGGTTTCATCAGGCAAGGGCAAAAGGTAGCAGGGGAAAGATCCTGTTTGTCTGCAAGTGGTCTTTGTAAGTGAAGACATTTGAAAAAGCACCAAATAGTGAATTCAAGGAAATGGATTTTTTTCCCCACGTGTAATTGTTCTCAGATCTTGCCCCCGCTCAGATGACTCAGTATCTCTTTAATGTTTCTGAGTGCCTTGATGAAACATGGTGTTTATCTAAGATCCCAATCCAAATCTCCCCCTCCCCAGAGCGGCTCAGCCACTGATGTGATCTGTTCTACAATAAAAGAAATGTCGAGCTGACACACTTGCAGAAACCATACCAAGATGAGAAGTGACTTCTCGCCTACTCCACCCAGTACAAAAATGTCCGACCTATTATTCACTTATATTTTTACCATATGCATGTGTGCCTGTATCTTTCTCTGCTGCCTCTGTTACTGCCATCTGTGATTCAGACTGAGAGCAAGAGTATGCTCTCTTTTCTGTTGGTGGGCTAGTGATGGGGTGGAAAAGAAATGGAAGAGTGGCCAGTTGCTATCTCTACAGACATCGGAAATATGCATTCATCCCTCAGTCCTCCACGTTCTTGTTCTGGGCTAGTATTACCATCCTTCTGTCCATATAAGGCCATCTAATTTGGTTTGAGCGAACTCCACTTTGCCTTTTCTTGCTGGCACAATGCATTTTCTTTGCATGTAATCCTGACGTAAGGTCTATTTTGCAGTTTCATCAACTGCTGTTTTGTTTTCCCAGCGCTTGATAAATTCATTCAGAATTGCAATACAGCTCTTTGTTTAATCACATCTCATGCAACACAGCAAAACAAAAACTAAACTAAAGCATTCAAAGGAGATTTTCTCAGTCACAGTGTATGAATGAGCCTGTATTCATGCTGTCAGGGGTGGCCCTACCAATGGGCAAAGTGAGGCCATCACTCAGATGCCAGAGATTGGGTTCAGGCAGCAAGGTGTTGGTGGAAAGAGGCATATGCCACCCAGATCTGCCCTATACTTCCTGAACTGGCCTAGTGCCCTTGGGTGCAGTGGAGGTTGCCATCCCATCTGTGTGTTGAAGCAAGTTTCAACTACCAGCCCAGCCAACTTTTGCACATGAGAAGGGAAGCACGTCTGCCATCTTGCTCTTTACCTTCAGCAGCAAACTCTTGGGCTGGCCTTGCATGCTCCAGTAAGACTATTCTCACCATTAGGAAAACTCTTATGCCTCCAGCCAGAGAGCTCTTTGGAGAAAAGGCACTGTCCAGCTTTTCTCTCTGGGTTTTCTGCAGTAAGAAAGCAATGGTAGAAACTGAAAGAAAGTACAAAAGGGTTACGGATGGAAGATGATAACATCTGGACACATACAGGTAAAATTTAATGAATAAGGCTGGCCAGCAGCATGATAAAAGCTGTTATCAGCCCTCTCTGAGTTTATTACTGTTACCAATAAAGTTCTCTAGCAGGCTGCTTTACTTTTCTAAACTTAAAAGTACTATATGAGCAACAGGAATCTTTTGCTTACATTTGCATGGGATAACACCAGGATATGATTGAGGTTAGATTTATGGGGAGTTGGTTCCATCTTCAATGAACTAGGCATTAACTTTATTCATAAGCCTCCCATGTTGTGTTGTCCTGTGTTGTGTAGTTCCTTTTTGGTGAGGAAAGCACTAGCTGCATTGACCTTGTGGCTTGCTCATTCTTCTATAGGGAATATTGGTGGGAAACAGCAGGCTGCCTGCAGACTTGAAAATACCTAGTTGATCCCTAGAAAGTAAAGGCCAGAACAGGTATTACAGCCGTGCAGTGGCATCTTTTCTTCATTTTTACTTCGGACTAGGCAATCTGGATCTTAAGGGCCTTTCTATCCCAATCTGAACTGGGTCCCTGCATCAGTATTATTGCTATAGCAATACAGTTAAGAAGTCTATTCTTGAGGTGTCTTCCTAGAGATATGTTATGGAGTGCCCAGATGAAAGGGTCCATACTTCAATTGACACATGGCCCCACAGCCTTCTGAAGTAAGACTAGATTGCAGAGTAAATTCTGATCAGTTTTCATTGTGGCAGAATCAAGCTTCCTTCTCTTTCACAAAGCAACAGGGAGAGAATAGCCCTTTCCATGTGCCCAGGAGCTATGAACATGCTAAAATAAGATTTTACCAGCTGAATAGAGAATAGTCTGTAAAATACAAACAGAGGTTTACCACCCAGCACTAATTCTGAGGTCTGGAACAAAATTTTCCCATGGAAAACAACTGGCATTAAAATGGCATGCTCTTGTGAGTAATTTAAAGATGGTGACAAATGCTAACATGTCAATTTAGAATAGAAAAAGGAAGGTGGGAGCAGCTTTCATGTTCTTACTCCATAGCATATGGGGAGCATATTCAAAAAGGTACTACAAAATTATTCCCAGCATAAAATTGTGATTTTTTTGACCACTGTCTTAAACCTTGAAAAGCAGGTGCTACCATATAAAAATTACTGAAATGCATGAGAAAAGCAGTTCTGGCAAAAGAGCAAACAGGCAACCATAGTGCAAGATAAGAGGCTGTGCTGTATTTAAAGAGGATACTTCCATTTGGCTCCATCTTCCCATCATAAGCTGCTGTGGAAGAAATCATCGGATGCCAATCACTTGCCATGACTTCAGCACTAAACCATCTTGTTTTCTTTTATGTACACATGCCTCTGGTATTCAGTGGATTATGTTTCTAACTAGAATCCGAGTATTTCTGCAGTTTAGTGCATATTCCTGATGTGACACAGGAATATTTCACAATGGCATCTAAGAAAAATCCCTTATTAATGATGATACTTTTCAGTTCAAAGGGAGATGGGAATGGCCCTACTGCAAATACGGGAGGGGGTAGAATGAACACTAAGATCAGATAGGTTTGGGTTAAGAGAGGTAGCCAGAGCCAATGGACTCCAGGCAGGAAAGAGAGAATGAATAATGAACAAAATGACAATTTGTCATGCATAAATACCATCTTTAAAATTTCCCTGTTGTGTGCATACCCCAAGATGGCTTTGAAAGAGAAAGTTTACTCTGCAGCTTCAGAATCACAGATTAAAATCCTCTTCTATGTATTAAAATGAACTTGCATTGATTATCATTATTTTGATTAATTTGCCAATTAAATTATTAAGACTTGGAACTTTATCTTTATCAATTAGTATATTATTTCATTTTATATGATTCTGTGATGTTTGCATACTCTTAGCACTGGAACTATACCCATGTCTGTGTGCAATTCACAAGAATCTTTCAAGATACATTCCTATGGCCTCCCGACATTACTGGGGGTGTATGAATGGAAATAAAAATATTCAGAGTTGAAGTTTCAAAGGCCCATGACTTCTACAGTCTGTGCCCATGCCCTGCCCCGCCTCATCATAGTCAGCATAGAAAGAACTGGCTACTTCTCCAAGGCTGGTGGCCGGATTGCAGGGAAAGCCATATGAGGCGAGACTGAGGGAACTGGGTCGTTTCAGCCTGAAGAAGAGGAGACTATGAGGGAATCTCTTGGAGACATATAGGTATGTGAGGGAATTTCATATGGAGGTGGGTAGAGACCTGTTCTCTCCTACAGAGGAGGGCAGGATGCGCTCCAATGGAGCCAAGCTCAAGGAACCAAAGTTCAATTTGTATACCAGGAAGTACTTCCTGACAGGTGGGACCCCTAGGTATGGAAAGGGCTTTCACGGGAGGTGGTTGAGGCCCCATCGGTGAGGGTGTTCAAGGATAGTAGGCATGTCATGAGCAGAGCTGGCTAGAGCTGGAGTCAGAATAGATGGCCTGGGAGGCCCCTTCTGACTCACTCTGTTTCTATGTTTCGAGGTCACAAATTGGCCTTGGAAAGGAGGAAAAAGGGTAGGCCAGTGAGCAGGGAGTGGAGAAGGCTGACGCTCATTCTGTACCCACAGCACCCCAGCTTCCTTCCTTACTTCCTTCTCCAGGCCACTACTTGTGGACAGTTGAAAATGGCCACATGGATAAAAACCAAGGGTGTGAAGGATGGCAACCATAAGATCATCCTGTGAATTCAGAACAGGAAGCATTGGATTGAGCTCTCAGTGTGGTAAGACTCTTCTTAAGTTCGGAGATCAAACAGGGAGCAATCAGAATAAGGCCTTCTCATCCTGATCATGAATTGTTCTCACCAGCACTGTTCACTTCTGCTTTATTTGATTGATTTTAGATGCTTTTGAGCTTTGCTTAGGTCTTGCTTTCAGGACTACTATTTTATGTTTATTTTACTATGGTTTAATTTTGATTTAAGTCATTTTTGAAATTTCAATTTTGTAGCAAAATAAAAAAAAATTACTTGTCAGCATAAATAACAAAAATTCAGTTCTAAAATACAAGTTGGCTTTCACAAGAAAATGGTGTTTGAATGTATATGTGAGAAATGTGTGTCTGAACATATGTGTGAGCAAGGAAGGTGGGGTGGGGAATGGATAACGTAGATTCACATAAAATTACAAACCAGAGTACAGGTTGAGCATGGGTTGTCACTGAATGATGAGCTATAGCTGAACCCTAGATTTTTAAATATATATTTTACTGTATTCTTAAAATAAATAAAATACAAAAAATAAGAATGCCAAGGGATCTGACACAAATATAACATATAAATCCATAACATTCAAATTCTCCTGCAAATACCCAAATTTCTAACTTTTTGTCAATCATTACTTTGTTGAAACTTGCAAAAAGATAATTATAGTTCTCTAAACCAATAAGTTTTCCAATCATGTTTTGTCAATTATAAATCATCCACAATTTTTACAAGCTTGCTTTTGTTCTGTATTAATAGTCTGTACTGCATATAATAGAATCTCCATTTATCATTAAATACTTCAGTTGGCTTTCTGCTTATATAATTAGTTAATTTTGCCATCACTGCATACTCAGTCAAGTTATTTTTCCAGTCTTCAATTGCTGAATATTCTGCTGTTTTCCATTTAGAAGCAATTGTAATTCTTGCTGCAGTTGTCATATATTTAAATAACTCTGACATATACTTTGAAAAAGTCTCTGGCATAATATTGAAAAATATATTCTAAGCACTCATAGGAAAGGTAATTTTAAAAGTTTGAAAGTACATTTAAAAAGTTAACTTTAAATGTTTAAAAGTTTTCAAAAACATGTATCAACTTCCAAAATATTTTAATTTTATCACAAGCCCACTACATATGGTACAAAGTCCCATCTACTTCTTTACATTTCTGACATTTTCCATTATAATTCTTGTCATTTTTTCCTATATCTTTTGGAGTAATGTTCCACTGAGCTGAATCCTAGATTGTTGAATTGTGTGACCCCAGCTGTGCCACCAATCCATGGCTTGTTGCCACAAACATCCCATTAAGAGAACACATGGTTAGTTGTTGTATTGTCCACTGTGGGTTGTTCATAGTTAACAAACAATTCAGTGGGCTCACATAATACAACAACCTTCCCACCAAGTGGAGTTGAGATATGCAAAGTGGCATCTTCCATTAAATAACCCATAACTGTCATGTTCTAAAAATCAGGTATTAGTGTTTGGATGCTATTTGTAAATGCTGCTGAATTATTTGGTCCTGCTTATAAGTAGAAAGGCAGATGCTTTCCTGTCTTTTCCTGGGCAAAAATGCAGAGGTTTGGTATGTGGGATATAAAAGTGGTACTCAGTGATACAGGCTTGCTCAGTTCCAAGCAGACATGAAGAGACTTGTGCTGTTCACTTTACTCATGAATTTAATTTGATTGGTGTGGAGGGGATAATGATGAGAATGACTGAACTGAAATCAGGTAGTTTATTGAAGGGAAATTAGACCAGAATGTGGATAATCTGCTGATAAATTAATTGAATAAAGGTACTGATTTAGTTGGTCTGCAGTGGGCTGCAAATTAATTGAAGAATTAGTGAGTGTGTGGTTTGAACAGGAAATTAATTGGTTGGCTTTCTGTGAGGTTCAAATTATCTCTGCAAGTGCCTGATCTTGCCAAATCTTGGAAGCTAAGCAGGGTTGGCCCTGGTTGAAATCTGGATGGGTGATTCAAATGTTTTGAACCACATAGAGAGCTTCCGTTATGGGCAGTATACAAGTGTGATGAAGACGATGGTGAAGATGATAAAAAAATCAACATTTTATACAAATTGGGCTTGTCCTTTGTCCTCTTTTTCACAGGTACATGCCCCCTTTTTTGGCAGTGCAGAGCTGACCACCCTAATGAAGGGGCTTTACCTGGTGCCCAACCAGCTCTGCAGGGAAGAGATCCCTAATACGTTGGGTAGTCTGTCTGAGGAAGGAAGGAGCAGCAGGGCCCAGTACTGCCATGTGCCCAACCAATGAAATACCACTTTGGCGTCTACCCGTCCCATTTCTAAAACTTAGGCTTACTCATGTTTAGTAAAATATTGGCTTCGTGTCTATTTGACACTGCAACATCTCTTTCATAAAAGATTGTCTGATTCAAGTAATGGCGGGAAGTACAATACCAGTGATGCTTCCTTTTGAAATAGGGTTTGGTGATATTCAGAAGTTCATTTTTTCTGGGACAATGTTATTATACGGATACATCTCATACCAGAACAGACTTTAATATTCACTGGCTCACTGCTCTTTTTAATTACTTGTTCGCTTCATGGCAATTAACAATGGGAAGGGGAAATGGATTCTTTCAGCTGCTCAGATAGCTAAAAGACTGACATTAGAAAATTGGAAGGATAATTGCTCATCTCCTATCATGCAATGGATTGAGAACATCGCAGCACTTTTGATATATGAATGGGTGGTATATGGGTGTCAATTTCAGATAGATACTTATTTGAATATTTGGTCCACTTTTGTTGAAACCTATGTATAATTGCTAGAAAATTGTATGCATTTCATACTGAAACGCCCAAATAAATACACTTTCAAGGGCACCAGCTCGGGGACCCCTGAGTTAGATAGCAATGTGGAGGTCATCATGTCCTCAGAACTAATGTCCTCCTGCTCATTCTTGAATGAAGCCCTGAATGTTGTTCCAAAGCCATGGCATCAACAGGAGGGAAGGAGGCAACAACTTCTTTGACCATGTGGTTAAACCCTGAAAAGGCCAAGGATTGCATGGGGACAGCTCAGTCCTCTCCTCTCCCTTTCTTTTTGAGTCCTGGAACAGGGAGTGGTTTCCTTTGGAGAAAGAGGCTCTGTAGACTTGCTTCAACAGGCAATTTAATGTCCAACACATATGGGAATTAAAGGCATTCTCATCGCCCACAAATCTGGAACAAGTTATGGGGTGGGTGCGAGAGAGTTCTTTTTCAACTCTTTTTGACTATTTTCTACATTGTTTTTGGCATTTGCATACTTTGGGTATTCCCCAAGTCTTCTCAAGCCACCTTCTTATGTGTAGTTGTTTGAAATGCATAAGCATCGGTACTCTTCTCTCCATGATATACCATAAATCGGTGAAAAGAAAAACCAGCCATCATAGTTATTACAATGGGATAATTCTCTAATTAGTCTTTGAGATGCGTGTTTTACCTAGCAAAAATCAAAATGCTATAATGTGCTTTTTCTGGACAGTGAAAGTGACTCTATGATCTTTGTGGAAAGAAGATCAGTTTATTAACTAGTACATGTAGTTGTCACATGTTTTCAGTTACATTAAGCTCTAAGGGTAGCAGGGGCTCCTTCTTTCCCACATCAAAAGAGATCCTGTTTCAAATTATGGAGAAGAACCTGATATGGAATGATAGATCTAACAGCGGATTTAAAAAAAAAGATGGTGAAAATGAATTCCTAATAAGTTTCACATTGTTTAAGTGCCACTGTTGGGCACTGCAGTGATGAAAGGCTGACAGGTGCAACTACTTCCTCTCGACTGGAGTGATTAAGGCCAGTGGCATTTGTCAGACTGAACATATATCTTTGGGCTCCTTTTTAACCCTTGCCTGCATCGATACTGTAATGGTATCACTCACACACATAATGCTTTTCAGCTTTTAATATATGCATCTTATATGTATTGGAGGACAATTTGTTGCGTATACCACAGCTGGAACCGGAGCCCCTGAGATAATCCCTTGCCTCCAGGTACACTGGGAGTTGCCCTCCCTTTTTCAGTATTGGATTCAGTGTTGCCTTGTGGAATGACTTTTCTACATGAAATAGAGAGGGAGAACTTTGTCCTTCTCCTCAGGGGGCAAAAGGTTCTGGCCCAGCTCTGATTTAATCTGCCCTGCCGTTCCTTTTGCTGCAACTGGGTACCTCCTTTTTTCCTGTGCCTTATATGTCCTACTTTTTACTCATATACTTCCTTTGTCAGAAGAAGTGTATTTGCCTCCTACTACAAGTAGGAGACAGGGAAGGTGCAGAGGAAATTCCTGGGCTGCCTAGGGGAGCCTCAGATTTAGGGTCTCAGCTCAGGGAAGCATTACATTTTGCAATGGCTATAAAAAAACACCAGTGTTACATTGTAATTTTCTGAAGAAAACACATACTGCCTGGATAAAATAATACATAATGTGCATCTTTAAACACATCTAGAAACCCTGATTGACCCACAAAGGGTGTTTAAGATAATTACACATAATGTCCACCATTTACATCTGGGGTGTGGCGCTGTAAGCTCAAGGGGCAAATATAGCCACCTGGAGTTTTCCAAATAGATAAGCATCCCTAGCTTCCCACCCTTTCCCACACTCTGATAATTTTTGCTGACTGTGTATTTGGTAGCTTATCAGTTTTTGTGCAGACTTTCCTCCAGTTCTAGAAGTTTGAAATGCCTCTCCTAAGACTATTTGTTACCAGCAATAACAGCTTTAAGCCAAGATATTCTGATGTTTTGACCCTGTCCCTTGTGCCTGTGGTCCCACGCACCCTCGTAATGCGAGACCCAGGCGTTACTCCAGAATGGAAACTGGCCCTTGGACTGAAAGACAGTCAACATTTCTATTTGACATGGTTATGTGGGCATAGCAGTGCTCCCATATTTAAGGCAGACGCAAAAGGGAAATAAGGGAAAAGCTATAATGATGCTAGTGTCCAGAAATGCAGCTCTTTCCAATAATATATAACACACAACTTTTGTGACTTGATTTAACCTATAGTTTGTGGTTTGGCTCATTTTTGCAAGGTATCTGCCCTGCATGTAAATCTTACTCCTTTTTCCTAATTGTGGAATCATTGTGGTGATCTAGAGAAGCCTCAGATCTGGAGAGAATGGTATGGTTTGGTATGAGGGGATTTGTAAGCATCTGTGCCTTATTTTCATTTAGTGAACTTTATTTATGTACTCTCTTTGTCTCCAGCATTACATAGTGAATATGTAAGCTGCTCTGGGAGACT
Organism: Varanus komodoensis; assembly: GCF_004798865.1. Taxonomy (NCBI): domain Eukaryota; kingdom Metazoa; phylum Chordata; class Lepidosauria; order Squamata; family Varanidae; genus Varanus; species Varanus komodoensis. The sequence continues at coordinate 949,633 of NW_025335408.1, read as the reverse complement.
TGGGGTTTTTTTGTTGTTTGAAAAACAAGATAAAAATATAATACATAAAACAAATATAATATTATATTTAAACATCTTAATCCACTAGGCTGCAGATCTCCTGGTGAAAGTAGCTTGTCAGGATGGAAAACTTCTGGCACCTGCTTATGTGAGGCACCAGCTTATATTATGTGTGAATGAAGCTAAGATTCTTCTGTTCTTGTATTGTTCTCTCAGTGGGGGGTTCTTTCCATCTAGTGATCCTGTTCGTAATGGAGTTACACTTCCCCTGATGGAACGGGTTCATAGCTGGGTAGGCGGTGGTTCTGCAGGGCCCACCTTTGTCACTTGAATCACAGGTGGCCTCAGCGGTATGGAGGGCCCTCCACCAGCTTTGTCTGGTGACCCAACTATACGCCCAACTGGACAGGAAAAACTGGGCTTCAGTAATTTCTGCCTTGTAACATCCAACTTAGAATGTATGTCAAGGAGACCTAAAGTCTGAGGACTGTTGAGGAGCTGCAGCTGGTGCAAAATGCAGCAACAGACAGATTAATAACAGGGACAAAAAGGTATGAGCCTCTAACATCAAGCTTTGCCCACTTGCACAGGCTATCTGTGCATTTCCTTGCCCAATTTAAAGTGCTGGTTTTAACCTATAAAGCCTTAAAATGTGTAGAACAACAGCAATGGTGAAATACTCAGATATGAACCTATCTACTCACTGTAATCAACATTGAAGGCCTAACTCCAAGGGATGTTCAGAGGGTGGCAACATGGGAAAGTATTTTCTTGGTGGTGGCACCTCGATTATGAAATGCCCTCTCCAAAGATCCACATGGTACCAACATTTTTTTTTTTTTACTTTCCAGAGTTAGGTTAAGACTACTCTTTACTCCTAGGCTTTATATGTCAGTTATTTTTATCAAGTCCAGTATTCACTTTTAAAATGAGTTTACATTTGTATGCTGATTTTATATTATGTTTTTCATCTTGTTTTTGTAACTTGTAATTTTTGAGAACTGCTCAGAGAGCTTTGGCTATTGTTGTTCTTGTTAAGTCGATACATTAGAATATTTTTGCCAAAGTCTGCATTCATTTAGGAGCAGACTTAGACCTTCTTAAATCAAGAAGTTCATGAGAAGAAAATTTCCTCCTCCCTCATGCAGCCTCATTCTGTCTGCCCTATATCTCCCTGGAGAATTTGGGGACTAGTGCACAGAACAGCTGTGGAGGGAAAGAGTGTTTAAATTTGGACTTGGATCCTAAAGGAACTTTAAGAAGTTCACAAAGGGAATTTTTCTAGTTTCCTCCTTTCCCCACCAGAACCCCACACCATATTCCACAAGGCTTTTCATGGGTCACAGGTGATTGTGGAGAGGATGGGAAATTTGTCTGAGGAGGCAAATCTGAGGGTTTTATCCCATCCCATGAAGGACTTTCCATTTGACTAGTGCATCATTGCATATTTTCAGCATAGCATTGTGAACTGGAGTCGCTTGAGGAATCTAGGCATAGTTTCTGTCATTTCACTTCTGTCAATTCTCCCACAATTTAATATCCAGTTAACACTACACCACATCCCAATACTAATGGTTTTTGCACACATTTCCAAAGTAAACCTCTTGCTTTGCTCTTAGTAGTTTCAGTGGCTCTCAGAATATTCTGCCTGCCATCAAGAGCAAAGCGTTCAAGCTCGTGTCTTTTGCTGCCAGCCTCATTTTGCGTAACATGCATATTTTATAGCAGTACAATCAACCCACACAAAACATATGCTGCCAGCTCCATTTCATGGACCTGTTTTCTCTGGACTTTCTGAGGGTATGCTTTCGATTTTAGTACTGCCTGGGCTAGATATTTTAGTGCTGACTGATTTTGAGTTGATTATTTTCTCTTTGATTATTAAATGCGATTATATCATGAAAGTTTCCTTGGAAGGCCTTTTGCTCTTAAAGGCAGCCTTAACATATTTAAACAAACAAAATGTAACTGTTTCATCAGTTCATGCAAAATGCAAATAGATTTTATTATTATTATAATCATTCCATTCCATTGCATTTATATCCCCTTCCCCCTCGTGCAAGGGACTCAAAGTGGATTACATAGTCCTTCTCCACTCTGTTTTATCCTCACAACAATCCTGTGAGGTTGGTTAGGCTGAGAGTCAGTGTTATCATGATATTCTGGGTCTACAGTCCAACCATGCCACACTGGTTAAATTTATAAAAATTACAAAACTTGAAAAACTGGTTTATCTATCCTAAGAGAAAACCTCTCTCTCTCTCTCAAAAAACAAAACAAAAAAACCCCTTTTAAACCCAGTAGAGTTTGAAAAAAATTCACCTAGTGAGTGAATTTCTCTTTGCTATCTCCTGGATATCAGTTGCTCTGAATCAGTGGTTTTCAGCTGCCTGTCTGTGGACCAGCACCAACCCTCTGGGTGGTCCCCGAGACTGGGCCTTTTCTGCTGTACTTTCTGCTGGTCATGTTGAGGCAGGGTTGTGCTGAGTGTTTTCTCAGTGCCAACCTGTTTCTCGTGTGTATGGGGGTTTGAGAGAGAGAGAGAGAGAGAGAGAGTAGGGGGGTCATTGTATTTCATTATTTAACATTATGAATATTATTGTATTAACTTTGCTTGATTTTGTATTGCTCTGCTGTTAATATTGTATTTGAATTCGTATTTGCTATGACTATAGTATTGCATTTACACCTGAACAGAGGACTGACCAGCCATACAGAACATGTGCTTCCAGTGCCTCCCACAACAATGAGATGTACTGTATTCTTACTTATGTTCTGATATTCCCTAATTTGCATCTTACAGATAGATTAGCCGTGCACATTTTCTGCAAATCTGTGGCTTCCTCCTCCCTACATTTGTTTTTCATGATGTATTTCCTATTTTTGGCAACGTGAAAGCGGTAACCTTTCCAAGAAAAGAAATCTTGCATTTTTATTTGCATGTGGATATTAATTTAATGCACATAATGTAAATATGTGAATTAACATGCAGAGCTTAATTCTGAAATAACCTTTTAGGTGACAAAGAAGAAAATGTTTCTGGGTGGCATTAGAATGAAATGTATTTCTTCAATATTTTATTCTTGTCAAAAAAGGATTATTATTAATTAGAGCAACTGAGGATCTTGGAAAATTCAGTGAAGTAAACAAAAACCTTTGTTTTCCAAAGCAACTTTTGATTTTTAAAATGTGAGTCCCTTTCAAGTCGTGGTACGTGCTTCAGCCACTCTCACAAATTTGTCTTGTTTACGGAATGTCAGCAGTTAGCCTTGGGTTCCCTTGAACTTCCTGCAGCTTGAAAAGAAGGGGAAACTAGAAATTCCACTTAAAATTCCAGCCTGACTTGTCTCTGTGGTTGGCAACTCTGAAGAATTCCAGATGACTTAGTCCATGCTTTTGAACATATTGTTTGAACTCATTTGAATTTCCTTCTTACTTCACCTGTTCCATGTTTACTGAATGGGGAAAGAGCAGGTGGATACATTAACTGTCTTGCCGTGGGGTGAAAGTGGTTTTCAGGAAATTGGGGACACAGCTGGAATACTATAAATGGGATCATTCAAATTTTGGAATAGATGGATTCAGATTTATGAGCAAGCTAAGTAATACAGATTTTAATTATGTGAAATATAATGCAAAAAACATGCCACCAAAACCTCCTTCATCTGCAGGGACTGAGTGCATGTATTTAATATTTCATTTCAGGCTGTGAAGTTTTAATGTGGTTAATCCTTTCATCTAAATACTTGTCTAGTAACTGTTACAAGGACAGGAGAGTCACTGCAAAGTATTTAGCTTCTATCCACACCTATTTCTCTTTAAAATCAATTTTCTTCAAAATGCATGCTTTTATTTTGGATGTTCTGCAGCCGACCCTAGTCAGGAATTGCTAGCACAGAACCAAACTTTACCCTCCAGGAAACAAATTAATGAGTTACTGTGTGTTTTAAAAACATTCTATTTAGATCACCAGCAGGGATACAATAGGTGTGTGTATGTGTGCAGGTATGTATGAACCTTCAGCAAAATTAGTGTTAAGTCCACAGTGAACTTCTTAATCTATAACTGAGCTCACTTTTGGGGGATTTGTCCAAAATCTTGTTTACCACAAAGGTTTAAGCATTTCTGTGATTGATCTAGATAGATGTTTCATGCCCTTCTCAGGCACCTAGCCAGGGAGATTGTAGTAATAGCACGTGGAGGTAGGGATGCTGAAGAAATCTCTAACAAATTCAGATGAATTTGGGTTTCCATAATAGACCAGCATTTCCCCTGTCATTTGGGTTCCACAGACTTGCAGGGTGGTTTTTAAGGGTTTATTTCTTTTTGGGAAGGAAAATTTATATATACTTGCAAGTGCACATTAGTGCTACTGCACACTAACTCAAATGCAATTGTGTATTAGTGCAGGTAAGAATGGAAATTCTGGTAAAAATATCCAGTAACATCCATGAGTAGCTGATACATACCAGAATGGAAGATGATTGACAGTTTGCAAAACATAGACAGAATGGATTTAACAAAATCCATACATCCCTACCCTAAAGGGCAAATCATTGCAGGATGGCCAAAACAGAAATACACATGGGTCAATATGTATAATACTATTTAATTAAATTTATATTATTAATATGTAATGTACTTTTCAAAATTCAAAAATTTTATCACACCTCTGAATTGTAAGACTGGAATGCTAGAAAGTGGGAATAAGTTTACTTCTTATAGAACTGTTGAGCCCTGGGACAGGGCAGAGGTGTCCACCTGCCAGTGTGGGCCCTGTTAGATATGCAAAAAAGGCATCAGGGGTTCTTCCAGCAATGGCAGACCCCCAAAAAGAGCATGGGTGCAGGAAGAGGACAGCTTTGAATCTGCTGGGTGCACATGCTGCTCAAGTACACCAACCATTAACTGCACCCATTGTTTTCAGTGGAAGCTTATTTTTTGAAAGGTGTACCATGGACCACCGAAACAAAAGAATATTACACCTTGCATAACTCTGAATATTCCCTAAAAAGGAGAAAACCTGTTTATGGGTCAGGAGAATGTTGCTGAGCAGCTTATATCTGATCCATGTGAACAAGCATAGGAGACGTCTCTGAAATTCTGAGAAAATAAAATGGAGATTATTACCATCACTATCAAAGCCTTTTATTGTACTAGGACCTTTAAAAAAACTATTTTGAAGTATTGTGAACTTTTGTTGGAAAAAAAGGGAAAGTTGCTGAATTATGCTGAAATCTGTGATATTTAATGTCCTTATCTACTCTTATGCATTTTATTATACAGGAAGTGAGAAAGAGGGGAAGGAGAGAGATAGAGTGATGGAAACACTCTTCCCCCGTATTTCACAAGTGTGCAAGAGCACAGATTCAACTGTCCACAAACAAATTTGCCTTCCATTTTCTTCCTTAAATTTACATTGCACAAATTTAGAGCCTGGGTAGTAGATGGAAGACAAATGTGTGAAACAACAGTATTGTTGTTGTTTTATACAACCCGGTCTCCAAAGCTCTGAGTTACTGTCCTATAGTTACTGCTCCAAGAGAAAGCTGTGAAAAGTCGGGCTGGTGGGGAGTCAGCAACACCCCTTTCTGGACTTTCTGCAGGTTCAAAGAAGTGTTGAAAGGGTGGAGGACCCTGAGAAGTGTCATTTCCACACTTGGTAGTGATAGGCTTATATTGCCAAGTGTGAAATTCTTATCCCCATACCCCTGGTGCACTTCACATTTTCTTCCATTTTAGATACTTATCGATCGCTGGAACATATAAGGAATCCGACAAGAGAAGACTGCAAGTATTGGAGAGCTGAATCTGCATTCTCACACACTTACAAACCACTCCATTTACTTTCTTCTGAAGCACTAAAAAAATTTAAAAGTTGCCAAATTAGGTGCTCCAAAAATAGGTAATGAATATGCGGATTAAAGTAAAAGACACATCAGCAGAAAAACTGTCTTCAACTTGCCTGTTGACAGTTACCTCCCAGACATCAAGAGTGAGCAGGCAGAAATGGTTTCAGTTTTCCCCACTCTAGTTGGATGCATAGTATTTCTGTTTAAATTGTACTAATATGTTTAATAATTATTAATTATTTCTAGATTGGTACACACAGATAACTCTTGCCACCTCTCTTGGTAATGCATACGTGGCCTTCCTATTTAGTAGGGCAGCGGTGAAAATCCACTTGAAAACAGCCTTTAATTTTGCACCAGACACCATTACAAAGTAAAGGTGCCATCATTGGAAAGACTCTCTCCCCAGGGAATGGAAATCTAAACAAGGATAGCAGTGGCACCTGGGTAACCAAGGCTGCAATCCTGTGGCTTCCCAACATTGTCAGGGTGAAAAACACTGTTATTTGGAGCCCAAGCTCCAAGATCCTGTGACCTCAAAGATGGATCCTGAGTGCTAAGTCCCTGCCACTTTTCCCTCATAGCTGGTGCAGAATAGCTACACTAGCTGCATTTTTGATGTCACAAATGAGCCTTGGAGAGGAGAAAAGGAGCTTGCTAGGGGCAGGGAGAGCAGGAGACTGGGGTGCTGTTTGGATACCACACTTCTTCCTCTGGATGACTGAAAATGGCCATTAGGGAGAAAAGCAGGGCTCTAAGCACAGTGGCAGTGAAGGCTGCAGCTGCCGGGTCTCACACCATGCACTGAGTGTGGAGTGTGGAAGTGTATGTGCATTTAGGGTAGGGGTGATATGATCGTGCCCTGAGTGTGCAAATCTGTGGCCCATAGACAGTGTTTTTGGGGCCATGGGAGACTTTAAATTCCTATAGGCAAAAAAGGCAGGCAAAAAGCTCAGGGATTATGCTTATCCCAGGCATATTTAGATAGAAAAAGCTCTTACAGGACTCAGTGTTCTCCAGACCTCCAGAAAGACTTTTTTCCAGTCTACACAGGCACCGGTTTCTGCCCTGGTTCACCAGAACTTTGTGTCTGAAAGGCTATGTATGGCTGGGACCTTCCTGGATATTCTGGAACCAGGCTGCTTGGGACTTTAATACTCTGCGTGAGGCACAGGAACAAATGGTTGCTCTATAATTATACATCCTGTCTAATTTTGGATGATTGTAATTATTGTCCTCTGGGGAAGAACTTGCGACTGTGCCATTCATCAAGATTCGGAGGAGGCCGTTTCAGGAGATCCTGAGAGATCACAAAAGAGCAGTGGGCTCACACATCCTGGATCACCCTATCGGTGATGTGGCTCAGCAGGGTCAAGTGTCAGCTCAAAGGCTTAGGGTCAAGTTGCACCATATATTAACTATGCAGAGTGCACCTTTCTATGTGAATTTTCTTTATCCGAAGTAAGAACGGGTTCTCTGATCCAGATTAAGAGTGCAAGGCATGGGAAAGGGAGATTTACTTCCATGCTCCTCAGCCAAGTATCACACCTGATCATCACTGGCTGCAGTTCAAGATAGTTAAAAATATTTCATTGCTGTTGGATTGGTTTTGTTTATTGGTCTAACTGCTGCATATGGGGAGTGTATATATTTGGGGAAGGAAAGATATAACCCACCCATACATTGCTATTCCAATTTGGGTTGAGACCTCCATGCCTACTTGGTGTAAAGAAATAATACAAATGGAGCTACATCCAATATATGCAGCATTATATGTCTTTTATCATTCAACTCCAAGGAACCAAAGGATCAGAATGGCTGAAATAGTATTTCTATTTTAATAGGCAACTTTTGAGCAATGAGCATTATAAGCCTGGAATTCTCATCTGGATCAAGGCCGTCATGGATAAGGGTGGGCAGTAATGCATTAAAGATCCCTATCCACCACAATGTCTCATCTGGATTGGGGCTTAAACAGTTATTTTAGAGTAGGAAAGACAGACATAGCTGCTAGCTGTGTTTTCAAAGTAACGTGTAGTTTGGGTCTAGAAAAGTTAAGTGTAGCTTGTGGTATGGACTTACTACAATTTCTCTGTCTCCCTGTAAAACATAATTTAACATGTATAGGAAATGTCTCTCACCATCAAGATGACTAATGTCAATTTTCTGAAATGCCAACATTACTTAACCCTAGAAAAATAACAATAATAAGAGAAATCTAAGCAAACTTGAAATCTAAGCAAACCACATGGCTGTGTTTTGCTGTCAATTACTCTCTGCCAAACTGGAAGGCTAGCATGTAGAACTGTCAATTGCAGCTTTACATAAATGCAGACTTTCATTATCCTGTCCTCATTCATCTAAGTTCACAAGATAGACTATTTAACCCATAAATTATGTATTTATTTAGGGCATGATCCAGCTAAGTTCTACTGATTTCTTTTCAAAACACAAATGGAAGTGCTTAACCCTCCTACTGAAATCAGTAGGCTAAAAAGTTGGATTGGATTGTGCTCACATTGTTTAAGAAACTCATAGGTTATCTTCTAAACACAACAAGAAGTCCCTTGACAATTAAGGAATTTTCACAAAAAGTAGCATAAGATTAAGATTAATTTAGATCTCCAGAACAAAACACTAATGAAATCAAAACAGTGTAACAAGTGCAGACTAGCCATCTCCCACCCAAGTGCACTCCAGACATGCCCAAATATATTTCCTAACATCCTTGGCTACTGCTTGCTGGCCAAGGTGATGAGAATTGTAATCAGACACACCTGGAGGGCATCTGCTTTGGAAAGGCTACTGTAACTAATAAAGCAGGACAATATAATACAGCAAGTATGTTCAAAAAACACCTGCTTGAATCAAATTGTCTTCCATTGCCTTTTCCAGATCTTTTAAGTTAGTTCCAGTATGTCATCCTGTGGCAGAAAAAGAAAGAAAAAGAAATGCAAGTATTTTGATCTTACCAAATAACCCTGCCACCAAAATATGTCAAGTTTGACACCAGGAGGGCAGCAACAGGAGGTTGTTCCAAAGATAGGGGGCCATCACAGAAAAAGCCTTGCCCCTTGTCACCACCTTCTGAGCCTTCCTCAGAATTGGCACTTGGAGAAGGGCACCAGAATTTGAGCACTGTGTTCAATTAGATCACAGTTTGGAGAGGTGCTCCAACAGGCATTGTGGTCCCAAGCCATGTTCTTGTACCTTTTTATTAACTATAGCCATCTTTCCCATGCCACTCAAATGAATGGGGGTGTTCCCATAGAATGGAGCAACAGGGCTACACACCGGCTTCGTCTCCAACATCCATACATTTCCACCCTATGGATGGCTTCAGCAGGAAGTGCACATTTGTAGACCCATGTGTGTAAGCTTCCAAGAGAGCCAGGGGCTTGCACAGAGTTCCAGATACGGGAAAAGGCTGTGTGTGTGTCGGCTTTGCCTACAGTTAATGTGGGGTCTTTGGGAGGGAACACTGGACACTGAGGGCAGGGCTGGTGTTGGGAGGCTAGAGCTTCAGCAGCATGTCTTGTTCTGATATACTGCATGGATATGGATATATTTCCACCGTGTTCCTGCAAGGTAGGTTGGGCTGAGTGTCCATGATTGGCCCAAAGTCATTCAATGAGCTTCATGGCTGAGTGGGTGTTAGAACTCAGATCTCCCGAATCAACCACACAGAATGTTGTAAGGGTAAAATGGAGAAGGGAAGGGTCATGGAAGCATTCTGGACTCTTTAGAGAAAATAATAATGAGGAGGATGAGGAAGAAGAAGGCAGAGGCACTGTTTTCAACCTTTAAATAACCCCCTTTCTTTCCTTTGTCTGCCCCAAATAAAATCCCAGGTTTTTAATGCAGAAACTTTTCATGTTCTTGAATTTCTTCTGTGTCTCCAGTTCCCCAATTTCTGGATGGACGCTCAAGCCAAATTAGTGGCCCAAGGCTCAGTCCTACTGCCCTCGAGAGAAAGAGATTTCTTTCTTTTACTTATCCCACACTCCTTTCAAGAAATGCAGAGCAGAGATTTCCCAATCAGCTCTGAAGGGTAATAATCAGTTCAAGATCTTTTTAGTTTTAGATCTGTTTAGAGCTATGCATTTTGTCTTTGTTTTAGATGACTTGTATCTACTTATTCTGTGTAGGGTTTTTCATTTTAAAGTTTGTTTATATTTTAATATATTGCACACCACCTAGTACATTGCAGTTATTGTTCAATTTAACAGTAAAATAAATGAAAATAACTGTAACAATATAACAGCATCCTGCGTTGCCCCCAAACAGCAGGCTCTAACTTGGCATATCTGTGGAAAAATTTGGCTTCAACTACCCTAAAGAGAAAATTTCCAGAGCAAACATCGTCTTTCCATCATTGCTTTCAAGTTGCAATTCAGTATTTGTGAAATTATCGTTTGCCTGCCAAAAGAACTGTTTGCCAAAGGAATTGCCTCAGCATTCTGTTGACACTAATAATCTGGGCTGCTCTGTGCTCATTTGAATTAGTAGCATAATTATAGATGGCTGCCTCTCTCTCTCTGTGTAACCTTTATGATTTCTAAACCCCCCCTCCTGCCAACTGGAGCTTACTGGGAGTTCTAGGGCTTTTTTTCTGTCTGCATTTGCCCTTGACTGCACTCTAAAACAGACTTTTAGGCCATTCTGAGTTTATCACCTGCCTGAGCTTGTTTGGTTCTGAGCTGCAGCAGCTTAGTTCTGACCTGCAGAGCCTGTGCTGAAAACATCTGTAATCAGCATAAACAGCCCCAAAAGTGTGTTTGTACAATTCAAGGTGTTCCACTTTGAAGATGGGCAGATGTTCCTGCTAGCAGCTAATACAGTGCACAAATATTTAGATATGGAACTTCAGAGTTAATCCGATCCTTGGCACTTGTGGCTGCCATGCGTGGGCTGCATTGATTTGTCTGTGTTCTTCCCCCATGACCAATATCCTTTCTTCCTGGTGCAAATTCCCTCTGTGTATATCAGTAAAGCTGATAGGGGATTTCTCTCTCTCTCTCTCTCTCAATCTCTGCAGTTTTTCCCCACCAGTGCAAGGGAGAAATGCCAGTGGAAGAGCTCAAAAATGGTTTTGTAAGAATTTTTTTTATTATATTCCACTTTTTTCCTGCAAAGAAACCAAGGAGGTTTACATAATCCCCCTCTTCTTCCCTAATTTATCCTGTCAGGAACCTTGTGAGGTAGGTTGGGCTGAGATTCTGACTGGCCCAAAGTCACCCACTGAGCTTCATAGCTGAGCAAGGACTAGAACCTGGCTCCTCTGTATCCAAGTCCAGCACTCTGCCGCTAAAGCATAACTTCTGTCTATGCATGCTTCCAAATGAGGGCTTTCTTGCACCACTGTCCTGCCTCATTTGCAGAATTTTCAGGGGTTGCACATGTCACCATGTTCAACTCATAAACCTCCTATGTCTTCCCATTGCTTTCTCTATTCTCTTACCACAGAAAATTCACTAAGAAAATAGGGAAGTACAGCACAATGCCTTCTCATCTGTAGTGCTAACAGCACTGCCAAGCACCCTTGGATTTATCTCTGGGTTTTATGCAACTGGTTGAAAACAGCAGGCAAACTTTGGTAACAAAGGCCTTTGAGAACCCCCTTCTACACAGGATTCCCAACTTATACATACACACAGCAGCCAGGCCAAGGTATTTCACTGTATGAAGCAGAGCTGGATCACCCATCCACTCCCACTAAGGTCAATGCTTTAAAAAAAACATTCAGGCATCATTCCTGGGGGTTGTTAGACTTTTTTGTTTTGTCTCGACTTGCATATGGTTGCCCCCTTCAGCCTTTTTGTGGAACATTGGAAGGGAAGGAGCCAGATGCAACTTCTTGAAGAGCGTTCTAAAGTTCTGGACCACCATCTCAAAGGCTGTTTCTTGCAATGCCAATTTGCCTTTCATATAGGGTGGTACTCTAAAGCCACCTCAATTGATCCAAAATTTGCTACATGTTTAGGCAGAGAAATAAAGTCTCATTCTCATCCTTTGCTCCATACAAATGAATGGAACAGGAGGAAGAGGGGCTAGAACTCTGTTGTCCCAAGGTCAGGAGGTGAGGATTGTTTCCTCAGTGCGTCTATGCTTGTTGTGATCTCTAAAGCCTTACGTGGCCTGCGAATGGGAAAATGCTATTTGAATGCTTGCTTGGGTACTAAGATCTCTGGAAAAATCTTATTCTCTGACCTGCTCACATCTCACGTGCATTGGAAGGACCTCCTGAAAGGTCTTTTTCATGACTGTACCCAGACATTAGGACTCCTAAGTGAGGGTGCCCCTTTGATTATGGTCTTCCAAGACCAGCCAGTCTGTTGATAGTTTCACAGATGCTTGGTCTGCTGAACTGATTTGTACAGTTCTGTGACTCTAATCCATGTTTTAAAAATGTTCAGTAACTGGCTGCCATTCTTTTTATTTCATTTTTTATTCATCTGCTGTTCTCTGTGTTACATACAATGTTCTTGTTTATTATGTTATGTGGCTTAGTTATTTTCTGTTTTAGATTATATTGTTGTTGGCATCTTTGGGTATGTTTGATGGAAAGGTGGCATAGAATTGCAGTCAATAAATAAGAAATAAGGGTTCAAGACTAGCTTTCTCCCTGACATGCTGTTTAAAAAAAAAAAAGTGTGGTGCTTTTGTCTGTTTGTATAAAGGATCATTTCCTTAGGGGAGCTCTCACCTGCACTCTGAGTTATTGCCAGGTTGTTTCCTCACCTTGACAGTTCAGATTTGCACCTCTTCTACATGACTCTTAAAAGGCCTTGTTGCAACAGCTCGCTCTGGTGACGTCTGGATTGTTCCCATTATAGAAAAAGTATTTCTGAGAGAAGCCAAACCCTGTGAGAGTGGGCAACACCGCTTTACTCAAGGAGATCTCGATGGCTCCAAATGATAACTTTAATTCATGTCTGCCAAAAAAAGACTATCATCTTAAACATTCCTAACATTTTTGGGGGTCTTATTCTGGGAAGGTTAGGCTGCTTTGTGTGGAAGAGGGCAATTACATTCCCCACCAACCAACACTGTCATTAAAAATGGGATAAAATTTTGTTTACCCATCAGAGGCCACATTCAAACCTTTACAGCAAAGTAGTAGATCTCTATTTTTATACTAAAATATAGCTGTCACCGCAAACCATGTCTTGACATTTTGTATACAGCACTGTGACAGCCTTCTAGACGCTTCGGTTTCACTCTTTCCTTGCATTGTCATTCTCAGATTAGTTTGCTAAAGAACTGGAGAAAGGACTTGAGAGTGATTTCAGATCACCATCTGATTATTATAGCATGTTAAAGCGAACTGTTCCAAAAGCAAGCCCATTTATACACCCCATTTTGAAAACTCCTTGTGAAGTTGACTTCCGTCCACCCCAAGAATTCGATGGTTGTAGCTGATACTTCCATACTACTGGCAGAAAGCAGTGATGACTTAAAATGACTCCTGATAAAAGTGAAAGAAGAAAGTACAAAAGAAGGACTGCAGCTGAATATTAAGAAAACAAAAATCATGTCCACAGAAGAAGTACTGAACTTTCATGTTAAGAAGACATTAAAATTGTGAAAGATTTCATTAGCTTCAGCTCAGCCATCAATTTAAAGAGAGACTGCAGCCAAGAAATCTCGAGGACTGAGCATAGAAGGGCAGTAATGAAGGAACTGGGAAAGACCATCAAGTTCTAGGGTGTTTCATCAGAGACCAATGTGAAGATCATCCAAACTGTTGCAATCCCAATCGCAATGTATGGGTATGAAAGCTTTACAGTGAAAAAAACTGGCAGGAAGAAAATGAATACATTAAAAACATGCTGCTGGAAGAGAGCTTTGCGAATGGACCAACATAAAGACAAACCAGTGGTTCCTAGATCAGATAAATCCAGAGCTTTCCCTAAAAGTGTTGTTACTTTTAAAAGCAAAAGTAACAACACATGAAAGTCATCATGAGAAGGCAAGACTCACTGGAGAAGGGAAAGTTGTGCTAGAGAAAGTTGAAGGCAGAAGACAAAAGGGAAGACTAAATATGAGATGGATTGAATCCATAAAGGAAGCCACAGCCTTGAACTTGGAAGAACTGAACTGAGCTGTCATGAGCAGGACATGTTGGAGGGCTGTCAGTCATAGGCTTGCTACAGGTTGAAGAGAGCTTGGTGTCATGTAACAACAATAACAAAATTTGCTTGTTTAGTGATCTATGGAATCTTGTAAGGGTATTATACAAGAAAATCAAAATATATGAATTTTATTTTAAATATTTATTTCTTGTTCTCTGACACAGAACTTTAAGTTAAAGTAAGAATGCTGTAATTAGGGTTCATGGGGGAGAGATATACCTTTATATTTAGAAATGCAAGGAGAAGGTGGACAGAACTGGTTTTACAAATCAGGAGCCAATTAAGAACAAAACAAGGAAATAGGATGAACAAATGCTTTACTGGCATGGATAGTCTGAGACGTTTTGTTGCCTGAGATGGGGGCCATAATATTTTGCATCTCCACCTGCTTGGACCAACATTTTAATTAATCCTGCTGTACCATGCCAATGTTAGTTCCTGCTTTGATCTCTGTCACACTCATGCTCTAGTACCATGTGGAGCACACAACCTAAAAGGTAGACCAAATGCCATTAAAAGCCAAAGACTTCACTTCGTACCATAAAGGTATAATCCTTTGCACATTTAGACAGACAAATGTCTAAACTCCCAGCATGTCCCATCCAGACACTGTACCCTGAGAGAAAATAACAAATATACATGCTTAGAGAGGAAATGCCATCATTTGGGAACCTGGCACCTTTATAATTATCTTTAAAAGGCTGTCTACAATCTTTTCTAGTGCTGGCTCTTGGGACTGAAGTCGCATTCCCCACAGATGCCAGCTGACCACCCAGAAAGTTACAGATGATGATGGGACAGGGCAATTAGTTCAGCACCTGACATTCCTCTTGAAGTCCTGAAGGTCCTGTGATTTAAATGAATTTAAAAGGTAAAATTGCATATGAGCATGTTTTTCTTTTATCAGTAATTGTGTTGTTTTGCTCTAACCTATCAGGCACTGGAAGCAATTGAAAATTATGGAACAGTGATGGGGAGAAGAGAAATGTTAACTGCGTGTTTCTGAACTGAAGGGATACACATTCCTCTCCCCGCTCCCCCTATAAGATCATTAAATCCAGGGCCTAACATTATCTAGCTACACCACTGTTGAATGAGTCATACCATTAAAGCGAAAGGTGTCTTATTTGGTGCCTACTATTAACCACAGCAGAAGCTCTTTGTCACAGGCAAATCAATGCAGGGTGTATGAGCATCTCTATAATAAGTGAGCAACTTTGTTGGTTAGCAAGAGACTCCTTGGAGTATATGTGCTTCCAATTCTTGTGCTTGGTATAATTCAAGCCATTCAGAAGTTAATAGTTGCTCAGTAAAATTATCCCCCCAAAACATTCTTAGTGGGTCGTTCACAAAAGGGGGTTGGAGAAAACTTTGTTCTGTTTTCCTTCCTCTTGCATCCCCCCCACCCCCGCCATAACATTCCTCTCCAGGCAGAATAAATCCTTCAGCTGCATTCTTTATCCTTGGCTGTTTGATGTAGTTCCAGCAACTTCAAACACAAGAACCATCCAGACTGCTTAAAGTCGAAATGGCTGAGATTCCACTGTCAAGGGAAACAGCAATAGCGACGAGGCAGGGCCTGGCTGTGATGAGGAAGGCTGGAAGGGAAACGCTGCCCGGGCACAAACTGGCTCTACAGCCTCCCTGCACCCCCCCCCCCGCCCCCTGCCCTGCGGCTTTTCATCAGCCCTTGATGCATCTTTTGTCAGTCTGTGACCAACCACACAAGAGTGAGGGAGAAACCCCTGAATAGCTTTACTGCTGTGCTCAAAGCAAAGTAATGGGAACAGGGGCTCAGTGCAAGACACACAAGGAAGCTTCAAGGAGGGTCTGAATGAGTGGCTGAAAACAACGGGGTGGTTATGTCGAGGACTTTGGCTGCACTGGAGAATTTCACGGCCCTGCTTTTCTGAGTCAGAGCTGCCTGACATCTTCCATCCATATGCCTGCAGGGCCAGCTTATTCCAGAAGTATCGCACCACCTGTGGGCCAAGCATTCAGGCAGTTCGGAGGCAAATGTGTTCTCTCTCCTGCTTTCATCATATTAAGGGTGTGGGGTCATCCGATGAAGCAGAATAGCTGGAGGATCAGACACAGCAAAGCAAGCAATTCTTCACACAGTCCGTAGTTAAATTATGAGTTTCATGACCAGAAGAGGTAGCATTGGCCACCAATTTGGGCCAACCTAAATGTTCTGCTAAGCACATACATGCAAGATGGCTTCTCTATATATAGGATGGTTTTTCTCATATATGGGCACATGCCTGTGTAGTCCTGATTTGGATTGGGACTATGGAGCTGGCAGATGGGGGGCTTAAACCACCAACATTTTGCTCCCCTGAAACTCCAGACCCCCCCCCCCGGAATTCCAGACCCCCCAGGACTTAAAAAGCAAAAAGGGCTTTGGTAGCACTTGTCAGAATCCTGGCATCTCAATTTGAGAAGAGGGAATAAAACTCGGGTTCGTGGGAAAGACCAAGTGTCCAGACCATCTGAGGCTTTATTGTTTTACCCCAAGGTTCCCGCGGTACACTCACGATAATGCAGGCTGCATTACCGGGCAGGCAGAGGTGAACCCTGCTGCAAAGCTTCAATACCATTACAGGGCATTTATAGGTACACAGGTACA
This sequence comes from Varanus komodoensis, assembly GCF_004798865.1. Classification (NCBI taxonomy): domain Eukaryota; kingdom Metazoa; phylum Chordata; class Lepidosauria; order Squamata; family Varanidae; genus Varanus; species Varanus komodoensis. Next base: position 933,017 of record NW_025335408.1, on the reverse strand, counting down.
GGGCAATTGATGACAGAATGCAGAGGTTACAATAAGATTCTGAGGTCATCACATACAGAACAGAGAAAGAAATGTCAGTCAATCACACTGTAACAATGCGATTAGTATTGACACTTTAGTTGAATAACTTGAACCCATCTCCAGGTCTGCTCAGACATGCAAATTCAAGCCACTAGAAACTATTCATGATAAGCTCAGACCCTTATCTCGACTCTAAACATTCTGCATGATCAGGGCACATGAAGCCCTCTGGGCTATCAAAAGATTATTGTAAACTGAATTCCAACAATGACTATTTATAATGTTTATTTGGGCTAAAATGGCCTACTGTAGCCTACAGCTAAAGGTGAGAGAAAGGAGGGGGGGATGCCTTTTTAAACAGTGACAGCTTGGTTTTGAGAAGGAAGACAGGATTTGATCCCACAATGCAAAGGCACACAGGAGTAATGCTTTTCAGACAAGATTTACCCAAATTTTCCCAACACACTGTAAATATGATAACATTGGACTTGCCTCTAATCCCTTTTCCAGTATGCCTGTCTCCTACTTGTAGGGGAACAAAAGCAAGATGGTGTCCTTGCATCGGTATCTGCTTGTGGGCTGCCTGTAGGTACCTGGGTGGACACCGGGATACAGGGTGTGGGGCTAGATGGGCCTTCGGTCAGGCCAAGTATAACTCTTATGCTATTACTTTCTGATACCCTCATCATGTGCCATAAATCTGTAGGAACCTAAAAGCAGAAGGGAAGGAAGGAGAATATTCTCAGCAGACCCGCTCCACTCCCCACCTATCCGAGCAAGAAACCATCAAGCGTGTTCTGCCAATTCCAGTCACACAGGATTTTTGTTTTGTTTTTTGCACAGCGGCCTACAGTTGTGACTCAAGTGCAGAGCATATATTGCTGCAGCACACCAGTGCACTGTCCTTGTGTGTGCTCTTGGTTTTTTAGTGTCACCACAAGAAGCAGGGTCCCAGAACTATGGAACACTTTACCATGGGCTGCATATGGCTCTTCCCTTTCTAGCATTCTGCAAACAAACTCAGACAAATTTCTTTTAAGTCAATGTCCTTTTTTCCCTTTTCTTGCTAGTCCATATGCAGTATTTTTATTTTTTCACCACCCCATTCCTATAGGCTCTGGGCAGTTTACAGGAAATTTAAACCAGTGATACAAATTTAGACTAATAACTAATAACTAAATTTAGACTAATTAGACTAATAATAAGCTAAATAGGAACTAAAACTAATCTGGAAACTAAAACTAATCTGGGAACTAAAACTAAAACTAATCTGGGAAGGCCTGTTGGAAGAAACATCTTTAACTCCCTCTTGAAGTTAACAGTCTGTGAAGTTAACAATCTGTGACACATCTCTTCTGGCAGGCCACTCTATAGCTTAGGGCTTTGTGAGTTAATGCCAGCACTTCGAATTTGTCCCATAAATGGCCTGACAGTCAGTGCAGACCATAATGCATGAGTATAGTATGATCATTGTAACACGTCCCCATGAACAATCTTGCTGCCTCATTTTGGACCAGCTGAAGTTTACAAAGATATCATGCATTGCAGTGATCCTAATGGGAGGTTACTGTAGCATAGAGAAGTGTAGGTTAGCTATTTCTGTCCAGATACAATTGTACTTGCTATATCAGCCTAAGCTGATGAATGTGTGAACCTGTTCCTTTCAGGAAAGTGCAACCCTCTCCAGGACAGTCTGAGCAGAAAAACCACCCACTAACAGTACCTCTGTCTTAGGTGGCATCTCACTCAGTTTATCAGTCCTTGTCCTAGCCATTACTGCACCCAGGCACTGCTTCACCTGGAGCTGATAAAAGCTAGGACGAGATCCAGAAGACGTCAGCATCATGGTGATATTTCAATCCATACCCCTCCCACAGTAGTTATACTTATGGGCCACCTGCACCCATCCCCAGATTATAGAATGAATTTTCCAGGCAAATATTACAACTCCAATGTAAAATGTATACCCCCTAGCCTGGTAACTATCTACTTACCTCAACATCAACTGGATGTTGGTTGGCAATAGGGCAGGGTGATCTCTGTCAGTCTTGGTCTTCTCTTAGCTCCTTCTCTCAGCTAAGAAGGAGTAGGCAGTCAACAACTAAATGGGTTTACATGTCCCTGCCTGCTCCTCTGTGGTCCTGGCTGCTGTACTCTCCTCCTTTTGGTTGCTAGAAGGCTGAGCAGATAGGATGTTTCTGTCCTTATTGATGCCACAAACTAAAAGCAGCAAGCTAAGAGCCAAAACCCAATGATCCTTTTGGTTCTTGCCCTTTTTTGCTCCAGAGACGCCAGCAAGGGCCAAGATGCAGCCATAAATACGTGGGAGAGAGGCAAACAGTTTCAGCTAGTGGTCCAGATGGAAAACAAGCCCTTCTCCTAGCTACATGTTTCAAAGAAGTCAAACACATCTGGAATACACCAGGTTGGAGAAGGCACCATTATGCTATAGTGAATAATAGAACATCAGAGCTTTCATAGCAACTGAAAGGCTTTTCTGCTACTTTTCCATGTTTCTAGCTTAAGAGTAAGGAGTAATTAGCTCACTGTTGCTGCTATATATGGGCAAAGAGAAGCTGCTCATCTCCAGTTGTTTATTAGAGTTCCAGTACCTTTTATAAGCAACGCACTTCATTTTTGAAGAAGGGAGGAAAACAAGAGGGCAAATCTCAAATAAACTTCTCAGAACAATGAGAGTTAGAAAATATCCTGCTTAAAATCTTTTTGAAAACTCAGTAAGTTGTATTTCCTGCATGTGGTTACACTAGTGTATTAATGTAAAAATTGTTCAACATAGCAAATATATTGCAATGCTTTCTCTTTGTGATTGTGGTTTAGCCATCACACTTTGCAGGCTCTAGTTAAATAATTTACTATACAACTTAATGCCTTTCAGCTGTCAGTCAGATAAAAGAAGTCTCTAGAACAAGCTGCCAATGAAAAAAGCCAACATTTGTCCAAGCACAGAGTTTGGTGAACAGTACATTCTCCCAGTTTGGCAGAATGTACAGAGGCATCAATTAATACGTTTTGAGCAACCCCCGGTACACAACATGAACAAAAGTGTGTGTTTATAACCTTCATACCTACTTCCTACACAGCCCAATCTTCTATTTTTTTTTTCTTTTGGAAGTGAAGACATGGAGCTTTTGCCCTTTTAGGGTATGTTCATTTGGTGCACCCAACACTAGTAGAAAGCACATGTAGTGCATCTTATACTGTAAGCACTTTCAGGTGGCTAGCTATGGTAGTCTGTTGTAATAAGAACAAGAAATTCAGTCTCTTGCAGGAAGAACAAGGGGCAGGACGCCTTTGTATGTCACATGACAAGTGCTCTTGCACTTATCCTGACTAGGGACTTTCCATGGCTACGTGGTTGGCCATTGTGTGAGCAGAATGCTTACCTGGAAGAGTTTTGGCCAGATCCACTATGGATCTTCTTATGTCCATATATTCTTAAAGAGACTTGTTGCTCCTAAAAGAATAGCATTTCGTAAGCATTCAGAAAGCCCATTGATTTGCTTCTGAAGAAATAGAGTCTCCAGACTGCAAAAGCTTACATTAGCATGATGCTTTTGTTCGTCTTGAAGGTCCTACGATCCTCTTTGATTTGATAATGTGGGTATCAAGCTGTCAAAGCAGGATTGGGGTTCCAACATTAATTGTGGTGGTAGAAGAGAAACATTACTTCCAATTACTCTGCAGCATTATTTGTTCTTTCTACCACAGCTTTGGCAAGAGAACCATGTGTCTCAATCCAGTAAAAGGCAAACCTACTTTAGGGTTACTGGACAATGTGACCTGAGGAAAAATCTCCCAGCTTTAACTTAGGTTCAGACCTCACTCATACGTTTCTAGTTCATTTGGGACTGAATGTTTTCTCCTGAAATGTCTCCTGGTGGTGCATTTCCTAGTGGAAGCACTGAGGGACAGAGCTCAGCAGGCTGGGTGGCTTGTTGGGTACAGTCAAGGAGGTTGTTCTGCTGCCAGTGTTGGAATAAGAGCCAATTTCCAGTCCAGGGTATGAAAGCAGGGCCATTATTTTGTCCTTTACCTATGGTCGCAGAACACCTTGCATTGCCCCACTTCTCATACAGAAATGGAATCAGCCAGCTGCATCACAGAAGCCATACAGCAATGGTATACTAAAAAGGGAGTTACTACATACCCTTAATAATAGCAGATGTGATTAGACTAGTAAAATGTGTTTGGTTGGGATAAAGATTACACTGCTTTTAGGAAAACTAGGAACCAAGAAGAGCCATGCTGAATCAGGCCTATCTAGTCCAGCATTCTGCCCACAAGTAGAAGATGAGCCCAACCTCACCCTCCTGCTTGTGTACCTCAGCAACCGGTGTACAAAGGCATGGCGTCTTTGATGCTGGACATAATTTACCGCTATCCTAACTGAATTTGCAGCTCTCCTGAAGCCATTGATAGCCTTGTCCTCCATGAATTTATCCGAGCCATCCAAATTGGTGACCATCACTACAGTACATAGTGTATTTTAGTAGTACATAGTTTAACCATGCATTGTGAAGAAGTACTTGGTTTATTCATCCCAGTTCTCTACCATTAAGCTTTATAGGATGACTTTGGATTTTAGTATTATGGGATAGGCAAAAAGTCTCATTTTCCATTTTCTTTACACCAGCATAATTTTGCACATTTCTGCTAAATCTCCCTGGACTCACCTGTTTTCCTAAACAAAGCCATTTAACGAGGTTGCTCCCCGTCTCATGCTCTCATTCATTTCCATGTGATGTTTTGCTGTTGCCTAGAATTCAGCAGTGCTCAAACAGTGCCAACATCTCTTCTTGGTTGCATTCATCTCGTTGACTTTTAATTATTTACCTCTGCCTTTGCTAATTAAATAGAACCCCAGAGGGTCACATAAGGAACAAATAATGTTTTGTTACAAAAGCAAGGGCAATCAAAAACAAATGGCTTGATGAGCCTGAGGAAAGTTCTCATCAGGGTAGTATATCTCCCATTATCTTTTCTATTTTCAAATGTTCTATTAAATAGTAATAATTCAAAAACTTTTGAAAGAAGCAGGCAGACTTGGGAGCTTGAATGTCAGCCCCTTCCTTGTGTTAAATTAAAATGTTTTGTAGTCCCTTAATGAGTGACTGTTTGTCTAAATGCTTAATAAATCCTGTGCACTCTTCTTTGTATTTTCTCTGCTTAATGGATGTCCTTCTTTGATTTAGCTGTTTGTTTTTTTGTTTGCTGCCAGGGCAAAGCAGAGCCATCTGAATGATCAAAAGAAATCTCAGTATAAATACAAAGAAACAAACTGTTTTCCTATTGTTCCTAAAATCCTTAGGATATCCTGAAGAACTAGCATAGCCAGGCTTCTTTTGTTGGTGGGTGGTCCCCCCACAGGTTTTGATGGAAGAGTGGAATAAAAGTTTTTGTTGCTCCAATATTAATTGGTTTATTTAGAAAAGCATTTGTATACCACTTTTTGCCCTGACATGGGCCCCTCATTAAAGTCAACAAAATCAGACCAAGCCAGACAACATCAAATGACAAAAGAACACATCTTAATATCAAACAAAGCAGAGTTAAACCCTTCAGTCATAAAACTTTAATACAGTGGTACCTCGGCTCACTAATACCTCAGTTCACAACCAAGTCAGGATGTGAACAAAAATTTCATAAAAAATTTGACTTAGGTCGCAAACTCCGCATTGGGTGCTGACCGCGATCGTGGCCATCTCCCCCAACCCCCACGAGTGGAAAGATGGCTGCGGTTGTGCTGGGGGCGGAGGGGAGATGGCCAGGATTGCGCCTGTCTTTTCTGCAGCAGCACACCTGTGATTGCCTCCGTCTTTCCTGCAGGAGCACAACCCCAATCTTGGCCATCTCCCCCCCACAGCATGATCACACCTGTGTCCCCCCCCCCGTGCGCCCACGTTCATGCCCATCTTCCCCCACAGCACGCCCACGTTTGTGTCTGTCTCTCCCTCCCCCAGCGTGCCAGGATGACAGGCACATGCAGGGATGACGGGCATGATCGTGGTTGTGCTGGGGGGGGGGGCGGTGGTGAGATGACCGCGCTCATGCTCAGGGTGGGGGGGAGATGGCCATGATCTTTGTTGTTCTTTGTTACGTTGCTTCACATTTTTCTGATTAAAAAAATAGTTACAGAATGGATTAACCTTATTTACATTGAACCTTATGGGGAAATTTAACTTGGCTCACAACCAATTTGGGTCACGACCAGAGTCCCGGAATGGATTAAGTTTGTGAGCCAAAGTACCACTGTATATCATAAATCATTAAAAATCCAATAAGATTTTTGAAGCATGCCCATAATTTAGTGGTGATGGGGCCTAAATCCTGACACTTGAAAGCAGCCTTTCCCAGCCTAGTGGTCTCCAGGTACTTGCTGGGGGTGATAGGAGCTGTAGTCCAACTACGGGGAAACCTGCTTTAAGGTTTGGCATAACACTGTGGCATTAAAACTTGTACTTTCTATGCAGAAGGTCCCAGATTCAGTCCCTGGAAAGGAAAAGCTGGGAAAGTCCGTCCTCTGAAGTCCTGCAGAACTTCCATCAGTCAATGGAGACAATACTGACTTATGCAGACCATAGCCTAACTGATTACAAAGCAGCTATCAATGTTCCTATTCTCGGGAAGCTTAGATTATTTTGTTTGAAGTGCTCCTAGTGCAATCAAAGAGATTGCACTGTTCTAGGGGGTTTTGTGATGTAGCATGCATCAAAAATCAATTTCAGTGCATTTACTTGGATGCAATCCCATCGATCCCATTAGCAATATTTCACAGGTTTCTACATTACTTATCTTTTCAAGTAATATGCATTCTAACACTTTTCAGTGATGCCTATCTGGAATAAACCGCAGGACAAAATATGTTAAATAAGCAGTATTTATTAATTTTAGGTTTGATATTTCATTTGATTTGCCAGATCTTATGAAACTTACATATCGTGATACAGGAATTTCAGATCTGTGTAGTTAAATTCTATGTCTTCAGTAGGCCCTTCTTATAATCCACTACAGTACTGCCAGCATAGCCACAGATTTTTGGAAATGTTTGATGACTGAACCAAGTTAAGCAATTATTTCCCACTAGCAGTTAGGATGCTAGCTGTGGCTTATGGAAGATTTGTGGGTAGATTACATACTGAGTTGTTATGTCCTGTGCACAATGAAGCATAAGAATGAGGAAGCTTCTTAGTAAAAACAATACAAAGCTAACAATCTGAACGCTCATAGTAAAAGAGTTTAGACAAGTGCTAGTCGACCAATACAATGTTTTTTTCCGGTAGTCTGTCAGAACATATTGTGGGTGGCTGCAGAATCCAAGATGTAATTGTAAACATGACTACTCAAAAGTAAGTACCCCTATAACCACTGGTCCTGGGTATATGATTCCAGCCTTTATGGTTTAAAATCTCTTGGAGAAGAAGCTGAAATACTGGCCTTGTTGTGTTCTACTGTAGAGTCATTTACCCCTTAGTTTTTCAACAAACCCATGAGATACTCCCCACCTCCACTGCTCTGTTGGATACAGATGTAGCCATGTTTGTGTTTAGGTCCCAGATGAAACCCAAGTGCTGACATTGCTATGAAGCAAACTGTTGAGGGGTGTACAGAGGAGACTTGTTTTAATATTTCTAATGAAATGTAGGACAAGCTAAAGTCTAGTAGCAATATCTGAGGCCTCCCCAAAGCTGGTGGACTACAATGCTCTTCATGCTCACCAAGCATGGTTGGGAAAAGCTATTTTAGGAATAAAATGCTTTGTTTCAGGGCAAAAGATTGAGTAGATAACCCATTGTGTTTTCCCCTGCTGCTCAGTTCTCTGATTCATTATAATTTGATAAATATTTATGAATTAGTTTCAGATAAGCACTTTTATGAAGCAATTGTGGTAGAAAGACACAGGTACACTGAAAAGGAACTACCTGGAGAATATGCAAGTAATGTGAAGGAGGAGATTTGGATAAGAGAGATTCTACTGTAATAATAAAATACTCTGGATTCCAGTCCAGTTGATGTTGTTATGACTTCCTTTGTTAATGACTAGCATATTCAAATAACTCTCAGTGAGACTTACTTGCATGTAAGGGGGTAATTGTAAACATATTTGCAAGAAAGTACACATGATTGGATTGGACTCAGTGAAACTTCTGAGTAAACTGAATTGTTGTGAGCTGCCCCGAGGCCTTGGCAAATGGGGCGGCATAGAAGCTTGCTAAATATATAAATAAACAAACAAACATGTACAGAATTGCCTTATAGCAGCCCAATCCTATATATGTTTTAATCAGAACTAAAATGCACTGATTCCAGCGTAGTTTTATCCCTAATAGTATCCATAGATTGTAGCCATGTGAGTATAGCTACAATTACCATCTGGAAATATAGAAGCAAGATACACTGATGTCTTTATAGCACAGGTGTAAATACTTTTCACATAACTTCAACTTCTTCAGCTTTAACAGTGAAAATTTGGCCTTACGGTATTTGTTAGAGGCTAAGCCTGGCAGCTTATCAGTTACAAAAGAGAACAAGACATTAAAGTAAACAAAGAACTGCTGGACAATCATGACTCAAAACAAACCAAAGTACAAAGCAGAAATCATTTGCACAGTAGCCAAGTTTGCCCCATAAAATGTGGAAGCCAACTTTCTGGGAAAGAAATGCCAAGCCTAGGTTTCATCAGTGCCAAGACTTATATAGTCATGCAAGACCCAACATGGCAGAATGTATTTCATGAAATGCAAATTATCAACAAGGAACAGTTAGAAAGTGTTTGAGGGTGCCCTCAGCAAAATGCTCTGGGGGTGGGTGGGGGTTCTGGTGGAGAGAAGGGTTCTGAGCAATAATGTAAATTTCCCCACATTGACCAGCACAACATGGTTCTAGGGCACTGTGGGCACTTAAAGCAGAAGAATTGGCATCTGGTTCAAAGAAGTGTTTATAGAGCATTCCAGGGCAAACATCTGTGGTGGACACTGTCCAGAAATGCTATACGTTTGTTCTGGGCCTGTTTACTCATCCACACTCCACCCAATTAACTGAAAATCCTGTTTTTGCGCCTCTTTTTTGTCATGAGTTCCCAAGGTGGTCTTACCCAAGCCATTATTTCTCAAGCCTTCCTGCTGTCGCATCTGTAATACAGGAATAATTGCTAAGTCTCTGTGTGTAGGCTTAGGTAACACCTGCTCAGCATGAAGTCCATGCACTTTATCCATTTGTGATCAGATAAAAGCACTGGGCTTGGAAATCATGATTTCATAGATAATATGAATTATCTGCATAGATGCACAACTCTAGTAGTTTCACCTGCTCTCTTCTTACAATAGTCTAAGCTAACTACCATTATTTGATGACTGTGCAAACAGCAACATTATCTCTGAAATTGCTCAGCTCACCTTAGTCCTCAGTGGGTTCAAATGATTCAGATTTCCCTTAATGAAACCTTTCGTGTTTCGAAGGAGGCCAGCTTTTCTGAGCCATCCAAATTCTGCCAGCTTGTAGACTGTTTTTTCACCTGTGGAGGGGATTTTCACTAATGCACATTATGTAATTCATGTGGATTTGTGTATGTGTGCATTAGTGGCAATGGTCACTTGATATCATGCAAATGAGTGCAAATACAACACATTTCTGTTTAAAAAATCTGGTTCCATCAATGAGCAGAGCATGGAATGAATGATGCCTGACAATCTGTGAAATGCTCAAGGAACAAATTTAATCAAATCCATAGATCCTTAGTCATGATCTTCATCATGGCTATGTGAGTTATATAAATAAATACAAAAACAAGTGCACCATCACAAGGTGCAGACATGATTTAAAATTAATATATGCAAGCTGTGTCTAAATTCACCTGAAGTATTAGGATGGACACAGGCATCATCAAGGAAATATTGAAAGGAATTATAGAAGCTGGAGGTCAGATTAGATGGCCCAGGAGGCCCCTTCTGATTTGCCCTGTTTCTATGTTTCTAAATCCAGGATGTTCAATCTTGATCCATGGAGGGTCAGTGCCCCAAGGCGTATGATACATAGTGCCGGGTTTGTATGAGGATTTTTTTTTTCTGTTGAGGGTCACCTACTCTCAGAGAAAATATGTTGAGGAGTGTCTGCTAGTGGTAGGAAGAGCAGAAACCACTGGGGGGGGGGGGTTACTTTACTCTCTTTGTCTGCCCCTCCTGCCCTATTCTTTCTTTCGCTATTCTTCTCCACCCAACAGATGCTGGAAAGGGAATCAATGGTTATTTGCTTGCCGAGGCCTTTCAAAGTTCAGCCTGGGATTGCAGGTTGTGCAGCTATGGTGTAGCACCTATGCATGAATTTTGCTAGAATGTCTAGAACACAAACGTGTCTCCAGAGTATGATGTAATCATGGAACTTTTGTGATTGTACAGGTTTTTATGTGTGTGTACAAGGACAAGTTACTATTGATAAGCAAAATCTCTCCAAAGGATGGTCTGTGAGCTTGTCTGATGATTTTATTCTAATTGAAAAGTATCTGAGTAAGGGTTAGATTCACTTTTGCATTAGGTGTTCATTTATAAAATGTGCTGGAGGAATTGGAAAACTTTTCACCTGGGAAAAAGATTCTCAAAGGCCCCTTTCTTCTAGTAAAAGAATTGGAGAATATAACTTCTTTAGCCTGCTTCTGAATGATATGTTTGTCTTTGTTATTTAAAAAGCCCGTATACCAACACCTTCCTGCATCTAAGACCTATCTGCATGCCAAGTAACCAAATCACTTCATACTGATTAAAAGGCAAAGACTATCTGGCTTACTGGAGCTGAAAGTAAACAACAATCAGCATAGCTCTTTAATGTGCATTACCATCATTTCCCAAGCTTTTTGCTAGTGAATATAGCATTTATATTTATTATTTCCATCAGCACTTTGCTGGCAACAGACATTATCTCCCCCCTCTCTCCCCCTTACAGTGATTTGTATGAGAGTACAAAGAAGTTGTCAGGGCTAAGTGCTGTGATGTCAAAGAGACCAGACAAACATGTGCCATTTAACCATTGCTGCAAATGTTGCAGTACTGGAGTATGTATTATCTCCAAACAAAATGCATGAGTGTACAATAGATGCAAACAAAGACATACGTACACTCAAGCTTTCATTTCTTGGAAATAATACCATTCAATTAATCATAGCAATCCTCTTAGATAAATATTTTATCTATTTCAGAATAGGAGCTGTATGAAAAATATAATATATACTAATTTTTCATTTCAATTGCTTTAGAATAAAGGGATTTGTACCATGTGATTGCATCCTTTTCCTGCCCAGCACCAGCTGAGAGCCCACACATCAGCAAGGACCTATTAACAAGAACCACCTGGACCTGCCACTCCTCTCCCCCACTGAAACCTGCTTCTCCATCTACCTTTCAGTGTAGCCCAAACAATGGAGGTAGTGAGGAGGAGGAGCAGTAGATACCAATGACTGGGTTCAGACAACACTTTGTTCACACAAAGGTTGAGTATGGCTTGCTGTTCAGAAACATAGGTTACTGTATTGTTGGAAACCATCTCTGTGAAGAAGGCATGGCTTGTAATAATCCATGATGAGAAACCATGGTTTGTAGGTTTTATAGGTTGTTCAACATAGCTTGTTATTTCAGGTGGGTTTAGACAACATACTCACCCACATTTCAAGAACAACAAACACCACCCTCAATTGATCCATACTTAATCCTCAAGCGTAGGATGAACTCAGTCAGTGCCTTTCTGGATATATGAAAAAGAGCAGGAGGAGGAGGAGGAGAAGCAAGAGCTGCTGTTGATAAAGGTGGTGAGAAGTTAGCTTTGCTAAGTTGGGGTGGGTAGGTTGAGACTAGGGGTATCTGGTCCAAGGGCTGTCCAACACACAGAGCCAGCATTGCAGAGATATCATGCCATGTCTCACCACTTCTCAAGACACAAACACTAGAGCAACTTCTTTAATTTCAAATGTAACAATCAGTATAAAAATGTATTATTACATACGAGCTGTTTTGTGTACAATATATTATGTCGCTATAAGCCAATTCAAGGACTGAGTTCAAACTTCATACTATCACATTGTTTACAATATATTATATAGTTTCAATACCATAATCACATTGGATTTAATACAGAGCATTTTGCAGAAATGGGAACTGGTTTTAAATTAGAAAAAAATGTTTTATTAGACAAAAGAAGTAAAACAGCATCAGGCCAAAATTAAGTGTGTAACTACTTGTGTAAGGTATCTAGAAACGATCCAGGGTTAAAATGGTGCATTCCAGGACAGAATTTCTCAAAATTCCCCCTTTTGGGTTGTCAATTTGTTTTGAGGAATTTATGAGCAGAAAAATTAACTCTCATAAAGCATTGAAATATAGTACAAAAAGAAACCGGTCAAAAGGACTGAAAACAAGAAGCCTATATAACAGTGCTAGAGAAGTAAAACTTAAAAGGAATAGTAAATATCAGCTCAGTGGTTTATAATGCAGCTAGTAAACTTCAGGCCAGTAATCTTAAAATGTAATGAACAGCATTTTAAACATTCAACACATGAAAGGTTAATGCAGGCTATGAACTTTGTGTAACATAAAACATTTCAGATGTTGCAGTTCACCAGATATAATTGGATTCAGGGGGTGCTTGCCTCTCCTCAGCCCATTTAGGTGAAGGCGTGTGTTGCTGCCTGTGTTTGGTGCCTGTTGGCCGCAGGGCGTTCAGAAGGTTGACTCCGTACCCTGCAAAATGATCCAGTCCAAAAGTAAAGAAACCACAAAAGAAGCAGCCCTGCTGTCTTTACTGTTCCTATTTCACATGGAAGAGTTTCTGAATTTGAGTAGCATGGTCCTTACATGTCACCCAAAAAGGGGATGAAAGAGGGCACAGATTTTCACAGAATCTGCATATGCTGATTTATACAAACAGAAAGGCAGAAAGAATGGCTTTGATTTCAATATAAAGCAGTATATTTTACCAGAGTGGGGAAGCGTGAGACCAGAGGGTCCTGTGTGCAGCTTAGTTTGCTTTTCAGCTGCTAAGAAATGCTGTTTAACCTGAACAGCCTTGGTCCCCTTTCTGATGGCTCTTCAGCTTTAAACAGGGCTTGGACTGTTTAAAGTCCAGCATTGTTGTCTATAGTGTAAAGTCTAACACTACAGCATTGTTGTCTGTAGTGTAACAGACATGGCCACCTGCATTTAGATGCAGTGATGTTCAATATATGCACACCAAGGTCTCAAACCAAGAAATGCAGTGCCACCATGTTATAAATACAAAACTGTGAAAAAGGCCAGTTGCTTTTGCAGACCTGCATTGCTTCATGTGTTCTGCATCAGCTTGCACCTGCCACTGAGGCAGCCAATTCACTTGATTATTTTGCATATGGTGACACCAACAGAGGTTGGCATTTTGGGTAATTTATGGAGAAGGAAATTAGTATTTGTGATGCTCTGACAGAAGTTGCAACTCTCACTATGTTCTGGTACTTTCATTTTTCAAAACCTCTCTGACTTTGTTGCATCATGATTTAGCATATATTAGATAATCTGAATGGCGGTTTGGTTTGCCACAGAGAAATTCCACTAGTATTGACTTCAACACAGTAACCAAAAAATCCCACTATCAACAAAATGCTCTTAATAGATGGTCTCAAGAAAGACATTTGAAACTGCAAGTTATTTCATGAGTATGCTTTTATTCCACCTTTCTTCCAAGGAATTCATGGTAGTAAATAGCCCCTCTACATTTTATTCTCACAACAATCCTTTGAGGTAGATCAGACTCAAAAAGCATGGCTGACCTGAGGATATGCAACAAGCTGAACAGGGGTTTCAGCCTCAGTCTCAACAGAGAATGTCCAAATTATTAACCAGTAGTTAGATATTACTTTGCCACATTGCAAAGGCTTCTGAGGACTGATAATAAGGCCATATACAAAAAATAACCCCATAACCTCATAAACTTAGGTTTCACATATTAGCACTTCCAATGCCCATGCTATGCACATCAAGTTTCTCTGCCCCAGCATAATGCCTGGACCAACTGGTTTTGCAGGGTTCCAGGGGGCAGGTTGTAATGGATTATGGTCCATGAAAAGTTATGCCACAATTAATTGCTTTTTTAAGTGCTACGAAGTTTTGTAGTTTCTTCAACAAAATGTTTCATTGTGCACTATGCTTTTGTTTTCCTTTTCCCCAAACAGTCAGCATCTGGTGGCAACTCAGCATGCTTGGGCTTTACTGGACTGTTTCTGAGGATGGAGAAAAGACACCCCCTGCCCATCCCTGGCAAGATTTGTTGTATTTCTGCAAATCTCTGAGTGTCCTGGAGCCTGCTGATTCCTCCCTCATGTGTGTGGATAGTGCCATTTAGGCTTAAATATCATGCACACTCAGAAAATGAACTCACTTAGTATACAGTGTAGGATGAATTGCAATAAGCCCCATACTGTTAAATAAATGTTAACAGCAGGTGACTGTTATCTGGGAAACATTTTGCACAAGAATGTGAAAGAGCCTTAGAACGTTGCCTTAGAAAGATATTCCGTATTACATATTGGGACCATATTACGAATGAGGAGGTATCACAAAGATGTGGTACCCAAAGACTCTCTGAGCTGATAATAGAAGGAAGAATGCATTTTGCTAGACATGTGTTCCACATGAATAAAGAACTGCTACGATTGCGATCAACTGGATACCACTAAGGGGTTGGAGGTGCAGAGGAAGACCAAAAAAGACCTGGCATCAAACATTCCAGAATGACCTAAGAAGTATCAACCTTGAATGGAAGGATAAGGAAACCATTGCTGTGGAACAAAAACTATGGAAGACACTTGTTTCCAATGTGCCCCACACAGGATGTAAAGAGAAGAGCAAGAGCCTAATGCTTGTTCCATGAGCTGAAGGCCTTCAAAGAAGGCCACTAAAAGAAGCACATATGGCAGGGCACAGGGGATGGTTGAGGTCAGGTCACAGTCTGTGGCATTGCACCAGCTCTGCACACTGAACTGGGGCACCTAATTTGTGCCATGGCGGTAGCAAAACTGGTGCCTGATGTGGCAGAGTGCCACTGGACAAAACCAGTGCTTGGAAACCAACTGGTTGGAAAGGGAGACTTGTGTAATGTGGTGAGGTGTGCCTGAACAACAGAGTTTGCTAATTGTCTTGGGCCTCTGCAACTGTGCACCTAATGCTCAGTGATGCAATAGGATTTTAATTGAGAAGATGCCACTGCATCTGCATCAGTTCAACTACACAAACTGTACACATTTCCAGTACCGATTTCCAAATACAAAACTGAGCATATGCACAGTACTAATATCCCAATCCGGTTCTTTTCAGTGGGAAAAATAAAAAGATAAACAATATGTAACTACAGTGCTTACTAAGATGAAATAAACTTGGTATTTGAATGCCACATGGAACCACTAGTAGTTGTATATACAGAAAATGAGATTCAAATCATGGCATAAAAGAAAAGGGAGGAAAATACATTTCTTCCCATGTTCAAAATTTCTTCCACTTGAACTAATTTGTTTTAAACAGCTTTTAGAGTGCTAATACACCAAATAACCCCTGGAGATGGTTGAAGTGCATGGTAGTGTGTTAGCATTCTAAAGAAATGCTTTGAACAGTTTTCTATGTCAGCTTAAGTCATCATGGTAATACTGGATATTTGTAGTGATAAAGAATCAGATTTACTGGTACCACTTACTTTTATTGCAGTATCTTCCATGCCAGCCTTCTTGACACTGACATGTATTGGGTTCAATACAGGCCCCATATAATCCACAGCCAGGTTCACAGACAGCTGCAATCAGATATCTCTTGTTAATATCAAAACCCAGTGTCTGGCTGTTGACAGATTATCTTCCACACACATACATAAAAGCATATGCATCAGTGCTGACACAATACCAGTGTGAATGTAACAATTGTGTGAGTCTGCAATTAAAACACTTAAGAAAAGAGCAGGTGGATTCAGTACTTACGCTTTGAACAAAGATCTCCTTGGTAGCCTTTTGGACACTTGCATTTATTTTTACCAGTACATTTGCCTCCATTTCTACATGGCTGATGGCATTTGCCTAGAAACAGAAAACATGATGTGGTGCCTTTAGTTGCTTAAGTTAAAGCCAGTCCAGCACCACTAAAGTGGAATGTGGATGAACTGAGCAGCAGTTATTGTACGGGGCCACAATATGGTCGAGAAACCCCAACTTCACTATTTGGCAGATCAGGCCATGGATGGGTGGAACATAGACTTTTCAGTCCTCCTGAGTTTTTGAATTGTGTGTGTGTACATTCATACATTTGATTTAATATTTGAATTGTGTTTGGGTGCAGTCCTATGCAGGTTTTTGTTAGGAAAGAGGCCCGCAACTGCTGGGAGTTGCTAGGTCTCTTTTCTGTCTAAACTTGTGCAGGACTGCATCTTTGTGCATTTTCTTTGCACTGCTGCTGGTCCTCAATTTGGTTTTATTCTGTTTTAAACATGCATTGTTATATGTTTCACCACTAAACTGTATTTTATGGTTTTAAGTTTGTCTTTGCCTTGGGACAATTTAAAAAAGTAACAGATGAATGAAATGAAATGAAATAAGGTAGATCAAGATAGATCTTGAAGCAATTTGCTCATGATTGGCAATGATTTCTAACTCCCACTTTATTGGGATGGGAGAATTTAGTCTTCTCTACCATCTACCACTTTTCTGTGCCAGATCAATTCCTTGTAAATTAGTTTTCTTCTAATTAAAAAGAAGAAAGACTGTTTTGGCTGTTTGCTTATCACAGTCTTTCCTAAATAGGTGCCCTAAAAAGGATGCAAACGAGTTCCATCATCCCTGTTAACATGAGCAATGACAGTGCTAGTTGAGGATGATAGGAATTGTGGTTCAACACATTGGAGGGCACCAGTCTGGGAATGTCTAACTTATAATGTATACTTATCCTCTACATTTAGCTACACCTACTAGCCTAATTACCTGGGACTTAAACTCAATCAGACTTATTTATTGGAATGCAGGTGTAGGGTTGTATTGTTGGAGTGCTCTTGTAGTTTTGCTCCTGGGATTGGCTTCTAACTAGTCATCTAGGATGGCTATTTTGCTGGAAGTAGGTGACTAAGAGCACAATCCTGTGCCAGAAGAAAATCCTACTACTCCCTGTATTCCCCAGTCAATAAGGCTGGCTGCAAATTGTAGGACCTTTTAGTGACTAAAATGCATAAGATTGTGCCCTAAATTACATTTTTCTAGCTAACTTGCTGAGTTGTGTAATTTGTGCATTGTGCATGTTTGCCCAAACAGGGCTCCTCAGGGCAATTGATTAAACACGCTTGTTTCCCAGCTGCCTTTTGACTTCATATGGTCAGCGAAACACAAAAGACAAAAATCAGTCCCCAGGGATAAGGATCATATTGCCGTGCAAACCAATTTTGATATTTTTGGAATCTCAAGTAGAATATGTCAAGAAGGAAAAACTATACAGAACTGGGACTTACTAATTTCACACTGATCCCCCTCAAGTCCTGCAGGGCAAATGCATTTTCCTGGATAAAAGCATGTTCCTCCATTAAAGCAGGTGACTGAGCAATTTGCTTAAGGAGAAAAAAAGAAAGCATTAAAACATGCAGATTTTAACAAGTAATAATGTAATGCTTTGGTAAGTCACAACAACATCACGGGTCTTTTCAAAAGCCAGTTAAACCAGAGAGGCCTCAGTACAGGATAGTATCCTGATCTAAAGTCCCTTTGGATGTCCAGAATGTACTCAGAGGTCCACTATTCCTTTCCTTGAAAACACCTATTGTTCTTTGCACTGAAATTAACTGAAAAACCCTTTATGTTTGTGTGGTCTGTGTGGCATGCAGCAGTGATACCAAGTACAGATAATTCTTGGGGATGAGCTCTCTGTTGGTGCTGGGAGGGATGACTCAGTGCAAATGGGAGATGTCCCTTGGGGCACATTTTACAGCTAATTTTTGCAAAGCTCCAACTAGGCTGCTCCATCCTGAGCTGGGATGCTTTCTGCTCAAAGCGAAAGTGTATACAAGAGCTCAGGACAATTCAGAGGCTGCAGGGATACAATCTAGTGCACATTCTGAGCCAGACTAGGCGTGCTAATGGTCAACTTGTCTTTCTTTTCATGTGTCTCCTATTTGCATAAAAAACAGGGAATGGGCTCAAACAATAAATAGAGTAGATGGAAGAGGTGCACTGATTCGTCCTGCCTTTGGACCTTAACCTCCACTCATACTATACTCCAGTTCCCTGCTGGATTCAGAGCCAGGAACAGGGAAAGGTCCCAGGAGCAACTGACTGCAGGGACACAATGCACAAGGCAAAGGTCAGAGTCCCTCTTTCTTGGTGAAGCAAGACCCCATCTGTACTTTATAGGTTAATGTGACAGGTGTGTGAATGAGGTCTGGGCTTGGTAATCTTAAGTTTAGCAATGGGTGGGGAGAGCCATGACTGCCCGGTATCTTACAGGCCTAACACAGGCAAGCGGAAGGAGGAGGCAGAGGAGTGAAGTAGAAAGACAAGGCGCTGGAGTCAAAGAGAAGGAGTGCAGAAAAGGAGGGAGCAAGCTGCAACAGGCAACGAAATGGAGAAACCCGCAACACTGCGATGGAGTTTTAACTAAGTAAATTAATAAATAAATGCTACCTGCACACTGTTAGCAGGGAAGGCCACCTTTTGTTTTTCAGCTATCAGCTGATCTATAACAGAGACTGTTCAGCACCGTGATAATATACCACCATTAACATGGTTTCAGAAATAGACATCCTATTAATCCAGTGGAAGGAAAGTCAGACTGCCTAAGGTAGTTTCAGTCAAGCACCAAATGCTTCAGCTGCCTGTGGGCTTACCAATGGGAGCAAAACCAGAGCCACTTCAGAGTAAAAATGCAAATGATTTGATAGCTGTGGATGAAAACTGAAGGAAAAGAGAAACTATTATTCATCAAATGTGGCTCAGGAAGGAGGGAATTTGCAGGTTGGTGCTGCTTACACAGTGATATGTCTTTCCAAAGGCCTGAAATTTCGCTTGTTTGACCAATTCACAGGGGATACTGGTTTTGTTTTGTTTTTTGATTTGCGGTTAAAGTCTGGGAGGCCTTGGCACAATCCCAGGCATGTTTAGATATGAAAAATGCTTAAGGCCAGCATATCCCAGACAGTCATGCCTAGAATTGCCCCTTTACCTATTGATTGAATTGTTGAAGTTCGCAAGTCTAATCCTCATTCTTTCCAGCATACCTTTATCGCAGTTGATGCCATAGAAATCAGGTGGACAGATGCAGAATCCTGGCATGACGCAGAGTCCCCCATTCATGCAGTGTGGCATGCACAGAGCTAATGCAAAAAGTGAACGTGAATCAACGTTACAGACAGTTGTTGGTACTAATGCACAGAGAAGCCTACCCAGGGCAAGGTGGTGGTGGGGATGCTAACTAAAGGATAAACCTGAAAGAACACCATTCTAGCTCACAATGGATATGACTGGACAGACTCTGCTGCAAACAAGAGGGTTGATTCGGTGGTAGGTTTTCTCCTGTCCCAGGGACATGAGCAAGCCCTTGAGTCTTGATTTTCACCCAAGCCTCTCTGGAAATGCCATTTTGAGCACCATGTTGTAGCAGAAGGAAACTATAGGCTGACCAGTCCTCAAGTCTAATAGACAGTATACATGGCCAGACTGATGCATTCACTTAATGCATGAGAGGGGAGCAGGGTGACACCCTCTTGGCCTGCTCCCAGCACGGATGTGTTCACTAGCCCATGCTGATGGCCACATGCAAGTGATCTTGAGCCATTCACATACAGCTAGTGGGCCATATCAGGCCTTGCCGGGCTTGCAAGGGGAACACACACTGGTTCTGGGGAGATGAATGGGGCATGTGATCCCTCCTTCCCTTCCATGCATGAAGGATTTTGTGTATTGACAAGTCACTGCAAACTGATATCTTATACAAACAGGTTTATGCCAACATGGAACTACAAGTGGTTCACAGTTCCTGCTCCCCCGAACATGCCCATCTTGTGCACTTGTAACATCTGTAATTGTGTACCAACAACCAGTCCTCCTGGGCACTGCTGAAAGTGCTGAGCTTCCTGAGATATACCAGTCTTCCCCAACCTGGTGCCCTGTGAGGGTGCTGTACTACATGTAATTCCCATCAACCCCAGCTACTGCTGAGATTGGCTTACCCCAAACCTCTGGAATCAACACAGCTATATCATTTGTTTTTACTCATGCAGGCTGTTGCTCTGCCCAGACACAGATGTGTTTTTATTATCAGAACTAGATATACCCTTCGGTAATAACATCTGAGTAAAATAATTGTGGTATTTAGTTTTACAGCTAGTGCTCATTAGTAACAACATTCTACTTAATGTTTTGCCAGATGGACTCTCATCTTGGTTGTTGGTCAGTTCTACGCTGCCTTTTAAACCTTTCAGTGGAGCCTTGCTAACCTTTTGTGTAAACAATCCATGTTTTCTCAGAAGCCACAGCTCATAAAATATTTTTCTTCTGTGTGTAATTTTTGGAAGCCTCCTAGCCGCATTTGAAAACCTCTATGAAACAAGGCAGCAACTGCTTCTTGGTTGTTCTTGCCAACATATAAAGTACATAAAATAATTGAAGAAATATTTTGGTTACCTTTTTCACAGTGAGGACCATAAAATCCATCTGGACATTCACATACATGCCTTTCATTGCAGACCCCTCCATTTCTGCATCCTCCAGGACATTCAGCTTCAAAGAGATAATAATATACACTTAAATAAATTGCATGTGTTGCCAGTAAGTTAGTTATTGTTTGAATAAGAGCATCAGCTTCTAGCAATGATATTGCAGTGAAAGATATCCTGGCAGCAAATACCAGTCAATGTCGAAAATATGGATATTTTGGAATTACATGTTGCTATGCAGAAAAAATGCATATGACAACTCTAGGGTTGATCAGAAGAGGCTTTGGACATTGTGCCAATGTTAACTACTATACTATTTTGTGAACTGTTCATAAAATGTAATCATGGTCTTGCAGCTGCTGTGTTATCCCCCTTCTATTTTGCCCTATGGGTTCACACTGAGGAAACCTATATGTTTTCAACAGTACCATGAAGAACCACTGGTGTGCTACCTGTTTTCAGGACCTTCTCTCATTTCTGGTGGGGGCAAGGCTCTGATGTGAACTGTGATGCTTCTGAATGCGTATGTCTGGGTAGCACAATTTTGCCCCCATTCCGTCATTTCAGTTCTGGTGTAGTAAAAACTCAGGCACCCCCCCCACCCCATTTTTAATGTTAACAGTGTATAGTTTGTGTGCTTCTCAGGTTGCCTCCTTTCGTAACAGTCTTGTGCAAGTTGTTTTCTCTGCTTTAAAAAAGGGTGTGCACACAGGTGAATTGACTGACCTGGCTACACGTCCACAGAGAGGGACACACCTGGGAAGAGGGAATTGGTTTTGGATGGGTAGGGAAGTGCTGGCAGTAGCACAAGCAAAGTACGCAGGCACAGGAGAGAGGAGGAACAAATTCTCAGGTGACAGCTACTGTGAAATTTTGCATTTAAAGAAAGCCTGGGACACACTGTACCAGCAACAAGGTTGCTATGCGATCAGCAGGAACTGGTAAAAGGAAAAAGGTGGGAAAAGGAAGGAGAGAAGGAACAAGAAAGAAAGAAGGGTTGCTTCTGCCTTCTTTCTGCCCTTCTTGGTGCAAACTTAATAAAACTCTGGATAAAGTAATAATGTGGTTCCTCTGCTTTTGGATCTCCTTCATTCAGTGGCAGATTTGCTCTGCCGTGGCTTTTGCCAACCTGGTATCTTCCAGTTGTGTTAGAATGCAGCCCCCTAATTTCCAGCCAACGTGGTTCAATGCACCTGGGGGATGCCACGGTGGGGAAAGATGCTTTGCCCACTTGCTTCAGTGCTGGCATATATGACCTGCTGCTGATATTGCCATGGCTTTATGATGGGAGAGTTCTCTCTTTAGGTCGCTTCTGGTTACCTTGTTGGCATGTTTTAAAGAAGATGGCATTCTGTGGTGTCTGCAGGATGATATTGCCTTCCGAATTCATGATAATGACAGTAACTTCAAATGCTGCCACTCCATCCTGTTTTCCAAGGCAAGGAAATCCAACTTGAACAACTAAAAAGAAAAGTGTGGAGGGGTTACACATGTCAGCAATAGCTGAATGAGGTGAAGGACAATCTTATTATCTGGAGATGAAAACAAGATACAGACTAATAACTTATTGATCATGAAATAAAACATGCATTTTTATTTCATTCCATTTCTATACTGCCAAATAGCTGAAGCTCTCTGGTTGGCTCACAAAAATTCATAAAAACATGGATCAAATGTACAGTAAAATAGCATATTCACAGCTAAATCAATTTCAGTGTAAACTAGACCTGTTAAAAACAGCTGTTGTGAATGCCCCACAGTGCCACTAAATACCTGGGAGAAGAGGACAGACTCAAGCTGGTGCTGAAGAGATAGGTGAGTTGGTGCTAGAACGGTTTCAGAGGAGAGATCATTCAATAAATGGGGCCACCACTGGGAAGGCCCTTTCCCTTGCTGCCACACTCCAAGCCTCCCTCAGAGGAAGGCTTTGGATGTTGATCGTAGGGTCCAGGTAGATTCAGTTAGTGGGGACACAACACAGCAGAAACATGCTACACTTGTTAGAGAGGTAATGTCTTATTAAAAGTGGACATCAAGGATTACATGCTCTTCTATAATGTAGTGCTGACCTAGCAATTCTACTGCACATGCTTTGTTGACATCCGTCAAGGGACTTAAGAACAAGAGAATGTGCTGCCTGGATCATATCTGATCTAGCCTAGCATCCTATTTCTAAAAGAGGTCAGCCAGGAAGCACAGCAGCAGAGCAAATGTTGCCAGCATTTGCTGTTTAGTACCGTGATACCTCTAAACACAGAGGTTTCAGAGATGATAGCCTGACGTGCATATTTTCTATTGCTTTGCCTGATACTGTGCCAAACTGCATAAATACAGCCATGCTGGATCAGAACAAAGGCCTGTCCAGTCCAGCATTCTTTTCTCATGTGATGAAAAAAATGACAATGGGAAATGCACAACAGGAACATTATTTGCTCACACTCCTGAGCAACTGGCACTGAGAGGCAATGGCCCCTAATACTGGAGGTAGTCTGCAGCCTTCATGATGAATTTCCATCCTCTCCCATAATAATAATATAGGATCTTTGGTGGTGGCTGCTGCTGCTGCTTCTTTCTCCTCCGACCCCCCACCCCACCCCACGCATTGGGAGATCCACGATCACTTCTGGGCTTTCTTTAACAAAGCAGCCACACAGAAGAAGGAAGGAACAATGGACCAGGCCTGCTGGGTGGAAGGCTTGGCCATTCTCTCTTGCTCTTTTTCCTGCCTAAATAGCAACTTGGAGTTGTTATTTGCTTTACACAACAAATAATTGGTTCAGCAGGGAGGATTTAGATGGGGAAAACAGCACAAGGATCAGAAAAAACACGAGGAAAATCAAGGAAAACTCTTCTAGATCAGGCCAGAATTAGTCCAGAATTCAGTTCGCAACAAAGCATATATGTTGATGTTAATAAAGTAACACCACACTCAAAAAGAGGAGAATGGAATTCTGGTAATCCATCTTTAAATTTTACCTTTGTTCATATTTGCCCTGCTTAAAAATAAAAGGACCAGGGAAGTCCCCAAGAAAAAGAAAACTTTCCAAGCTTTGACCAAAACTGCTCTAAACCACTGAGCTAATGATCTTGGCCTCCTGTCTTATGATATTTCTACTTTGCTTGCTGCAAGGGGCCCTGCTATTCAATTTTGTCAGACTGACGGATGATTTCTCTTTGCTGTGACGTTAAGGAGATGCCCAAGGCTGCACCACAGGATTCTCTCTGTATTCCTAGATTATTAAACAAGTCTATCATTGAATAAAACAGGTCATTTTTCAGTTACAGATTCTACAATGTAACCCTGGCCACATGATGTGCTTTTAAGGCACCTCACACACCAACTATGCTAAGGCTAAACAGCAGGAACTCTTGAGCTTAAGCAAAAAGAAAAGTGAGTTATAAATGGAACAACAGAATCCAGAGCTTGCTTTAAAGCAGGAGTGAGCAACTCTGGAAAGACCAGGAGGTCTTTTCTTCCTTGCTTCTATGGACCACGTTCTGCAGGTGCGCCTGAAACAATCCCTCTGGAGCACCAAGCAGGCAACATTTAGCTTATTTTGAAGCTAAATGCTAGGTCGAATTTATCTTCACAACCAGCTAAGCCTATCACATTTTTTAACATGCACACACACACTTTTTCGCTGGGACAGGGGAAGCTTATAGTGTGCATACCACATATTACACACCCCTGCTTTAAAGATAAAACTCAATTTGAGAGAAACAGTATAAAAGTGCATTAGTAAAGTATAACTGGGTTTTAATATTAGAATGAAAATATTTTAGCAAAAGATGGCTATGTTAAATCATAGCAATGCCAGTCCTTTCACTTACTCAATAACAGTCAAGAAATTTGGGCGGGGAGAGAGACTTTGAAAGACAGGTTTGATCAAAGGTCTTAAGTTCTGTATAGGCAACAAACAGATGCAGAGGGCTGCTTGTTTTGAAACATTTTTTAAAAACCACAGTAAGGCAGTAAATCTGGAGTATTTTAATAAGGAGAAAAGCCTGATGCCCTCCTGCCCCCCCTCCCCTTGCAGAGCTGCTCTGTGGTTGTCTCATCTGAACACTGCTTGAGATTAACAGTGACAAGTATCAGTTGCTTTTATGGCTCACTGTTGCTTTTAAAAACAGCATTGGTTGCTCAGTCACTCCCACCACATGTAGCGCATACTGAAATTTTCCTGCAAAATACTCTGCTAATAAAATTTCTTTAAAATCAATGAGGACTCCATCTCTTTTTGCAGCTAATCATCTCATGATCTTAGCAAATAACAGTTCATCATTAAAATCATACCAGCTAAAACAAAGACTGTCTTCATTACAGATGCTTTTCCCTACTAGATATGTATCAAATTTTTCATTGGCTTAAGTGGCCATGGGTAAAATGTCCAAATACAACAAACATTATTGCTTTTGTATTATTTTCATCTCTCCAGTCTTAAGAGCTGCTTCTGTTCCCATTCACAGCAAAAGAAAATGTTTGTCCCTTATTATTGCAGCAGGACCAAGTTTAGATTATGAAATGTGTCATTTTGATGGACACATATACATTTCCAACTCACTTACTGAATACTACTGCATGCCATATGTATCAACTTAGTGCAGGCTTACACATTATAACATATATATTTGTATGTCTGCACATGTTCACCAGATGGAAATACACTCTAGATCTCCATAACGGTCTTGGAACTTAGTCATCAGAATAATTACCGTGAGCCTACTTTCATTCAACTCCAGACCTCCCAAAATGGCAGTTAGCTGAGCTCCTTGAAGCAAGGAGCCCTTTCCTTCCACAAAACTGGAGAATGAGGTTAATGGGGACTGAGTACTGAGATTCAGCCTTCCAAACTGGCCATTCACTGAAACACTGCCAGAATGCCAACTTCCATGGCTATCCCTAGACATTTTGCTGCCTGAAGCAAAACGCAAGGTGGTGTCCCTCCATTCAGCGTACAGCAGCCAACTAGACAGGCAGCTGAATTTGTTGACAACACTGGCAAAGGACATGCTGCATTGTATTTGAGGTCGGCAGGCTAATTTAGAGGGTGCAGCACAGAACAGAGGGTACACTCAGCCCTGTTCTCTGAAATTTTGCTGCCACTCCCAGACCTACAGCACCTGTCTCCTTAGATGCCTAATAGATGGGCTGGCTTTGCTGATTAGCATATAGTACCTAAAACCAGATCCTTCCACATGTTGTGGCTGATTTTTATGGGAAATCATGCTTTGCAGCACAGTAATTTCAGTGATACTGTCATCTTAAAATGTGTAGTTCCTTCAATTATTCTTTTCAGATGTGGAACATCAGATACATTGATAATCATGCTCAAGGGCTCTTGTGGTTACCAAGTTAGCAGTTTATCTGACACAAACAAGTCTGCAGAGCAGAGAGGGCAGTGGCAAATGCAAACAATCTGTTCTGTTCGTCTTCCTAACTTTCATTTCAAAAAGCATGCAATTCACATAATGAATCAGTGTCACATGTGTTAACTATGTAATGGCTATGAAACAGCCACTACTAATTCAACAACAGAGTCAGATCTTTTTTAGAAACTTAATGCTTTGCTCAAGTTCAAAGATTCTGAAAAGGGCAGATTCCACAATTCAGCTAGAGCAGCGAAAAGCAGCTTGATCTGCACTAGTTGTTTTCTACAATCCCCATCATCCTCCACCATCATGGTTAATGAGGAATATAGGGGTTGTGGTCAAATCATAAGGAGTATGCTGGGTTGCCGACTCTGAAGCAACAGTCCTCAGTCCTCAATGACATTTTACATGAAACACCTGCATGAGCAAATCAGCCTTGATGACACCTGGGTCTGTCCTTTAAATCCCAACTCCAACCATTGGCCATGTTGGTGGGGCTGATGGGAATTATAGTCTAAAACATCTGGAGGAGTGTTACTTGGGGAAGACTACTTTATAGTATAGGCCGCCAAGTGCATAGAGGTTAGAGATGCTTTTCTGGACAGCAGTTCTACAAGGCCACTGTAATATGTGAGAGTCATTCTGTGGATCGCCTCAGCCAGGTTCTGTGCACATTATGGCCTCCACACATGGCAATGTCAAAATAGGTTTTCCCTCCCTATTAATGGCATTTTCAAACAGTGCTATTCTAGGAGAGCTTTTACAGGGGCTGTTCCTGAATGATTTATACCATTACCTGTTACTTTCTTATCTATACCATCACTTTTTTTTTTGCCCTGAAAAGGACTCCAAAGGCAGCGTGCTCTCTCTCTCCCTCCCTCCCTCCCTCCCCACACACACAATTAATACAAAAATAATCATGGACTCATACAGAGTGGGAAAACCCCCTGGAGCTCATCTAGTCCAGCCCTCCACTTAATGGAGGACGCAATGACAGCCAGTCTCCTCTGCTTAAATGCGTCCAGCAAAGGAGACAGCCTGTTCCACTGTCGGACATTAGCAGGCGCCTCGTCATGTTCAGCTGAAATCTGCTACCCTGCAGTGTCCACGTAGTGCTTTTAGTTCTGCCTGCATTCTGCAGATGTCCCTGCCTGCTTTGTACCATAGTGATTTCAATAAAACTGGACTAGGCTTTGAACAATTTCTCTCTGTATTTTCCTCAGGCCATGAAAAACCTTACAGGCTGCCAAGGCGAATGTAGGAGACGGCTTTTTTAATAGGCATTCTTTGCCACCTAGCAACTGTGCCTTCTAATATTGATTTTGATGACTCCCACCCCCATTTTTCATCCTAGTACAGCCCTCCCTAGCTTGGCACCCTCCTGATCTGTTGGACTATCATTCCTACCAGCCCTAATCAGCACAGCTACTGGGCATGGCCATGAGATAATGGGAACTGTAGTTCAGTATATCTGGAGGGTGCTGGGCAGGGAAAAGCTGGTCTAGTGCAGCATGAAAGTAGATGTCCCACCACCACTTTCCAGTTACTGTAAAGCAATGCTTCCGGCTGTTATTTGGTTGCAGCTGTGCAGGTACTGGAGTCTTAAGCTAGTAATGGTTTTGCAGGCACAATCTGAAATGGATAGCTATTTTGCATACAAATATTCTATGCATTGCATCTTGGACCAGCTCCTGCTGGCTGCACCCATTAGCAACTCTAACAATATTGACTTGCATAGGGAAAGCATATACAAGATGCTATTCATCAGGTATTTGACATTATTCCTACAGAGAAATAAGTATCAGAGCAACTGTACATAACTCAGTTTGGAATATAATTACTTTCTTAACTATTCAGTGTAATATTGCTTCCTCTATGATAGGGTGTAGGAAACATGTAGTCTGCATCCTAGATGTGGCCAACAGCCTTCCCAAACTGGCCTACTAAATTTTCCACTAACATTACCCAGTCTCTTTGTCCCCTCCCACTTCTGCAGCCCAAAATGCTCCCTTTTCTCACCTGAGCAGTGGAGAAGGGGGTTGTAGGGAAACAGAAATTTCAAGAACTCCCCAGTCCTGTCCACCAGACCCTTGCAAGAAAGCTGGAAGTGGGGAAAATTACAGAGGGGATGGAATCTGCTGTGGAAATCTATTCTCATCCCCTGTTGCCTGCTTTATCCTATCACCTGATGTCCTGAGAAGGGGATACAGAAAGTGCCTGAAAAGGAAAAAGGGAATGGGTGGGTGGGTGGACAGGAAGAAAAAATAAAAAATCTAGAAAGAACAGGATAAAGAAGTGGATCAGGGAATAGTTGATAGAGACAGAAAGGCGAAAGAGAAGCAGCTGAGAAAAGGGCTATGGAAAATCAAGAAAAAGAAGGTGCAATAGGAAAGGAACTGAAGTGAGAATGAAGGAGAATGGAAAGAACAACAAAGAGTCATGAAATTCATGTGTGGCAAAAGTGGTCCCAGACTGAAAATGTTCTCCAACACCTGCTTTGCAAAAATAGTATGTTTGGACACAGACATATACACAGAGGCTACAGACCTGATGCTTGATGAGGTACTGTTCCAAGTGGAGGAATGTTGACTGTTGGGTCAGCCATTATGCCTTTATCCAATGAACGCAAAGACAGGAACTCATAGAAGTATTCAGCCTATGAGAAGATCCGTGCATAAGAGATATTTATGTTATTTTAATAAAACTGGTTTATCTGTTGTCTGGCATGTCAACTCTGATGAGAATCTAAATAGGGCTGTCAAGGTGTGATATGTGATATATGGCATCCCACTAATTTTGAATGATCAGCAAAGCCTCTTCTAGCAAGCTTAAACATCAGTTAGGTATCTATGAGGGAAGGCAATCTGCTAGATGTTGATCACAGTATTTTGAATTTTAAATCCAAATGTGATGCATGATATTTCCTTTCTCAAAATTTAATTTAGACACTGGCATCTCCTGATGATTGTGATTTTGGCAGGGACCGAGTAAGAAATTGTATAAGCCCTCAGCTGTCAGGTACTCAAACAGTTTGAATATTTGACAGTTGATATGCAACATTATTTGATAGTTTATACATAATAGCAATTATCATATACTGTCAAATATCAACTGCAGATTTTGAGATTGAATATAAGTTACCTGGTTAGATAAAAGTTACCTGGCTTATATATAGCAAATGAACAACTGAAGTTTAATTTTAATATATTTTACTATTGCATATATTGAAAAGCAACTGGAAAACAAAAGAAGAAAGTGTCTCGCACTAATCATGGTTTCCTCTTTCCAGCTATTCATTGATCTCAAGTAGGTGAGTTATGTGTTCTAGTTTACAGAAGACGGTTGTCTATTTGAAAACCATCTTCTATTCAGAGGCATTTGCCATTGGAAGGGCTGTTGAGTCCAAGTCCAGTTTTACTGGGGCAAAGTCCCATAAAAAGGAAGAGCATGGTCCATTAACAGATGGCAACTGGTCCACAGTCAAGTGGGCAGGTACACAGGATACCGGGCCGCAGTCTTGCCACTCTAGTGAGACAGATTGTGTTTCTATCTCAGTTATAGGAATTCTTTCAAATTTAAAGGGTTTGGCAGCTCATGAATTCCACTCCTGGAACCCACTAGGGTAACTCTTTCACATTACTGAACTTTGCCGCTTGAAATTCAGCAGCAAAAAAAGGGTGGGGGAGGGGTGAATACTCCCATTTTGGCTGCAACACTGTCAAATTTTGGTGACAAGCCACAGCTTCTTTTCCTTCAAAACAAGATAAATCCGCCCTTTTGGCTACAGCAGAACTTCAGCGAATTCAGTGGTGGGAGGCACAAAAAACAGACCAGGGGCCATATGAGGCCTGCATGATGCCCATCTCTGCTCTATAAATATAAATCAACCCAAGCAAATATATTTGAACATATTCTCTATTGTCCTCTCTTTTTGGGATGATACCTAAGAGGACACCCTCCTCTAAAGTCCTTCAGATTTTCAAGACTTGAAAATGAAGTGGACTTTTGCCAGCCAGAGGAAGAAAGCTCTCCTCAATAAAGAAAGCTCTCAATTTGAGAGATGAAATGTACAAGGGTAGGGTAGAAAAACATGAGGTGAAGACCACAATATTATTTACAGATTGATTTCAATAAAGAGGGTTTTTTTTTTCTATAAAGCACAAGAAAGCAAAGTAACAAAATGGTCGATACGGTTTAGTGTTTGCGCATTTGATTTTAGAATAAAATAACCTGATTAGACCAATAAGTGTTTTGCGCCTTTTAGTTCCCTACAAAGCCATGGCAACGGCACTACTGCCATACTGTCTGTTTTTCATTGCTTAGCTTTGATGTTTTAATTATATTGAAAACCAGGTTATAATGGATTTTCTGATTAGAACAACATGGTCTTAGCAGTATGAAAACAATAACTGGTGAGTCACTCAAACAGCTTCACTCTCATCTTCTTGTCTTGTGTTGCCTATGGAGTAATCCTACCTTAGCATTTTGGAATGTAGCTGGTATTCCTAACTTGAATTTAATGAGTATCATGAAGCTAAGAAACAAATTAGAGTGAAAATTGTATAACAGGCAAACTGGTCACATTGGAGTTTTCCACCCAATGCACATATTGTTTCCTGTACAGGTAGATTAACACTGCTGGCTGAGAAAGAAAACAAGGAATCAGATGAACGTTTCCCCTCTTAAAGCGGAATCCCATACAAAAGCAACATGTTCCTTAATTTGTAGGTCCTTTCCAGTTTCACATGGAAAATTCTCAGAGAAAATTTGTGAAGTAGAATTTGTACTTGTGAAGCAGAGATTTACTCAGATATTTTGAGCCTGCAATTCTACCTACTCTTGTTATGCCTTGGATCAATGCCCCTAATTTTTAAGACAATTAGCCCTCTCACTAGCTTTCTCCTCCTCCTTTCTATACTTAAGGAACCCCAGCACTGGTTCTGGAGAAGTCATGTTGGGGAAGCACAAATATTGTTGTGCTCGTTAATTGCACAAGTCACGCTCTCTGTTTTGGAGAAGGGCTTGGGCCAACAATTCACAATTCAGAAGATCACTTGCTGTGCTGTAGCACACTGATTATCTGCAGCAAATCTCACAAAATCTGGAAATGGGTACACAGATACAGGATGTAATTTTTCAAAACTATCCTCAGGGATAATCTCCAATTTATCATCAGCTTTCTCCCTCACAGTGATGGTGTTGCAGGTTCCTTTTTCTGAATCACAGGTGATGAAAACCCAGATTATTAAGTATATGCCATTAAATCCTGAGTTGTCATTAAGTGTAAACCCTAGAACAACCCAAAAAGAGAGCCCATGGCTTATTGCTGAGTTCTGAACTGTGGGTTGTCATTATGTGTGAACCCAGAACCATGGACTGTTTTACAAGGCTATACAGATGGCAAAGCAAGAGTAAAAAAGCCAAACCCATTCACACATATTCACATATATGCACATCCATTCTACATGCCAATACTACAACATCACAAAAACATTTGGGATACAGGGAAGGACTGGACAAAGAAGAAGTGAACCAAACAATTCAGGAACTGAAAAACAGTTGGCACTTTGTGCAACTGTTGGAAGAGAATTCATGGAAAAACGCAGAAAAAAACCTGTGTTGTCATTAACCAGATCACTATTTCCAGCTCTAATAAAGTGTACCTTCTTGTCTCCATGCTTGGGCCCTGATCTAAATCCTTGTCTTTCAGTTAGTCCCTTTCCTCAGTCTCTTCTTTATCCATCTCGCTAACTTTATTTTTTCTAGTTCTCCTTAATGAACTACGTGGTGAGAGCATTCAAGGTGTTCATTGATCCAGCAATCTGTACACTGATGGAAAATTCAAACACAAGTGGGTTGCACAGTTTGCCCAGATGGATACAATGTGCTAG
This sequence comes from Varanus komodoensis, assembly GCF_004798865.1. Lineage (NCBI taxonomy): Eukaryota > Metazoa > Chordata > Lepidosauria > Squamata > Varanidae > Varanus > Varanus komodoensis. Next base: position 901,035 of record NW_025335408.1, on the reverse strand, counting down.
AAAAATAGCACTAACTCCATGTGTCCCTGAATCCCAAGCTTTTCATGCCATTTTACTAACAGGCCTTGAAGGTAGGACCAGATATTCCCTAAAAGTATTAAATGACCCACAACCCACCCGTGTTAAGGATAGCACCATGCTCCTACAAACAGTCAGCAAGGTGGTCACAAAACTCACGGGCCTTACATTGTATAGGCCTGGGTTAAAAGCTCAATGAATGGATTCTGTGAATGAGAGAACAATGAAAATAACTGATCAAAGAGACCCCAAAAGCCAATCCCTACCCCTAAAATTGGCTGGCAGTGTTATTTTAGCTATGTGTCTATTCAGAGGTAAGTCCTATGAAACTCATGTTCTTACTCTCAGACAAGCAAGTGTAAGTTTGCAGCTTAAGAAGGTATATATTACAGGAGACCTCTCTAGCTAGGTGGCTTACAAATGTGTTCAACTACGATTTCCATCATCCCTATCCAGCATGGGCAACAGTTGGGGATGATGACCATGGTAGATTGAAACATCTTGGGGGCACTGAGTTGGGGATGTCTTTATTAAAGAATCTAAAATATCCTTTAAAAATGTATTTATTTACATTTTTTCTCTTCTAGAGAAAAAAAAAGACATGATTTTCCTTCCATTTGCATGATTAAAGAGAATGAACTTTGGAGATTAAAAAAATCTTTAGAGACCTTTGTAAAATATATTGCCAAGTGGAATTACTGCTGATTAAGAAAGTAGACTTAAAGATTTTCATCTGTCAGTGACAGAAGGGTACCTGATGTGATGAGAGGAAGGTTCACCGCTTATGAGCAAGATCACTGACCTCTCTGGATTATAGGAAGCATGATCAGAACATGCAGGCTCCCTTTGGCCCTGCTTCAAAACTAGTAAGCCTTTGTTCTTAAGGTTTAGAAGGCAGCTTTGAAGTTTGGGATAAAGCTCCTCTAACACACCATTACCAAAGAATAACCTTTTGATTATGATCTCATGAAAGTATAATCAATAACTTACACAAGTGAAAAATGTGGTTAGAAGCAAAGACTGTGTAACTGGATCTTTACGGCTTTCGTGGGTTTTTCTACTAGTTTCAACTTGCAGTCCTGTATAATAAATCTTTCCCCTAAAATGTAAACTCTCTTTAAAGCCATGAGATGTCAGCAGCTACTGTTAGCCCCAAACATACTCAACTGATAAAGAAGAGTTGCACTGCATCATTTGGAAATGAAGTGCCCAGTTGAAATTTAAACTGAAATAAACATCAGCCATTAATGGAATATTTAGTGAAGTAAAGTGAGGAAACAAAAAAATGGAACTTGTTTCTTATCTTTTCAGAAGTTTGCTGTAAAGCATGATAGAATATTTTTTGAAAATTCAGAGATCTCACTTAGCTCAGTCCAATTGTGTCAAGTTTGTTTAAAAAGCAATAACATCTGCATGTAGTGACTAGCTGCTGTATAATTTAAGTGGGCTGCACCGGCTGAAGATGCTAGAGCATTGCAAAAACCAGTGAAAACACCACCAACAGCAAACATGACTGTAAATGCTCTGGCCACGATCCAATCCACTGCAGGATCAGTTCCCTTCCAGATGAGATGCTTTATTGTGCAATCATACTGCTTCACCAAATTCTAGGTTGGGTCCAGAGGCCCCTGTCTTTCACTGGTACTCCTCTCGTGTTTTCCCATTGCTTCTTTCAGGTTTTTTTTAAACACACAAGAACACAAAGTTAGGCTTGGACTTTCCATCACTGAACTTTAGCTCAGTGGAGTGGAGCACACACTTTGTGTGGAGAAGGTCCTACATCCAACCTGTAGCATCTCCAGTAGGAACCCTGCTTGATGCCCTGGAAAACCACTGCCAGTCAGTGCTGCTACTACTGGGTTAGATGGACCAGTGGCCTGATGCAGAGCAAGGCAGCTTACTTGCAGCTGCACCATGTCTTTTGACTGGTAGACTAGGAATTCTGTCTGAAAGCATCATTTCCATTTTGATACCTTTTCCTGCTTGTTTTTCTTGTTTTTCTCATTCATAAAGGTATCATCAGTCCTTTAGGCAGGACTGATTTAAAGCAGCTGAGCAGGTATCCCAATGTTCTGGCATATATGCTTTACCTGCCAGGCATTTTCATGATCTAATCAGCTAAAAGTGAGCTACTATCAGTGTAACTTTTCTACATGTATTCTTTACCTTAAAGAAATGTGGATGTTCTGAACTCCTGGCAGCCATCAGAAAACAAGCTTGTCTCACTCAATCAGCTTGCCTCCATCAGGCCCAGCATCGGCAAGCAGCAGGTGGCATAACTGGGCAGCTGCCAAGGGGCTAGGAAATCCAAAGGGCACATCCGTGCCCTGCTGCTGCCATCTTCTCCCTCTCCCTCCTCCCTTGCACTGCTGGGGAAAGGAAGCAGCATGGATGAGCCTGTGGTTCAGGGTGCTCCTATTTTTTTTTTAAACTTACATTTTGCGTAGCAGCACTCTATCAGGTGTTGCCTCTGGGCAATGGTTTGTAAGGTATGGATCAGTCTATATATTTGTGTGCCCTCACTGGCCAAGTATAGCCTGCCTACATAATTATACATAGGGCTAGCATGCTGAGTCCCCTTTGCTAAACTGGATGGGTTACCACATTTGGAAAAGGAGGAGGCATTGGACTCAATGGCCTTACAGGCCCCTTCCAATTCCATTCCATTCCATATAGTTACAACATCAAGAGGCTTGATGGGAAGGGCTGTAAAATAACAGGGATGAGGGAACTTGGAGAAAACACTAGAGGGTAAGGAGGGCAGAGAGGATGGAAGCCTTTTGCATTCCTAACCTGACAGCTTGTGGGAAGGAAGACCGTGTCATTAATGCTGGTGAAGTGCCTGGAAAGTGGCTGACCCCCTTCCTTCAACTGGCCCATTCAACCCCATGGCCCAAATGACCCTCAGGAGGGCAGCCTTCACTCCCCACACCACCAGGACTGCTTGGAACACAATTATCGTGCCACATTTTAGGAGTACTAGCACGATGATGTTAACAACTGATAAAAATATCAAAAGGTTGCAAGGAAAAAAATGAAAGGAAGAAAGCAGCGACAAAATACTAACAGAACAGAAGTATTAGCAGTGGCCTTTGCATCACCTGCTACTTCTAGAAATGTTTAGGCTAAGTTTAGACAATAGGGTTGCTGGTATGTAAGTTTAAATGGAGCTCATCGGTTTTGTTTAGGCTTGGCATTCTTGTTTAGTATATTTAAAGTTAGATTATCTTTGCTATGGTTAAGTAAGGGAATTTTGTTTATGTTGCTTGCTACATGCGCAGACTGGAGTTTTAGGAAAATTTAGGCTGTCATCCTATACACACTTACCCAGCAGTAATCTCCAGTGAACTCAGTGGGATGTACTTTTGAATAGAAAGTTATAGCACTATGTTGCTGAACTCTTAATGTTAGTTCCTTGGACCTTCCCAAGGATTTACATCAGACTTCCTCAACCTGGTGTCCCCAGATGTGCAGGACTATAATTTTGAGCAGGCTGGCTGGGGGTACAGTGGGAATTGTAATCCAACACAGCTGGAAGGCGTCAGGTTGAGTATGGCAGATTTAAAGTCTCATGTCATTTCATTAACATGCTCTCTGGCCCTTACCTTTCATCACTGACACTCTCCCCTTAAGTTAGGACTCTCACAGATAACCTATCAATATGCATATCTGGCTACTTTGCAGGCCCTGTCCCAGGAGTACACAACCTTATTGGCCCTATGTGATTGGCCCTGGGGGATGCACGTGCATGTATACACACAGATGTGTGTGTGAATTGTGTGCACACACATGGACACATTATGGACTCTGACTCCTTCCATACTGCTAACAATAGAGAGAAAGAACAGTCTTTAGTGGAAGGAGTAGACAGTACTGGCAGTAGACAGAAGTGAGGAATTTGGCCATGTTTAGAGGTCAGGGCAAACAGGGCTGGGGCCTGTGCTGTTCCATGTAAGCCACCTCTGTTAATTGGGCCAATTTCTAAAAAAGGAGATGTGCAATTTGAGATCAGACCTCTAGCGTTTCCGAGAAGCCCTGCAGGACCTCTTTGCTATAAACCCAGCCAAAAAGATCAATGGGAATGGGATTTATAGTCCAACAGCTCCAGCTGGGACTGCCTTGGGAAAAGGTATCCTAGAGCTATGCCTTCCAACAAAGCCCACAGAAGGAGCTACAGTGCAGTAGTGGCCAAAGAGTAAGCAGTGAAATAGCATCAATCTTGGCTGTTTCTGGCTTGTTGAACTTACCAGACGGGCACATCTAAGAAAAGCCCTGCTAATTCAACACCGGAATTCTTCAAGTAGTAGCAGCCAGATGGCCATGAGCAGGTCATGAAGGCAACGGTTTATATATTCTGGCTAATAGCCCCCCAGGAGGCCTACATAGAGTTGTCAAATCCTTCTTCAAAACCATCTAAGTGCATGGCTACCAACAAAGGCAGCAAATTCCATCAGTTCATTGTGCAGCAACGAGGTTCAAGGCAGTGTCAGGACCAGGGACAGCACTGGGTGGAAGATGGTGGCAAGTCTGGGGCACATCAGCAGGGCTTGGGCCACACCAGGGAGCCCAGACAGTTTGCTGAACAAAACATGAATGCAAAAAATAAAAAATCATAATCAAAATACCCCAAAGTTTAAAACAGCAGGATAAGCCCAAAGTAAAATTCATAGTAAAACCAACAAGCCATGCAAAGATCTTTAAAAAGTCCCAATAGGTTTTTTAAAAACTGAAGGTCTAATATTCCTTACCTATTTCAGGCCAAATTTTGCTTGGCAAGTCATTGGTGTACAGCTTTACAATATTCTTTATAGCTGTACATAGCATTACAGCATCTAAATTTTGCATGTTTATGTGTATTGTTTCTTTGCCTGCTGAAGTATTCCTTATCTGTTCTGCCCTTTACAGTTTTGGGTACTTGTATTCCCCCCTTGTCCCTTCCCTTGCTCTACATACCTGCCATGACCTGCTATATTCCACACTTGATTTAATGTTTGTTCATTTTCTTAGGTAAAGGTTAAAGGTAAAGGTTTCCCCTTGACATTAAGTCCAGTCATGCCTGACTCTAGGGGGTGCTGCTCATCTCCGTTTGCTAGCTGAGGGAGCCAGCGTTTGTCCGCAGTCTCCGTGGTCGTGTGGCTGGCATGCTGTTACCTGCCCACTGAAGTGGTACCTTTTTATCTATTTGCATTTGCATGCTTTTGAACTGCAAGGTTGGCAGGAGCTGGGACGGAGCAATGGGAACTCACCCCGTTGTGCAGATTCGAACCGGCGACCTTTCAACCAGCCCAGCAGCACAGCGGTTTAAACCACTGCGCCACCTGCAGTCAAAAGTAAGTCATTTTCTTACCAAAATGTATATACCGCTTCCCACAGAGTGGCCGATGCAGTGAACACACAGTTTCATTACCACAAACAACAAAATGTAACAATAAAACTGCACAAAAACAACAAAATAAAACAATAAAACTAAAAGAAATGCTAGTCAGTAGTAAAGCTACACTTTCGATCGTGTTTTACACATCATGGCTGGCTGGAGCACACTTCACTGTGTGAGGAGATGGGCCTTAAGAAGACATGGAGGCCTGTCTGATGAGAGCTGGGAAAGTATTCTGGAGAGTGGCTGTTGCAATGCTACACTATTGCAGGTTTTCCTGAGGCTGGCTAGCCTCAAAAACATCTGAAGTGCCCCCTTGGACAAGGGCAAAGGGTAGGCAGGGACATACCGGTGGAAGTGATTTCTTTTCTAAACACTTGGCTTGTTAAATCCAAGCTCTGCTTACTTTGCATTACTATTGACAGCTTTCTTCTCAGAGGAAAGGGAAAGAGGAAACTGCTTTATACCAGCTTAAACTGTACATTATTCTGTAAAATGCTACAGGGAACCCTGTGGAATGGAATAGGTTATGGGATGGAGAGGAAGGAGATCCTCACAAATAAAGCAGAGATGCCTTCTGTGAGTACAGCTTTGCTCACAGAAGTTTCCTTTATCTGATTTTTTGAGTCTGCTTCTTGTATCTTTTGCCAGCTGCATATACCTAAATCTGAGTCAAGCCTAATAGATGTGCACATGCCTGCTTAGGAACTAAATATGTCTTCCATAAAGCTCAAAATGGAATACACACTCAGCATCAATAAACGTTCCATTATCCCTTCTGAAATTTCTGCCTCTACTTTGCCAGTCACATTGCTGGCAAGTGACTGGACTGCTCTGATGTCAGAGATGGTTTAGCCAACCTGGGGAAGGAACAGAGAGATGGGGAAGAATAAGTTCCAACAACCCACAGCACATAGCACAATACAGACTTGCAGAATTCACAACACAAAATATATCACTGGACTGAATTGCTGATGAGCCAAGGAACTAGTTCACTGCTACTAGGATGAACGGTTATCCTGCTCAGCTTAGAACATCAGCCATTGCCCTGGGTACCGAATGGCTTTCAATTACAGTAGTCATTACTTCCTGCTAGAACAAACTATCCATTTAGCCCAGATAGCGTAACAACAGGCCACTAGCTGGTGTGAGGGCAAACTATAACTAGAAGAAAAAGATCATATCATTTTGTTTAATAGAAGACAAAATGGTTCCTGCCAGTTTTCTGAAACGATCTACATGAAAAGATAAATCCAAGAGAAGTGTTGGACTGCTAGCTGGTTAAGCAAAAGTCAAGCATACTGTGCAGTCTATGGGAATGAATGCAGCCACTTCAGCCCACTTATATCAAGCTTTCTCTATCAATAAACATTGCCTTGAAATTTTCAAAGTAAAGCTCCAGCTTGTTCTCTTTCATCCAGATCTCTTTCTCTGCCAAGCTCTTGAAAATAAAAGAAGTGTACTAATTAAATTCAGCAGGGTGAAAAGGAAAATAAGCTGAATGTAACGAGATGCTAAAGTCACTGCGGCCCAGAAGTCTAAGTTTCCCTTTGTGGCCTCACATGTGTGTGTAAGAATTCTGAGTAGCAGCCCTACAGGATCTTACATGGGAGCCTTGAGCTGAAAGTAAACATTGACCCAACACCGCACTCTGGAATCTCTCAGAGTGCAAAGGAAAAATTCAAGCGCTCCCTTAGAACTGGTGTCCTATGGCCAAGGCATTGCTCAGGAACATGGGATCAGACTGAATCATCACTTGGGTGGACATTTCCAGCAAACAGCATGTTAGAAATGTGGGTTTAATTTATCTTCTACTCTAATGGAAACATTCTGTATGATGCAGTGGACCATGCCACAAATCAGATTACTGCAATCCTGGTTGAAACACTTGTCAGAGTTGTGAATCCCCATCTTCCTTGGGTTGTAGTAGTACAGACGTAAAACAGGATAGTTAACTTTGTGAATGCAGAATCGGGATGCCACATAGTGGACTTTTTATTCCATCCAACTGTTTCCATCAAGCTATGTATGAATGCACGGTCCACACACAATTCAGTTAATCTGCATATGCAAACAGCTCTGGCATTCACTTTTGGGGGGGAATAGACACTCTTATGAATAAAAAGCCAATGTTGTGACATGAACACCCCAGACACACATTTCTCATAAACCCAGAGTTTTCAGAATTCTTTTAACAGAACTAAGACAGTGTTCCTTAGCACATTTTAACAGCTAATTCAATAGGGGCTTACTTCCAAGTAAATATGTTTGGGATTAATTTACTGGACTGCATATTATAATATTGACCTTAAGAAGTCTACGCTGTGTGGTTTCTAATTCATGTTGCGTGATGTGTTTGGTGTTAACTCTCAGTTTTTGTTACTTTATTGCTCATCATTTTCCTTAATAGATTCCCACATGCTATAAAATGAACTACTGCTATGGCAAAGTAAAAAATTATATGTTAAATAACTATATCAGAGATGGTGCTACTGTTAAACTATCATTTGAACAACAATGCACTGAAAGACTAAAAAAAAACCCCTTTAGTTTTCGCTTTTGACCAGTGAAAAACAGGCAAACACACAGCCAAAAGCTGCAGAAGAATCTCACTAGATGAAGACCACCAGCTCCAGCTATAAGAAAGGGAGAAATTGTAGCAAGTTTTTCCATGCAGAGCTGAAACATTTCAGTTCTTGATTAACAAGTTGGCTGTAACTTGGGCCTGACACACTGATATTTCACCATAGAAAGCTTGCAACTTTTAGGCAAAACAATGCACTTCTCTGTAACTAAAATTCATCAGCTACTTTATACAGTGCTCATCTGTTGTGACAAAGTCTCCCTGGAGAAATTGATAACTTCACTTAAGGCTGTTGAAGCAGCCTATGTAGAAATCTTGAGATCAGATTCACTCTTGCTCTTGATGTCCTTCATAATAACTAGCATCACATCAATTTCTACACCAAAACACCATGTTAAGCTCAGTTTTTGATAATTGCTGCCTGCCAATCCAGTCAATACTGGATTACTCACAGGAACTGGGAAACCTTCTTCTGCTTCCATATCTTTGTTCCACTATCATAATCATTAGCAATGATACCTGCATATCCAATTTAAAATGTTATAAACTAGAACATTTATCAACAAACAATATGCAGTCGGGTTAAAAAGAAACCTGAACAATTAACCTGAGCACATGGCTTATATTCCCTGGAAGATTATCTATTTAATTTAGTCAAATGAATACCCCAAATTTACTCTACAAGCAGTGCTCAAGGGAGTAAATGAGAATAACACATAGTTCAAATAGTAATAATCAAGGCATAAAAGCAAATAAATTAAAAACCTATGATCAAAAATTAGGAGATAAACAGTGGTCACCAGCTAAAACCTATTCTGGAAAATCTGAAGTTAATTTAAAGGCTAAAAACCTGTCTAAATAAAATCTGTTTCTGGCAGCACAACCTCAAACATGAAGCTAGACTGGCCTCCCTTAGCAGAGAGTTCAAGAGGCTAGGAACAGTCACCAAGAACTGCTCACATTCCCGTCAAACTTGTCTCTGAAAAAGGCAGTGCAGAAAGAAGGGCCTTTCCTGGGGATTTTTCAATGCAGCAAGGCAGGTAGGCAGGCAGGTCTTTCAAAGAACCTTGTCCCAGATTGTGCAGCATTACCATCACCGTGCGGCTCACCATTTTGCCAAATGGCAAATGGTACTGAAGTCTGGCAGCACTGCAATCAAACCATTCTGTTTCATTCGTCTCATTGAATTACAGGAAGGCACATTTCAGCTGAACTACAGGAAGAACTTCCTGTTCGAGCAGTATGACAATGGACTCAATTGCCTATGGAGGTTGTGCGCTCTCCTTACTAGAGACACCCAAGATGCAAGTCATCTGAGAGGGATGGTATAACTTGGGAGCCCTGCACTGAGCAGGGACCTGATGGACCTCTGGCCCCTTCTAACTCTTACTATTCTATAAATCTATGAGTAATTTAATCTAGATCCACTTTATGAGTTGCTATGGTGACAAAGCTAGCAATGCAGAGAGCATGGAGTTTCTTGGCACTAGGCCTCTAACATGGGCCTTGTACTGGTACTGAGATAAGACACAGCAGTAGTGTTGGCATCAGGGATGACGTCAAGAGATGCCTGCAGGGAAGTGGCCCCCCAAAACATTTCCTGCTACTTTATTCAACCCCCCCCCCCTCCAGCATTCAGTCCCCATATATTAAGATTCTATGCAGCAGGAATGGGAAGAAGGTAGATCTCCAGATTTTTGGACTTCAATTCCCAGATAGCTCTAACAGCATGGCCAATGATCAGAAATGTTGGGAGTTGTAGTCCAAAACTTCTGGAAGACACCAACTTAGGAAGTTTCCATATTATCTAGTTTCATTCCTTAATATCTGGAGATCTACTTTTATGCCCAGTCTGCTATAACATAGATTGAATCCTTGCTCCTTAAAAAATAACAGTGTTTGCCACCTCTTCATTCCACCAAATTAATTCTTCTGGAGTCACCCCGGTTGGCCAAGCAGGTGCCCTCTTGTATGTCACATAATATGACAGCAGCACAAGAGGTCACTTGGGCTGAGTTCACTACTGGGAGAGTGCAAGGCATTCCCTCTCATTGAGACTCTTAGGATCTTTGCAGCCTGTGGGAGGTGAACATCCCAAATGAGCTCAACTTCACTAGTATGCACCTAGCTATAGCAAGGGTGAGTGGGAGCCTTGTATAAGCAGAGGTCAGACTCCTGCAAGGGATTCATGGGTCCCTGTGGTGGCTGGTGCATCACAACCTGGTTGTCCTGATAGAGCTACTAGGGCTAAGCCAGGATATTCCGCTGATCTTCACCAATCTGCTAGTTCAGAAATCCCAGTGTTGCCAGAACGGGGCAGGGGAAGCAATTGCCTGTTTTAATGTTTTCAGTCAAAACACTTTTGTTGTGCTTTGGAAATGAGCTTATAGAAAAGAATATATCCCACTGAAGACTTTATCTGCCAAAAGTTTGTGCTGTTGCTGCAAAGAAAGAAGAGAGAGGATATTCTGTAGTTTACATATATGCCATGTAAATGACTATGCAATCCAGATGTTGCTTACAAGGTACCTTGTAACTCATCTCTGCTAAGCAATAAAGTTTTTTTGGCAAAAGTTTGAGAAATTTACTGCTGTTTTCTGTCAGCACTACAACAGATGGCTGGCACATGCCTGCCTCGCTAAATGAAGTGGGAACTCTACAGCACGATTCTTTGATCTCTGGTGGCATGTCCACAACACCAAGATGCAAAATACCACAGCAGAGCAGAATTTAAATATTAAACGTACACAGCTTTGCTTTTGATATGAGGATCCCCCACCTTGTCTTTTCTTTTAATTGTGCCCATAAGCCTATTCACATGCCATATTGTCATTGAAGTATGGGAATCAGAAATATACATATACATTTCTCCTGTTAGGTGACAGGAAGGCTCAGTGAGCTGGCTTTTCAGTAATGCCCAAACAGTATCTTCCATGCTATCCCAAACAGTCATGTTTTGACAGTCCTGAAAAGCTGCCTTGTAAAGGTGTGTGTGGCAGGGGGCAGAGGGGGGATCGAAACATAAGAAACATGGAATAGTGAGGGCAATAGTGTAACTTGCCCCAAGGGTCAGGAATGAAAGAGTGGTTTCAAAAAGAGGGAAAGGGGTGGGTGTCAAAACTACCCAAGTATTACACAAAGGTGGCTGGAGAATTTTCAGCAGTTATCTGGAATGGTTGTTTGAAAACCCACCACCATGTTCTTGTTCAAGTGTTACAGCAGCTTTGCATAAATGTAATGGGACAGGAGGAATCCAGTTGCCTCTTGCACCAAGAGGGAAGCTAGAATAAACCTTAGTCAGTCACAGCCAAAATTACCTTCTTTGTTGTCCCAAGGCAGCTCAAGTAAACACCAGCATCTTCCAGGCTCCATTCTCTGTGCCTCTCCCTGAATTCAAACCTCCCGCATAGGACTGGCTTGCAAATGCCAGAGGCTGTGGTGATGCATATTTGACCAATGTTGCTACAGATGGAGCATCTCTTGTATATTCCTTATAGTTTTTTAGAAGCCTAAAATCAAATGCCCATTCACGCCTAACTCTTGAACAAGTAATTGGAGATAACCAGGTTTTATATAGGATCTCCCGGGTATTGACACACATTCCTTTTCTTACATGCTGCGAACTGTCACTCTGTGTGCTTCCTGATCTTCCTCCAATAGAAAATAGGAACAGGAAAAGGAAAGATGCATCACAAGGAAAAGGCTGCCTGTCCTCCCACTCTGGGCCCAGAGTCAAGGGGAGTTCTCCAGACTTCTGTAGTTAGCACCTCTATGGGGTGGCTGCTGGGATGTGACCTACTCTTTGGCTACCTGCAGGGTTTCACCACAGTTCAATAAATTAGGCTTGGTGATGGAGGCCCAGTTGTAGCCAAAGAACCAAATCAGCTCAGGTGAGAGGCAGGAACACTGCTCTAGAGAAGGGCAGGGCGATGGCAATGGGGATGGACCACAATCCCCAGCATATTTTAGTTCAAAGCTCTTTCAGCCAAGAGGACATGCAACCTTCTGAATGGGAGAAACCACACAGCACCTGGGAAACTACCAAATCATCAGAAGTTTGGGAAAGGAGCTTGGTCACTGGGTGAAGCCCAAGCAGGCTGGATCTGTCACTGGGCCTGAGCTTCTGTGCACCTACCTTATTGCAATGCTGACACTTTGGGCTTATTCTCCAGTAGAATTTATCACAGTGCAAATGGGTGCCGTGCTGGTCCACAGGACTCACACCAGTGCCAGATCTATGTACTCTTTCAACTGGTGCCAGATACAAGTGCTTAAAGAACAGGTGACTGTCTTGTGCTTGATCATCCTGGGAGCACCCACGGCTCTTCCTTCTCACACCACCATTGCCTTGCTGCCAGCCCTGCCTTGCATACTCCTGTAGGTTGAACTGTTTCCAGGAGAGGGTATTTGTTATGTAAAGTGTAAGGTTAGTTACTGTCTTCCTTGTGAGCTAGTTCGTGAGACTCATTACTCTTGGTCCGTCAGCTCTTTTTGGCTAAAATGTTCAAGATCATTCTTCCAGCTATCTATCTATCTCAGCTTTTCCAGGCCGGTGCCCTTGGACTGAGGGGTTCTGGGAGCATCATTCCAGTACAAACGAAAGGCAATAAGCTGCGATATTGTATAACAGCCTTATCCAACTTGGTGACCTCCCGATATTTTGGGCTACAATTTCCATAATTCCTGCCATGTTCCCCAAGTTTGATGGGAGTCCAAAACATATGAAGAGACCCAAAATGGTACCCTATCACACCCTATAAGGTACCCAATCAGACCCATTGGTGTCTTCTGAAAGAGACTGAGAACTATTTGCTGGTTTTGGAACAGAATTTCATGGAAAGATGGGGGGTGGGGGGAGAAAGAGAGAGAAGGAACACTGTATGCTTTTCCTGCCATAGATTTGATTTATGAGCATTTCTCATGACAGATGATTCAAGGCAATACTTTGTAACAACTTCTTGGCATACATCTGAGATTCTTTCTATGAATATTTTATATAAACTAAATATTTGCTCCAGTTAAACATATCGCTCTTCTTTGCCAGCCCCTTCACTCCTTCCCCACTCCGAAGTTGCATCAGTTTTTTGCAATCTGTACCTACCCTTCCGGTTGCTTGCCAGGTGAAATTCATAGAGTGAATATTGACTGGGATGGCTGGCATTCTTTGCTGGGCTTTTCTGAAATCATGAGTGAATGGGGCCATTTTCCCCTCTGAAACAATCAGTATATCCTCTTCAAAGCCTGTTAAACAAAACCAATTAACTCAAAACAGGTGGGAGATTAAATCCTAATGTGGGATGAAAAGCAAACATTTGCCCCCAAGAGTTTCAACAGGAAGGCATGCATGCAGCCTTCCACCAAGGGCTGCTCAAGCTTCCAATGTGAAAGTGCTCCTGTGGAAGGAAAACTGTGCAAACCACGTATGGATTGTCACTTGGGACAACTGTGCATGCACAATTGTCCGTTGCATGTACACATATGGGGAAGCCATGCTGCACTGCACAGGGGGGTCTGTGTAATAACAGACCAGTGGAAGAGTGATCATGACCCATAATAATGTTCACATGTGGCATCGCCTGCCAAAAAAAAAAAAAAAAAAGGACTGGGTCTCCTTTTGGCACAGGAAGAGAGGCACACCCATGTAATCATCACCCATGATCTACCTGGTGTTTTCATGTTTCTTCCTGTACTGCACATAACAGCCTTCTGTGTAGAAAATGTGGTGCATTTGATCTTTCTTCCTCCCCCCTCCTCTTCCTTTTTCCAAGGCACATTTAAGTATTTAAAGAATTCAGCACAAGGAAGTTAATATGCTTCTACAAGTCCGTATTCCATGTGAGATGAATGCCGTTCAGGTTTGGGGCTGCCATCCTAAGCAGTCATAAATGGGGGAAAGTTCCAATGTGTTCAGTGCAATAATTAGTGAGGAGAGGGTCCCTGGCCACCCTCGCCTTTCTATTCTCAGCTTTTCTTTTGGGGCTTTTTCCCTGCAAATTATGGTTAAACTTGGGGGCAATCTTGACGGGAGGCTTGGAGATTTCACTGAGGGTGCCCTTATTCCCTAGTTAATTCTTGCACTCCCCTTATTTCCATGTAACCATAAAAGGGATTGCCCCTGTGAATTTGTTTGGCACTCTGGACACAAGGAACAGTGCTTCATCAGACCAAAGTTCCTACAGATCCAACCAGAGGCTTATGGGGATCCCCCAAGCAGCACAGCATCCTTTCATTCATGTTCTCCAGGATACTGCCTCCAATGCAGGAGGTAATAAATAGCCATCAGGCATCACGAGCCTCCACAAATTGGCCCAATCACCCTGTAAAAGCCATTCAGGTTGGTGGCCAGTCTTTCTGCATCCTGTGATTAGAGATTTTAGTATTGGATGGCATATAAAAACTTTAAATAAATAAATAAAACAGTGTAATTCTGCACTGTTTAAGCAAACCAGGTGTACTCCAGCAGCATAGCTGGACTCTTGCTTACAGACTGCCTCTGAAGTGTGGTATAGAAAGTGATTCTGCCCATGTTTATTCAGAAGAAAGATCCAATCTTAGTGTCCAAAGTCGAACCAAGTATCTATCCTGAGTGAATCTGCCAGTGAGGAGAAGAGCAGGCAGCGATGGGGAAGAGGAGAACTGTACCAGCTCCAGCCCAGTCTTTCCGCTAAGCAAGCTTGCTGGTTGCAGGCAGCAGCACGCACTGGCTCAGCTAGGGTACCTGCAGACCCCGGTCGTGGTGATCTTTGGCGAGGGGAGCGTGAAACAGCCTTGTGCTTTACTTCAGTTGTGAAGTGCAGGACTGGCATATCTCCCCATCCCCACGCCCGTTCCACGCTTTAGAACTGCTTCAGCCTTCCTTCTACGTGAGAATTTGGGCAACCCTGATTGAAACATGAATAATGATCATAACACTCTGAGCGCGCCCACTTGTGCATTTCAAGCTCACACACTCAAGCCCCGTCACGATCGCAGGAATAAAAGTGGGCTTTGCTCCCTCGGCCCCCCCCCGGGCTCCGGGGCCCTGGCCCCTGGCCCCAGGCCCTCCCCGGGGTGCCCCTCCGCCCATACCGAGCCCGGCTCGAGAGCGCCGCCTCCCTTACCGATCAGCACGCGGGCTTGATGCGCGTCAATCCACATGTAGAGGCTGCCTTCGTGGGGCTGCGCGGAGCGCACGGGCGGCAGGCAGCCCAGGCACGCCGCTCCGCAGAAGAACCAGAGCGCGGCAGCGGAGCAGCCGTCGCGCGTCCTTCCACCCCGGGCCATGTCGGCCTTGCCCGCCATGTGTCCCGCGGGGCAGGAGGGCTGAGTGCGGCGTGAGGAGCGAGCGAGAGAGAGCGAGAGCGAGAGCGAGCCCTCGTTCCGCGCGGGAGGCGTCGACGGCGCCCGCCGCTTCCCTCGCGCGCCCCTCGCCTTCACACGCACGCCCCGGGCGCAGGGAGTCTCCACTCGCTGGCTCACTTTGCCTGCCTTTTGCTGCTGCTGGGGGTGGGTTTGCCTCTTGGCAGCCGCTGCAGCTGCGAGCGGGACGACCAGAGGGGGACGTGCCCGGGAAGTGCCGGGGCTCGCGCTCCGCTAGGTGGCGCAGCGGCACCGAGCACCTTTTTCTGCCGGCGGATCGAGGCCAGGAGCAGCTGGGGATCGAGCCCGCGGGATTTTTGCCCGACGGACAGGCTTCCTAGCTGCTGATCTTTATGCTTTAATCCTGCATGTAATCCGGCAGGGGGCTGTGGGACTTTAACAAATTTTTTCCTCATGAAGTGGTCTGTGGTGCATGAAAACTGATGCTAGGGCAAGTCGTGAATCAGCAACCTTCTCCGTTAGTTATATTGTGGCAGACCAGCACAGCAACCCCTCTACAAATTTGTTGTTGAATGGCACAATGGAAATCTTTATTTTCTGTAGTTTATCATTTAATAAAATAAATAAATATCATTTGAAACATTGTGTGTATGTGTGTGTAATTAGCATCCTAAACTAGAGAAAGCAACTTTCTCCAGCTTATATATATGGGGGAGTCATTTTGTACAAATCTTAGAAACTTAAAAGCAAAGGGAAACCAAATCCATATAAGTAGTTTTTACTTGACACTAAAAAATCATCTTTCAACACGTTAAACTTCGGGATATAGATGTGCAAAACTTTTTATGTGTTAAGTGATAAGGCTCACCTCTCTGTGTGTTCCATTTGAGGTTTTCTGTGTAATTAATGAGCTGGGTTTTATGTTCTGGCCAGCCAGCACTTAAGCGCTGCTATGCAGGCAAAGCTAGAAGTGCCTCGAGCTCCCTCGCTTTCTTTTGGTTGTCACTGCATCAGAGGCAGAACAGACAGGTGCTTCTGTTTGTACTTCACAGTTTTATAAGGTGGTCTTGCAACACAACATTCCTGTGTTGAAGAAATGATAAGTAGGGCACAAGTAAGACTTGCCTTATGGAAGCAGGGGAAGCAAAGCAAAATAATTTGTATGGGAATTAGAGCTGCACTTGGCTCTTTAAAAGATATTGCATTGATTGCACTCATATGGCCTGGTCCTGCTAGCTGAAGGTGCACGGAAGTCAGGCAAACCAGATGAGGTCAGTACAGGGAGGCACTGCGGCATGACGGTTGTGGATGAAGAAGAAGGGAATAGAAATCAATAAGAAAGCAGCTCTCAATTGCCCTTCCCCAAGCAGAGGGGAAAGCTGCATGTGGTGCAGTGGTTAAGAGCATGAGACTGGGACTCAGAGGATCCGGGTTCTAGTCCCCGCTCAGCCATGGAGCCAACTGGGTGACTTTGGGCCAGTCACAGACTCTCAGCCCAACCTACCTCACAGGGTTGTTGTTGTGGGGATAAGATGGAGGAGGAGAATGATGTAAGCTGCCTTGAGCCCTTTGTAGGAAAAAGGCAGGATATAAATCCAAAAATAAATAAATAAATAAATAAATAAGAAGACTCTCAACAAATAATGGGTTTCTCTATCATTGTTCTGCCAAACTTCTGCCTTGGAGCTGCGGCCAAGGAATACAAACCCTGCTTAGAAGGGAAGGAAAAGGTGGCTGCATGATGTATATCGTATGCATGATAAGGTGCGGTGGAGTCTTGGGAAGGAAGGAAGGAGGAGAGATACCATCACACAGCACTGAAGACAGAAGCGGGAGGGGAAACTCCTATGGCAGGTCAACATGGGTTGTGAGTGGCAAACCTGAGGTGCAGGATCTAAGTGTGGCCCACCTGGAGCTTCAATCTGGTCCTCTGGGGAAACCCAGAGGAAGTAGGAGGAAAGGAGGGGAACCCCAGAGGACCACACTTCCTTTTCTCCTACGTCCAATCTCAGCTCTTGTGTGTGCCGCTCCGCTTAGTTTAGGGTAACTTACTGGCAGTCACAGCCTCAAGCTAACATAGCGTTTTGGATCCACTCTTTCTTTCCTACCATCCTGCCCACCACTGGAATCTGGTCCCTTAGAGTTCTGTGGAAAGGTAATTTGGGTCTTGGGCTGAAAGGGCTTCAGCACCTGTGCTGTAGATAATATCTTTTGCCACTGCAGGCAATAAAGCAGAATGTTCTGACATCACATCCTCCTCAGCTAAAAGCAACCTCATGGCCTTCAGGTTTCTCATTCCATCACTGCACTGTGGCAGAAGTCCATCAGCCTCCACTGAATGGCCTCTTGAACTGCCACTGACCACATGTGACCAGGGGTCTGTTTCATGGTAGGATCGTTTGGCAATGATTGGCCAGCAAGACCTGAAAATAAATTGTGGCTTGTCAGTATTCAGACATCAGTCTTCTGAAGCAATTGCCATCCATTTCAAAATAGAGTTTTTCATGGCTGGTGTGTTCACACTTAGCAGATTTGGATAGAAAGTAATCACTGATCCAAAATATTGTGGCAATACCAACTTCACAGTGTTTATTTTTCATTTAAAAATCTTTCTGGGAGAATGGTGCATTCTGTGTTTTCACATAAATTGAAGAGTGAAGTCAACCATTATAGGATGATTTAAAATGTTTCTGCACTGAATCCGTTGATCAAAAATGGAAATAAACACAACTTGTCAGCTTGAGCTTTTCTTTTTTCCACTTGAACGTTTTTCAGAGTAAGAAAATGAAAATGAAGGCAAGATAAATAATCCTAGTTTTCTTTTAGAAATTTTGCAGCATAATTATATACATGGTTCTTTGGAAATAAATTGTATTAAAGCCGAATAAATGTAAATAGGAGTGAAACCTTAGAATAACTGTCTATGAATGCTAGACAATTTGATTTGAATTTAAATCTCATCGTCTTAAATTTCCAGTTTGTCCAATGGACAATGATCATTGCATTTCCTTTAGAATTTGCAGTGGGTTCACTGGTGATTTATGGTTTATTCATTCATTCATTGGATTTTTAGCCCATCCCATTAGCCACACAGCTCCCTGGGTAGGTTACAAACAATAAAACCATAAAAAAAACCATACAAAACATTATAAAACACAATAGTAAACATTTAATCAAATAACAATAAAAGCACACCCATGTTGCAACTTAACAGAACCTATGTTTACATAAAAGGCATAACCATACCCTTTATTAAAATATACTATCATTAAAACCAAACTAACAGTTAAAATACTGGTGAAATAAAAAGGTCTTTGTTTAGTGCCAAAAGAGGGTGCCAGGTTCCCTCTCTGGGAAGCTGCTTCCGAAGTTTGGCCACTTCCAAAAAGGCCCTTCTTCTTATACCCACCCTCTTTATTTCCAGAAGAGGAGGCTCCTTCAGCAGGGCCTTAGATGCTGATCTAAGGGTCTGGGTACATTTATATGGGAAGAGGCACTCCTTTAGATATCTTGGTCCTAAAATTTAATACCCAGGTTTAAAACTGTTTATTCATTATTTGAATTTAGCATCTGCATTAATATGTAATAAAAGTTATATTATTACTGCATTGCATTTATATACTGCCTTTCCTCCCTCTTCCCCTAACTTAGATGATCCACCTTCTTCTCTCTATTTTATCCTCACAAGGTGGGTTAGGTCACCTTCTCTGAGATAGCTTAGGCTAAGAATCCGACTGGCACAAAATCACCCAGTGAGCTTCATGGAAAGTGAAAACTAACCTGAGTTACCCTAAGTCCTAGTCCAGCACTGTAACCACTGCACCACACTGCCTCTCAAATGCTAATATTTCATGCCCTTAGGCCATTTATTTAACAAGGAATTATTATGTGCACATAACTGCTGCTAGTGTAAGGAGGCCCTCTGGTGGCTGATATTCCAAACATCCAATTATTAAGAAATTGAATTACTGTGTATCTACTAATCTAGTTTATTATTTTGTTTTCCAGTAGTACAGATGGTGTATGCTCCCCCACAATTAAAGGATGGAAAAGTCTTTGAAATGCTTAAGCATATTTTGCTGCTGAAAAATCTAGAGTGAACATTCTTCTTATTTTCTCCTATTTGTTTTATAGACAGTTCTTCATCTGGTTGAGTTGGATGCATTAATGCTTTCCTCCCTTAAACTCATGCAAAGGTTGATGATTCAACAAATAGGAATGTCCAAGAACTATATTCTGATGTTTTGCACACCCAATAGTAAACATTACAAATATCTGCACTGTCTGTAATGACAAGTTAAGCCTTTGTAATACTAGTTCCAGGAAAAATGGATCACTTGGCTTTTCATAAGAAACTTGAAACTCAGGAAAAAAATCATTTTCAAAACGGGAGAGACAATCTGAGAAAGAAGGTGTTAAGCAGGAAGGGAGAAAATAACAGGATGCAATTATATTATAACACTCTTCTTAAGAAGGAAGCTAAAAATGATGCTTCGGTTGGGTTGACGGGTCAGAGCAAGCAACTCCGCATGAATACCATGGATTGTGTTTGTTTTCACCTCGGTGTGCCTGATAGACAAGCAGGATCAAGGTGGTAACTGTCTTCCTTCCTGACATCTCCTTTCCTCTCAGTCTCCAGGTGGTATCCCAGGAGATCTCCCAGGAAGGGATGCAGCTCCTCTCTTCGATAGCTGTTATTGCAAGCTGAATTCGGCTCATGTGGCTGTCAGGCAGTCTCTGCTGCGCAAACAGCTCCTGTCCTGACACACAGCAGAGCAGTAGAGGGAGCTGGGTGGGCACCTCGCTTCCTGCTCCAGGGGGGCCTGCTGCAGCAGGAGTGGGGGCGTGCCCGGTCCATGCCCAGGCAAAAGCGGGGAAATCAGCAATGCAGAAAGAAGCAGCATGGCTAAGGTGCTTCCCGCCTGGTGTCTACCAGAGGGAAGCCCTTGATGCCTGCAGGTGGGAGAGGGAGAATCAGCTGAGTAGTGCTCAGTTGAGTTTCCTGCTCGCCCTTGCACCCACTTCCATTTGCAGAAGAGGAATTCCCAGCCCAGCAGCCACTCTAGCAGCCTTCTTGCAGGTGGCAGCAGCATGGAGGGAGATGGCTCCCACCCCTCTTCGTCACTCCCACTGGCCAGAGGGGCATCTCAGATGCACACCCACCCAAGCACCTTTCTTTCAAGCAACAGCAAGAAGTGAGAAGCGGCACCCGCCCCCCTTTCTCGCTCCGCTTGCCAGAGAGAGAAGGGGTGGCAGCAGCAGGGGAATCAGCTGAACAGCATCACTCCCCACTGGGCATCACCATCCAGCTAATTTCCGTCCCTGCTACTTGTGCGTGAAAGGGACGTCCCTCTGACTCGTGCAGGGTGGGGAGACGCAGAAATCAGCCAATCATTGCTGCTCCTTTCCCAGCACTGCACAGCTGATCACCTACTTCTGCCCCAAAGATCCTGAGGGCAGAAGAGAGACAGAGTGGGCACAACTCTGATGGCCACACAACAGGGCAGCTGTCAGAGGCACCTTCTGGCTGGCCGACTCTTACCAAGCAGGAAGTGGGAATAAGCAACATGCTACCCAACATATAAATCTGTAATGTTGAGAGTGCTCTCAGGGATGTGTACATCTGTCTCCTAGGAGATCCAGAGCACTGTGGTATGTATGGTTATGTGGAGGTAAATTCTACTGAGTCCTCAGGTAAGTGTGTCTTGAGGGTTACAGAAATTGTAGCATGGGATTTATTCATTCAAAATACTTTTAGCCTGCATTTCAATCAGTGCTGAGGGTAGACATGCCTCTTAAGGGAGGGCATTTCAGTTTAGATGCCATTACTGAAAAGGCCTTCTCTCTAGTGCTTCCTGGCACACATCAGATGGCGGACTGGAGGAATATGCATTGGTACCTCTGATGATGATTTGACTGCATGGCTAGGTTCACATGGGAGAAGCCTGTCCTTCAGATATCTAGGACTGTTTAGGCTGCAATTCTGTTCTAACTTACCAGGGGGCTTGCCCTGTTGACCTCAGTGTCATTTATGTCTGAGTAGACATGCATAGAATTGCAGTGGTAAAAGTCAGGAAGTTAAAGCTGTGTTGCTGATGTGCTTATGAGGCAGTCAACAAGCCTAAACTGATGTGTCAAACTTGTCTATCAAAGTGTGCATGTGTGTGAAATTTTTCCTGATGGAATTATTTTGCTTCAAGTTTTGAGGGGACAGGATATCAGGCTGCTTTAAGGGATGTTCAGATATCAGTCTGACCAGCTAGTGGATAAGCCTCTAGGCAGGTGGTGGGATCAAAGAAGACAAGTTGGTGGTGCTACTAACAAGAGTTCCTGGGCTGGATCCAGAGTTGTGCAGAGCAGAAACTGAACTGGATGATCCTTTAGGTGGAAGGATGGAGAAGGCAATTTGGTTACTTACCTCTCCTAAGATCCACCCTGGGGGTCTGAAGACCATCCAGAACATGTGAGCAGTAGTGCTAGGGTTCTAGAGGATCTAGAACCTCTGCTAGATCCGTGTTCCAGAGCAGCCTTCCCATTAAGATGAGAGAGGTTACTGCCTTGGGGTCAGCAGTGGTTAGTGGTTTAAATTTATTATTTTTTTACTACCAGGGATGGAAAAGAAGTGCTTGTGGGATTTTCTGCCTCATGTGGCAAGGACATCTTTCTGTTTACAGAGGTGATCATCTCAGTCCAACCAATGCATTTAACTGTTTCTCCATTGCCTAATCAGTTACTAGTAAGCAATTGCATGTTAATAGTCTTTTTTATTGTGGTTAAGATCGTCTTGCCTGTGGAATAAAATGGAAGTCACATGTGCATTTCTATTAGCTGTAATGTCATGTGATTATGAACCCTGTAGGAAATGCCTATCACATTTACCTCACATGATCAGATGGCTAAATATTAATATTCCATGCCTTTACAAAGCAGGCTTAAGCTTGAAACATTCAATCTGAAGTGAAAGCAGACTTGTAAGCCTCTGTCTGAAACATACAGATTGGAACCTTGTACTGGTTCAATGAGAATCACCACTTCGGCTGCAGTTCTTTTGCTAAAAAACCTTTGAAAGTCAGTTTTAGGGAAGGAGTTCTTTTGTGAGAAACTAGGCTGGCAGCACCCCAATCTGAATCAGGAGTGTGTTCTGGATTGGAATATCACACTGCTGCTTTTTCTCCAAAACAAAAGTGGCTAGCCTTAAGCAGAAGCAGAATAATGTAATGTGTAGTTTTGCCTTCAGACTTATTGCAGTTCACAAATCCAACCACATGCATTAACAGTCTATCATGTGAATCATATCCTTCCCAAGAGTTGAATCAGAAAATCTACCAAGAGGATTCGTCTTAGTTTAGAAGGATCCTGCAGATTAGGTCCCAGAACTGTACTTTGTTAGAAGGCACATTCCTAAGTCCCAGACACCACACTATTCTCAACAACTATAAATAATATTCTGAGCAAACCACATGGAATTTGTCAGTGACTCAACTGATCAATCCTCAGGAAGTGTTTGGGAAGAACAGTAGTAAGCCAGGAACTCACACTGGGGCAGCTGATAAGGGTGAGGTCCACACTCACTCAGACTGAAAGGGCTATTCAGCTTCATTTGCAGCCTGATCTGAAGAGCTGCTGAGTTCTGCTGGTGTGTGTGGACTGTAGCATTAGGAGTTTTCTTTCTTGTTACTACACGAACTGAATGCTATAAGCTTGATTACTCCCTTCTTTGGTGGTATGCCATAAAGTGGCGCAGCTCTTCCACAAGAAGAGACAAGCTCTGCTGGACCAGACCATAGGCCAACATTCTGTTCACACACTGGCCACCTGGATGCTATGGCAAGCCCACAAGTAGGACCATGAGTGCAGTGTACCCTTCAGCGGCAACTGGTACTGAGAGACATGCTTTCTGATACTGGAGGTAAAATCTGGCCACATTGTGACTAGTAACCACTGGTTAGTTGTTCTCCATGCATTCGTCACTCCCCTTTCAAAGCTCTCCAATTGTGGTGACCCTCACTACCGCTTGAGGTAGCAAATGCTATAACATAGGCACTGTTTGAAGAAGGACTTTTCTTTATGTATCCTGATCTCCTACCAATCAGCTTCATGGGTTGACCTTAGGAAAGGAGCAGCAAAAAGTCTCCCTCTCCATTTTCTTCAGGCCATGCATAATTTTTTCATCTCATGCTCATGTCCCCTCTTAATCTCCTTTTTCTCTGCATTCAATAGTTCCAGAAACTGTAACTTTTCCTCATAGCGGATCGATTCAGCCTTTTAAAAATTTTGGTTATGTTTCTCTGTACCTTTACTGGCAATAAAATATTTTATTCCTTTCCTAATAATTCCTTTACACAACTATTTTGCAGTCCAAACCAAGCGATTTGATCCTGTGCAAAGCTGCTGCCCAATGTGCTGAAAGACTGAGATAAGAGTGACAGAAACGGCTATTCTTTCTTTTTCTAAAACCACATTTATATTGTTAATTCTTGCAGAGGATTCTAATGACTAGTTTTGCACTGTTCCTGAAACCAGAAGTGCTGCTTTTTCTATAGTTGCCTTTGGATAACAACTACCATTGCTAAATAAATTGTCCTTTGTTCTTTAGTCTCAGCTATGTCTCACATTCAGCACCTAGACAAGGGACATAAAAACCAAATGCTAATGAAATATGCCACCAATATATACCTATCAAAGCCAAGGCCACCATATGTTTTTCCCAGAGTACAAAATTCTTCAGAAATATGCTTTGCTGAAAAACATCTATTGTTCTTCAGAAACCTTTATGCTCTATGAATATCAATTCTGTTCATCCCTCATAATGACCATAAAGTATACTTCATTTTATTTTTTACAAAATATTTGGTATCTATTGTGATGTCCTTTAACTGAGGCACATCCTCATGGAACCACCTTCTGTTTAGAATCTGGAACTTTATGGCACTATATGAGCCATTCTGGACAAATCCAGAGATAATGTGGGAAACTGGGAACCACAGAAATGTGGATGATTGCCCTCTATGCAAATTGGTGTGGGTTCTTCATCTTGGGTAGCTACACCTGTAACAGTTTGAGAAGATTGCAATCAAGCCATGTGCTTTAACTTACAAGGATTGTCTGGGGTACACAGTTCTATGCTGTGAACAGACAGTGCGTCTCCCGCCCTGTTGCACAGCACCAGAGATACTGGTTCATGAAGAGTTGCGCTGAAACATGTAGTGAAATGAGAGAACATTGGATTTTGACTGTGCAAATCAGTCATAAAGTTTAAGGAAATTAAAAGGAAAGGAAAGTGTCATCTTGGAATACTTAAGGATATAAACAACTTTAAAGCCTTTACAATAAACATAATGTCCTTGTGTCAAATTACACCATGTTTAAACCTGCTATGGAACCCAACTTACCAAGAGGTTTTAAGGGGAAATGAAAGTATGTCAGGGAAATCTGAGTGAATGCTTTCATTCTTTTTACTGATTTAGTCCCTTTTAAAGTGGTACAAAAGTCTAGACATGTCCTCATATATAAGCATTCAGACTCTCTGAAAACACAGTGTATGTAAAGTTCTTCTTTTGGTGTAATTCATAAAGCACTTCCTTTAGTCTTGCAGTTCTATCAGATTTAACTGAATTGCAAATCAACTACAGAAAAGAATGGCAAAGGTTTAGGTGTTTCCTTTCAAAAGGCAGGTGCTTTCCAGGTAAAGATACAACAGCTTACTTATGTAGAAATTTATTTCCCACCCTTCTAGTGCCCATGCACCACTCAGAGTGGCTCGCAATTTAAAACCACACATTACGACATGACCTTAAATAATAAAAAGCACAATGCATAGGCAACCAATAAATGTATAGGTGCAGAAATCAGAAATAAAAAAACCCCTTTAAGCAAAGCAAAGAGTAGGCACAAGTATCCTGGAATAGAAATGTCTTCCCTAAGGAAGACCTCTAACTAGGTGTCCAGCTGTGTCTCCTGGGACAAAGTGTTCTTCATTGTACAGACACTGGGAAGGCCGAAACCTTCGTCTTAGGGTCTTTTCTTCAGATCTGAAAAAGAAGGCAGATTGGAATGGAAAGAGGTGAATCATCAAATATCTTGGACCCAAGCCATTTAAGACTTCAAGGCAGACATGAAACACTTTGAACTGTGCCTAGAAATTAACTGACAAACAATGCATATGTTGCAAGTAGGTTTAATATCATCTCATGGTTGCATGGTGCACATGCAGTCTCATGGTTGCATGTCCACTAACATCCTTGCTGCTGCATTATGGGATAACAGTAGCTTCTGAAAATGCTTCAAAGTTACTGCCATATATTTCTCATTTCAATAATCCACCCATGATGTAGCCAAGGCATGTGCTACTGCAGCTTCATCTGGGCACAGCTGACACCAAAGCCTAAACTAGGCAGACACATCTGGTCACTATCATCGTTTGGTCACCCAGATGCAAAGACAAATCCAGGAGCACTGACAAATGGAAAAAGAAAATAGCTGATTTTTCAAGGGGAGTACAACCTCATCAAAGCAGGCTCAAATAAATCCATATTTTAGAATCTATCTACCTCCTCACCAGAAGCACCTCCATCTTGCTTGGATTATGCTTCAGTTCTTAGATCTAATTCAGCCCATTACTACCTCTAGGCATTGAGTTCAAACCCCAACAGTTTCCTTGGTTCTACAGTATCAGTGAAACAGAAAAATAGAATCGTGTTGGTACCTGCATACCCCAAACCCTTCAGAAATCTCCCCCAGCAGTTATGTGTATGTGTTAAATAACATGGGGAAAAGAACTGACTTCTGGGGTTCAGAAGTGGTCCCCAAAAAACCTTCAGGAACCAAGTCCTGAGAAAACACAGGAGCTAAAACAAAATGGTTCCTCGATTCATCCCTACCAAGAAGTCCAGGAGAAGGATGCAGTTCAAGTTACTGACTCCTCACAAGAGCTTCAGCAGAACCAAGAGAAATATACTTCTCTAATTCCTAGTGCAGATCAGCTGGATCTTCCAAGATGAACCATTTCAAACCTAAAACTGAGCCTGAAGTTAGACTAAAATGGATCAACTTTATTACTTTTGGCCAAGAATCCTTGGAAGTAAAATGTGACTAAATATGCGTATATCTTGCCCAGAAATGGCAGCTTTGAGACTGGTTAGAAATTATTTAATATGGCAGCATCTGGAAAGGGTTTTTCCAGAACAAACCCTACAGCTGCATGAAACTTCATCCACCTTTAAGGAGGGATTCATCACTCTTTGTAACAATTTAGCCAAGCTTCCCTGGGTTGCCTTGATCATCAAAGGGCAAGGATCACACAACCAAGGATCTTATCCACAGGCTGCATAAACTGAACCATGCTCAAAAGAACTGGACAAATAAATGCCAGGAGTGCATCATTAGGAACTACTACAGCCATGGTATTAAAGTAGGAATCAAACAGTATGGATAAGCTATACTGTTGAGTAATTTATTCATGCAAACGTTAGTTTCAGCCAGGGCATTAGTTTGATCGGTAATCAGCCTTGCAACCTCCTTTAGCCTTGCAAAGTGAACAAAGAATATTTTACTAATAGTGAGATCTGTACATTATTGTTTTAACTAATGTGTAGGTGGAAGCGAAAGCACAGGAGAATCTTTGAAAATGCTTACAATGTCTGCTCTGGCATTAGAGCTAGCAATATGTTGCGGCAACCTGTTCAGAGCCTGCAACACTAGCATGTTTTTCCCATTGGAGAATTTGTTAATTTCTATGTATACAGACATACAATTATTTCTGTGTAAATAAAATGGCAATACTTCTCTATAGTGGAGAAGGACTAGTCTGCTGTCCAGGTGTGAACTGTTGCTGGGCAATGTATGGTTCCTTATTGTTCAGTATGACTTGGCTAGACCGGGGTCAGCAACCTGCGGTTCCAGAGCAGCATGTGGCTCTTTCATCCCTCTGCTGTGGCTCCGTCACTCAAAATATTCGTCACAACCGCCAATGTGTGACACCTGTCGATTTGTTGAGTTTTTCGACCCCCGGTAGGCCAACCATGGATAAATCCAAGAAAAGTTTCAGAAGAAAACAGAATGTTTAATGGAACGTGGGCAGATTCATTTGCTTTCACTGCTGACGAGACTGGTTTACCAGTATGCTTAATATGTGGTGAGAAACTGGCAAACAAAAAGAAGTCGAATGTTGCAAGACATTTCCAGAATAAACACACAGGCTTTGCTGAAAAATATCCGAATGGAGATGAGAGAAAAAAGCCATTTCGGAACTGAAGTGGAAGGTTGATCTGAGCAAAAATCGTAATTTAAGTTCGGCTTTTTACTTCATAAATATGAGGACAACTCGAATAGACATTGAGTATTTTATTTGAAAGTAGCCTTCAACCCAGCGTCTTTTTTTTTTCAGAGTTCAAAATGTTTTTGTTGCATGCACAAATATTGTTTTCTCTGTAGCAGTTCATTGATTTCATAAATGCAACACACTATAGTTTTTATACATAGCATAAAGGTAAAAAATGATATATGCAGTGTTGTCTTCATTTTAGATGTCAAAAGGGTTTTGTGGCTCCCGGTATTTTCTTTTCTGTGGGAAACGGGTCCAAATGGCTCTTTGAGTGTTTAAGGTTGCCGACCCCTGGGCTAGACAGTTCCTTAAGTGTCTATAAAGCAGTACTTGTAGCTAGACTGAGAGACTAGGAACACATTATATCATTTAAGGACTGGTGCACTATTGACCTCTTCACTAGGACACCTTAAGGGGATGAAAATATGGTTTTATTATTATATGGTTGTATTACTTAAAATATATATTTTGATTTATAAAACACACACATGAAAACAGACAATTTTTGAAACAAGCCAAAATGATTCACCCAAAGCCCAATCCAAGACCTACTTGTCTTCCTTAAGTGTGCTCATTTTATTTCCATAACAATTGTAGGGACACTTTGTAGCAACAGAAGCAAGCAACAGAAATACACAGCGACCATAAACAAAAAAGTAAACAAATGAAACTGTATTGGAAATTTTCTTTGCAAATTTAAAGATGTTATTAATGTTAAAATAGATCAAGAAATCCCTATCAAATATTTTGCATTTTTCTAGCTGCTTAAGATAGCTTGTTTTCTGCAGACAAGTGACTCAGATCTTCCCATTGCAGAGCAGTCAGTTTGAAAGATTATCTCTACATCCTCTGTGTGTCTACTTAAAATAAGTTTCATAGGATTGTAGCCTATGAGGCACAGACTGACTCTTCAGTTACTAAAAAGCACAGCCCTAACAAGATTAGCAAAGATGGAGTGGTTTAGAATGAAGCTGACATTTCAAAAAGATGTATCATGAATACAGCCTCCAAAATCATCTGTGTATTTTAAGGCCCATTGCATAAAAAGGTTAATAACCAACTATTTCTTTTGAAAGTTCTTGCATTATTATTATTATTATTATTATTATTATTATTATTATTATTATTATAACATTTCTATGCCGCCCCTTGCCGAAGCCATTTATGGATAAAGAATTACAGATGGAATTACAGATATGATTAGAACCTTTTGAAAAGCACTTTTACATTTATGTGAGAAAATCAGTTCTCTTTGGGTAAAATGCTTTGAAGAAAGGTTTTGGATTTGGTTCTCAATCTAGTCTAATGGGCTTTATTGTACAGACTTTTTGTGTGGTGCAGGAATGAACAAAAATTTTATAGGATATAAATTCTGAATATCTCTTTTATGGTTCTTTCTTTATAGCATACAGTTCTTTAGAGTTCAGAACACTGGGTTCTATCCAGAGCTGGTATTCTGCTCACACATGGCTTCTACCACGTGCAAAAATCCCATTTTCATCACAGTTGTGCAAGTGTACTATCCTGACTTTAATTTACATTTGTGGAAGCCATCGATTGCTCAAGCATTTTCCCAGAACATTCTACTAGATACCACTTGTGCAAGTCGATCTAGTTGCTTGTGCAACCGCCAAGAGCTCTTCCTGTAGTTCTTCCACTACTAGCGATCCCGTGGAAACAACAATCCCAATGCTAGACTTGCAGGGCGACGCAGCCTCACTGAACTTAAGGCAGAACCTCCCATACTGTTGGATTCTAGCTCCGAGCAGCCGTTTAAAATCTGCCTTGCTCTCTATGCCGCTGCGCACAGTGTCTGAATCTAAGGACGGCAGCCAGGATAAGGCGTCCACAACAGAGAAAAGTGATCCGTAGTCACTATCTTGGCAAAAACCAGCCGCAGACGCTGTTATCCTTCCGGCCAGCGATGAGGCTTGCCGCAGCCCCTCCACAAACACACTGCATTTCACATGCGTGATCTTGATCTTAGAAAGCCCGCTCAGCCGGCTGTCTCTACCTCCCACCTCCCGCTCCCAAGAGCCGGCGGGCGGGGCGGGACGCGTCTCTTCCAGGGTGACGGGCGGGTCTAGGCCACAGCCTAGTGCGCACGCGTCAGTTCCGGTCGGCGGGGACCAAAGCGGTAGAAAAATAAACGCTTCACGGGGCCACCACTTCGCGTTCTTAATAGACATTTCCACATGGGGGGCATTTGGGAACTGGACCTACGGCAGTTTTTCCCTGTCTACACGGGGAGCGGTTTAGACGGTTCCTTGTCTTTGCAGCGCATTGAATTAATCACCGCCAAAAAATTCTCACTGAATGAGGCTGTTTTCTCTTTGGCAGCAGAAATAGCGCTTTCTTGTTTTGGTTTAAATGCTGAACACGGTATTTGGGAGAAATAAAGCTGGGTTTATTGGGGGGGGGGGAGAGGGTGGCGGTTAAAGCCAGAATATAGTCCATGACTTATGTGTATACATAAGTGGAATAAACAGGCTACGTTGGATTCCTTCCTGGCTCCTCTGCCAAAACAATGGGGTAACAGGAAGTCCCATTGTACTTTCTAGGCCTGCGACAGGATCACTTGCACGGAGGCAGAAGATGGGTATACACAGGCCGGCCCTACCATTAGATGGAATGAGGTGGGGGGGGGGTTGTGTGTGCCCTTTGAACAGCTCTGTGCTGGCTGAGATTGACTGATAGCCTCAGAGGCGGTGGAGGATGCTGCCCCATTGCCACAGTTTAAATCCGATTTGTTCCATTTGGCTGGCGACTTCCATACCTGGAATAGGGAGGGGTGCTATCTTGTCTTCTCCTCAGGCACCGATGGCTTGCACAAAATAGGGGACCTGTAGCTGGACCTCCCACAGTGCCCAGGATTGCTGGCATGCGGAGTCAGGACCAACAGCATCAAGTGGGAAGGAACTGTTGATTAGCTCTTTTCAGGCTGCATCTTGTACACATACAGAGAGTGAGTCCCATTGAAATCAGTGGGCTTTGCTTTCATGTAAGCACAGATAGATAGCACAGATAGATTTATGCTGCAACAGATTAACACGGATGGTTTTGTGGATGTGTGGCATGCACAGTGTGATTTACCCCAGTAGTTACTGGCCCATATTGTTTATTCTGCCTCCTGGATGAGGAAAGCCTGCCAAATTGATTCACATTTGATACCTGTGCCCCATTAGAACTTGAAGCTAAGGTTTTATATGAGGCTGGAAAGGCACACTGAGTGATAAATGTCTACACTATAATCTTGGATTTCAAATAGGAAGTTTCTTGTGCCTTTCAGAACTGTAGGAAGAAATTAACTGGTGCAGATTCTCCTGCCATTTAACCTTCATAATATTATAGTTGAATTTCTGCATCATGTACCCTTTGTTTAAACTATCAAAGGTAGCTCTGTCACCGTAAGGTTGCTTTTAAAAATAAAAGTAAAAGCTTTCTCTTATTCTTTTGGATAGAAAAAGTAGCATGTCAGTTATACTCCTAGTCTTGCACTATTTTAAGGAGTAATACCTTCAGACTTTTTTGAACATCAGGTGCATCCAGCTTTGACCTCGAATTGGCAGGTATATAACTAAGCTGAGGGTTGTATATAAACTGTATTAGCAGCATTTATAACGTAGACATTAGACAAAAACGCAGCAGGTTGAACCTTCTAATCTGCTAAACATCTTTTTTCATTAGGGGCGAATACAATCCTTTGAGGAATCAAAATCTTATCCGGCCCAGCTTTGTTGTAAGCAGTTGAGTGTGTAGTTTAGAGAGTGATTACTGCCCTCTCAGAGTTGCCTAAATTTCTATGCATTCCCAGCACTTAAAACTCCCCGCACATGGAGGATCTCTTCCCTCGCTGCAGTCAGGGAACCGGAACTCTAATTCGAGAACATTAAGGCTGCGGCCTCTGGGCGGAGACGGGAGCTCGGCGCGTGGGTAGGAAGCGGCTGCGGCGGCGGTTGAAGGAGGAAAATGGCGGCGGCCGCCGCGCAGCTCACTGATGAGGAGCTTTTCTCCGAACTGAGGCGACTCGGCTTCTCCCCGGGGCCGGTGACGGAGAGCACTCGGCCAGTCTATCTGAAAAAGCTCAAGAAGCTACGGGAGGAAGAGCGGGCTGGCGGGGCCCGCGGCGTCGCCACCAACAAGACCCGGAACAGTAACAACAATAACCTAGGGGCAGGAGGCGGCGGCGGCGGCGGCTTGGGGGCCAGGCTGGCCAGCGCCGACTTCTCCGCTTTGCCCGGCGCGGGCGGCGGCGGCGGCGGCCGGGCTCGCGCAGCTCCTTTCGGCGGCGGCAAAGTCCTGCTGGGCTTTAGCTCTGACGAGTCGGATGTGGAGGCCAGTCCCAGGGGCCAGGCTGGCGCCGCCGGCAGCCGGAGGGAACGGGGCTCAAGCTCACGCCGGGACCTGAGGCCTGCAGCAGCGTTGGGCGCTGGCTGCCTCAATAACAGCGCCTTGGCGGAGGCGCCGGCGCGGAGGAAGCCCAATGCCTGGTGGGGGGCGACGGCTAGACAGGCGACGGTCACGGCAGGGGCTCGGGAGCAGACTGAGGGCGGGAGGGAGCCGGGCGACGGCGAAGAGGATGACGGCGACGAGGAGGAGAGGAGGGAGGGAGAGCTGCATCGGGAGCGATATAAGACCCGGGCAGTGAACGGGAACAGGTTCTTTTCCTACACCGGCGCGACAAGGAGGGACAAATATTCGGACTCCGAGGAGGAGGAGGAGGAGGAGGAGACGGCGGTGGGGTCGACCGAGGCTAAGCAGCAGGTATTGAAAGAGGACTCGCTCGCTCGCCACTACCTGGCCAGAAAAAGCCTTAGCAAATGTACCCAGTTCTCAGCCCGTAAATGTGCTGCAACTGGCGATGGCTTGATGGAGGCAGGCCAGGGGCGCGGCGGCTCAGTGAACATCAGGGTGGGGGCAGCTGCAGCGGCTGCCGGGGGAAACATTAAGGAGAGCGGGGAAAGTCGCGAGGAAGATGAAGAGGAAGCAGCAACAGCTAAAAGAGATGGTGAACCTCTAGAGTCAAGTCCTCTTATCCCTAGATATCGCTGCAGCTCCTCTAAGAAAGCCCATCAGCTGTTGCTTCCACCACTGCTGGCTGACTTGGACAGTAGCAAAATGACTGATTCTCTGGGTGGTAACAGGAAAACAGCCAATAATCATGTCCTCACTGGTGCACTTGGTGGCTACAGTACTGAACCCAGGATCTATACTGCAACCAACAGTCTCTCTCCAGGTGCTACTACTTCTGCCTCCACTAGAATTAATCACTCCAACCACACAGGTTCCAATCATACCTATCTGAAAAACACCTACAAACAGAAGCTTTCTGAGCCAGAGGAAGATCTTCTTCAGCAATTCAAGAGAGAAGAAATATCTACCACAGGAGGCTTCAGTGCTCACTACCTGTCTATGTTCCTCTTAACTGCTGCATGCTTATTCTTTCTCATGCTGGGACTCACTTACCTAAGAATGAGAGGTTCAGGAGCAGCAGAGGATGTGGGAGTTGATAGTAAGTATTAAGAATTGGACTTAATACGTGCTGTGCTATTTAAGTCTGTGTGTGAATCCTACAAATGTCGCAAGTGGTAAGTGAAATCTGAGTAATACTGTTTTGTGACTGGTGAACTCTTAATTTTTGCTTATGTAGAATCAGCTTTTCTGTTTCAGCAGTGGAATTAAGAACAGTAGCTTTAAACCATCGTGGTCTTTCCTATATCCCAGATTCCATAGTTTGTGTATAGTTTTTATGCTTGATTGGAACATGTCTATACTTTAATTATACATCTGTCAAGGTTGATGAAGACTTTGGGTAGAAGTTAGTGCACTTATTATCTACCAAATTATGTATATTTTATTTCTAAGAAAAGCATAGTCCCAAGTCTAAAAATGGAAAGCTAATCCAAAATTTTTGACTTGTAGGTCTTGTGATGGCTCTGGGAGATGAATCCAATTTGAAATGGTGTTTGACTTGCAGATATTCTTCCCCAGTAATTGTTGGCATATAACAGGCTAATTCAGACATTACAGAACTTGCGTGCAGGAGATACATTGCATAAAAGAGATTATAATAGCATTTTGAACCATTTTATAACCTGTCAGTTCTGGCATTGAACTGTTTTCCATGTACAAATTTGTAATGCGTAAAGTTACTCAGAAGCCCATTTTAATTTTAGAATGTACTCTTTTTAGGATTCTGGAATGGCATTGAAATACAAGTTATGCCTGAACATGGAACAGGAGCAATGATGGAGCTGCACATGCCAGTCCTGGTTCCAGAGTTCATGACTGCTTCATGTTGAACTGGGAAGGCCATGGGGGCTTCTTTTCAGGATTGAATGAGACTAGAAGCCTTCATGTGTCCAGAATCCCTGCTTTATCAGATTTCCCAGCTGCACAAAGCAGTTTATTTGAGTTCAAGTGAATGTGAATAAAAGCCTTCTGTGGACCTTAGCATTCTTCATGAGGAGGTCTGGAACTGAGAGGCCAGAACTGGCTCTTGTGAGGATGCTTGGAGGGAGGGAACTAATGACACTTCTTATTTGTGTTACCTTTTCAGAGCTGAATAGTGCTTTAGTTTCATGTGCATATATAACATGTGCTGTAATATAGCTGCAATTCTATGCATGTCTACTCAGAAATCAGTCCTTTTAAGATTAATAGGGATTAATTCTGGGTAGCTGTGTAGAGGATTGTAGCCTCTGTTGCTCATCTGTCTAGGAATTCTGACAGTTGAAGTGAAAAAATAGATGTGAGAAGAAACGTGTTTGACTTCAGTTGAGGAGGCATTTGGCAATAGGAATTCCTGAATAGGAAGAAACAGTTGTTCCTTGGTGTTCTAGTAGATGCGGTGTGTTATTTAATGGATAAAACCTCTGTCTTAATGTGTTCGGTATACAAGAGAAAAGAGAGTGTACACAAAAACCTAGTATTCTCCTTCCTTCTATTATAAGGCATTTTTAATATTTAATAATTTCTTATTACTTGGAATTCAGTGATTTTGAATGGATGCAAGATTTTGAAAAATACTTTTCATCTTGTTGCTCTTATTTCTTGTGTTCTGCTTCATTGTTGACAATATCACAGCGTCCCTTCCTTGATGAAGTGGAAAAAGCAGAACTTGCTGGTTTCTCTATCTTATATAGATAAAATATTGGTAACTTCTGAAAATACTATTTTTACCAGAAAAGTACAGATAAGATAATTTAAAATCTGGAAACTAAAGTGTTATTTGTTTTTTTCCATTCTTTAGATAAAGCCATATTTAGCCAAATACAGTGATCATTGAATATTATAATATTTCTAGCTTATGTGTTGTGTTTGACCACTTTTTATTAAGCCCTAATTACTTGGTTAAAATATGGTTTTGAGTCCAAAAAGGCTGATAAAAGATTTTTAGAACTGTATTTTTTAAATTAAAAGTATAGCTGTACTTGTTAACAGAGACTTGAAAAGTTACATCTGGGAGTGCATGCTTTATAATGCTGGGTTTCCACTAATTTCACAATTTATGAATCCGCACTCAGAATACTTAGCAGAGGTAGTTGTATTAATAAGTGGAGGAAGAAATTGGTGACAAAAATTATTTTTCCAGAGTTGTGGCACTTGTTCTTAGGCTATATTTTAAAGGTTTATCTGTAATGGTATCTAGTGCTTATGTTGCATTTGGATTTTTAAAATTTCAAACCACCAAATTGGACTGCTGGTTTGGCAAATGGACCCAGTATAGGGTCCTGAGGAAAGGTTTCTCCCCTTATTAATTTGTTATATGGTAATGCTATCTGGTCCTCTCACTTCCTGGCAAATAGATGGGGAAGAAATGGAGGTAGTGACAGATTTTATTTTCCTGGGCTCCAAGATCACCGCAAACAGGGACTGCAGCCAAGAAATTAAAAAACGCTTGCTGCTGGGGAGGAAAGCTATGGCAAATCTAGATAGCATACTAAAAAGCAGAAACATCACCCTGCCAGCAAAAGTGCGTACAGTCAAGGCTATGGTTTTCCCAGTTGCAATGTGTGGCTGTGAAAGCTGGACCATAAGGAAGGCTGAGTGCTGAAGGATTGAGGCCTTTGAGTTGCGGTGCTGGAGGAGACTCCTGAGAGTCCCTTGGACCGCAAGGTGATCAAACTGGTCAGTCCTAGAGGAGATCAACCCTGACTGCTCTTTAGAAGGCCAGATACTGAAGATGAAACTCAAATACTTTGGCCAGCTAATGAGAAGGAAGGACTCCCTGGAGAAGAGCCTAATGCTGGGAACAATAGATGACAAAAGAAGAAGGGGACGGCAGAGGGTGAGGTGGCTAGATGGAGTCACTGAAGCAGTTGGTGTGAGCTTAAGTGGATTCCGGGGCATAGTGGAGGCCAGGAAGACCTGGAGGAATGTTGTCCATGGGGTCGCGATGTGTCGGACATGGCTTCGCAACTAACAACAACAATGCTAATATATGATTGCAACTTATGGTTGTCATAAATAAAGTTAACAAATAGTTAAAATAACAAAAATCCAATGGAGGAATATTACAGTCATATATATAAGTATGGACTTTTCACTGTAGGCCACATTTATTAAGGAAATGCAGTTTCAATTTTAAGAGCTGAATTGTGTTTGAGAGTTTCATATTATGTGGTTAGTTTCCAAGTTTTCTTGGTGTCAAAAATAGCAGATATAAGTATCTTTTCATTCTAACTTCCAACTGTATAGTAGTTGAGTACTGCAATTTGTGTTAAACATGCTGATGGACAAGAGAACTTACTGTATTTCTGAGATGCTAGGCAGCAATCAAAACAGTTGCGGGAAGAGCCATAGCTGAGTTAAAGTACATGCTTTGCATGCAGAAGTTCCGAAATTGGATCTGTGGCATCTTTAAGTAGGGTTAGGAAACCTTCTTCTCTGGAGAACTTATACAGTGCTTAGCTAGATGAACTGATGGTCTGACCTTGGGAAAGTCAGTTTCTGTGTTCCTGTTTTACACAATCAGAGGCAAATGAGGATTTACCTCCAAGGGTACCTGTAGGATGCATTTGTTTGCAGACTCACACAAATTGTATTACAACTTCATTTTTATGTTTATACCTAAACATATAATGGAATGGCCCAGTGCAGACACAATAAGTCAATGTCTAATGGAGTGGAAATGAGTCATGTCCTGACATTTGTGTTTTGTTTCTCCTCTTCACTCCTATCACATAGCTAGCGTCATCAAAGATACCTTAGTTTGATGTGATACATGAATTTAAAAAACTGGCATAAAGGTTACATCTAATCAGGATATGGACATGTGTCAAACTATGGGCTTGCTGTTATGTCTGAATCAATGAGCACTGGGCTATCACTGAAAACAGCAGCCAAATATTAAATTCCTTCTCCTTCCTCTTCCAATAATGTGCGGTACAACTTTGTTTCCTGAGGTCATTACGCTGTACTTTTCCTCACCCTTCTTCTACCAAGAGTAGCTTGATTGCTCAATAAACATTTACTGCTTGGTACAGTACTCTCCTGTGCATGCTATCTTTGTGAATCCACATGGTACTGTTATTTTGACAGTAGCACAGTGTTTCATTCGAGGACTGAATTCAGATAACACATTTCCAGTGAAGCAATCCATATCTTTCATTATGTCAGTTGATCCAGTTTTGGAGGAGTTTCTCAAAACATAGGTTGTAGATTAAGGTGTAGTTGTAAGCTAAAGTTTTATGAAACCAATAGGCAACTATCATCTCCTGGAAGCTGAGAGTGCAAGTGCAAGGCTTAAGAGTATATGACGTTGAGCTAGGTGGACCTTTGATCTCTCTGTGCTGGTACTATGTACTCACTGACTGGTATTGACTTTCCAAGGTTTCAGACAGAAAACTTTCAAGGCATTGCATCCGGAGCCTTTCGCATATAAACCATGTGCTGTGTTCCTTTCTCTGAGATGGCTTGGAGAATTGGAAATTGTATGCCTGACTGTGTCCAGTATATGGTCCTACCCTGAATCCTATTATATTCAGAGATTTATTGCTTACACTGATCACTTATAAGACAATTAGACTTAGCACTAAGCAAACCCAGGTTTATCCTGAAGT
Source organism: Varanus komodoensis (assembly GCF_004798865.1). NCBI lineage: Eukaryota > Metazoa > Chordata > Lepidosauria > Squamata > Varanidae > Varanus > Varanus komodoensis. Next base: position 863,374 of record NW_025335408.1, on the reverse strand, counting down.
TTATATTTGGCAGAGTACCCTCATTCCATATGTAAGGTATGTTGGCTGCGTTTTCACTTAATGTATTTTTACTACATTTTTTCTTGTACTTCATCCAAAGTTGTGCATTTTAGGATTACATTTTAAGTGTTTCTATGGAATGCCTGATAAAATATGTGCAGTAACATAAACCAGAACTTCTGGGATTTACTTTGTTTTTCCTAGAATCTCAAGGTCTACCAACTGATGTCAGCTTTAAAATAGCGGCACAGGGAAGCTAGGCAGTAGTAGCATTAAGGAACTTGGTGGCTTTGAGCACAAGGATCAAACCAAGCATTTGTTTACAGTATCGGAATTGTGAACTGTGCTTACAGTCTTCACACACAAATAAACTCCTTTTTCTTTCCTCCCATTACACTTCCTTCACTTCATAGCTGCTGTGAAAACATTTGAGAATAAGAAAGTCTTACAGATCTACTTGATATTTTACAGAGATTTACCAATACATCACATCTATCTTCTGTCCACCATTGATGTAAATAGATGCTGCACTAAACCTGATGGTTTAGCTCATTTCTGTAACTTTATTTTAAGTAGTAATGGCATTGAACAGTATTAAGTCAATTTCCTTTTTTTCTCCTGTTAATAGATAAAAAACGGTTCCCTGACAAAATTGGTGTAGAAGTAAGTATATTCTTAATATTCATATTGGGAGTCTGTTCATTAAATTATTGACCTTAACTTCCTAATACTATAAATGTGTTATTGGCCTACGTCTTAGGTAGTCTAACTGTAAGAGTTCTGCATGCTTCATGCTATTCGTTGACAATATGTATCAACTTCTTTGGAAAGCATTGTTTGGTGTGAATTTCTGCTAAGAATTTTGTTATACTTTAAGATTCTACAGAAATCCTAGGATGATGAAAGAAAATAGGTGAACTGAGGAGATCCTTGTTTGATGCAAAGCAGGTTCTGAAAATATTTACTTGGGAGACCTTAGCAATTCCGACAACTTTTCTAGAAGCAAAGAGCACCCACTTGCTTTTGCTAATTTTGCTTTCAATTGCCAATAATTTTAGTTCGTTACTTTAACTAAAAGAGTTCACTGTTGAGATTTCACAGGTTTTGGTAAGATAGATTATACATTATAAGATGAAGGTTTCTAAACATAATCAGCTATTCAAACAAGATCCATACTTCATATCAATTATATGGTTCTTGAGCCAGTCTTGGAATAGTGAGAATAGGATCTGTGTGAAAGTACATAATCTAATCCAGATAATTAGGAAAGAGCATGTGCATTTTCCACAGTTTCCATGTTATAGAGGTGTGCTGTAGACAAATATAAATGAGAAGTGGGAATTGGTCCTGAAAGCATAGGAGTTATACTTCTAAAGTAGGCGGCTTCCACTAGAACCATGTTAATTTCAAACTGTGAATGTTTTAAATAATTTTGGGGGAGGGTTACATGCTCCAATCAAAATTGGTTAACCCTGCTTCTTAAATTTCTAGGCAAACAATTCAATTCTTATGAACAGCCTATACAAAGTTCATGATAAGCTGGCACAAATAGCAGGTAAGCCTTTAAAATTAATATTTAATTGTTGAGATTTCATAACTTTGCATGTGTAAAAATAAATCAGAAGTAATTGTGAGAATAGATAGATTTTAAAGGCTCTTCCTCATTGTAGGACCAAAAAGTAAAAAGAATTAATTTGCATTGTCAGTAAAATTATATTTAATCAGATGTAATACAAGTAAGTGGTAACATACTTTGGCCTTGTTTCACAGATAACCAAGGTTTCCAACCACTTTCCCCTCCCCAACCCTACACCTGGCAGTGGGGGAAATTGAGCAGCATGAACTGGCACACATTCTCATTCACATGACTCATTCACAACAACTCGGGGTTTAATAAATGGTTTGTTGCTTTTTGTCAACTGGTCCTGTATGTTGATTGCACTGTTGAAAAACTAAATACTGCTATATTAATCAATAGAGTAGCTACTTAGTCAGAAGAAACATAGGTAGCTCTGTTGGGGAAAAAAATTCCAAAGTGGAGAAATGCCTTTTATTAGGGCCAGCAAATGTGTTACAAAATAGTGAACAGGCTTTCAAGTTCCCTAGAAATCTTCATTTAAAGGTTAAAACGGTATGACAGGGCAGGCAGGAAGCAAGGAATGGTATAGTTCCCAAAATCTGCTGTTTATAACGTTCTTGAGTTGGAATGCCAGAGGAATTCTGTAGATATATTTGAATTAGCTTCTCATATTGCAAGGCAGATAAATCATAATATGCATTGAGAGCTGCTGGGGCAGAAATTAAAAACTGATATTCCTGACAATATAAAATCTGACAATTACTCAATTTTGTAACAAATTCTAATGGGAATATGTAAGTCAATTATGAGACAATTTGTAAAGCTGGAGATTAAATTTTAGGGTGGGAGCTTGAGTGGGTTGGAGATCATGCAGGGATCATGTTGTAAGCCTCTTGGGGAAATGTTTGGCTAATGGGACAGGGTAAAAATAAAAATAAATAAATAAATTCCCAAAAATTAACTCCCATTTTTGAGTGACTAGAAAGCTATCATAATTTGAGGCTGATCCAATTATGTAGGTGTACTGAATCAGTCCAATCCAGCTGTGAACATAAAAAGTGACAGGTAAAGGTGGACATACCTCCCTGGGGATAGTGATCCAAAGTCAGGATCCCAAATTTCATTGTCCCAAATTAAAAATTCTTTTCTTTCACCACCTGCCTAGTGTATGAAGGCAGGGGGATCTGGTAAATAGCCCCATTAGCCCGGTATGTAGACAAATCCATGAGGGAGTGGTTAGTTCTGCCCTTGTAACTTGTGTCATCAAATATGCTTGGTTTTGGATTCTTCTGTTATTAAAGAGAGGAAGCTTTGTTGGATTGTTCCCTAAATGCTGTACCTATGGATACTATCTGCTTCCTGTGTAGTGAAAATAGCTGAATTAGGTCAACCTTGTTTTGAATACAAATTACATAGTTTAAATTAGTAAATACAGCGTTCAGAGCAGAATTAAGTATGTGAAATAGAGCTGTCAAGAAGTGTACTTCCCCATAGCAGGCCCTATATCTCCAGAAAATGCTTTATGATGGATTGGTGGACTGTGAATAATGGGGCAGGTCTGGCTGGAGTGGGGTGGGGGAATCCAGATGCTTTTTTCCTTTCCATTCACTGCATCATCACAGCCTACCTCATTCAGCAGGATTCCACAACCCTATTTGTAGCCTTTTCATGGGAATGAAGAACCTGTTGGGAAGAGAAGGGGCAGGAATGCCTGCTTCTCCTAGCCTGATTGCACATGCCTAAGTATGGATCAGCACACTGTCGAACTTCAGAGAAATTGAAATTGATTATTTACTTTTCAAGTTAGATTATCTTTTAGCTGAAACATACCACTCTGCATTGGCAACGATTATTGATGATAGGATGTTAGGCAAATGTTTTCGATTATTTTTCAGCAGGAAAACAGGTGTGAAACTTACTGTGAAACATTTCCAGGTTAGCAGATTTTGGTATGATGCAAAGGGATAATTTAGGCACATATTAGAGCTGGGGCATATGCATTGGGAATTTTTAATTTGAGGGCCATACTTCAAATTCAACTGTTCAAATACTGTTGAACTGAAACCTTTCTCCTTGACTATGCTAACTAAGGTTGGTGGGAGTTATGACCCTTCAGATGTGATGACCTATAAAGCCCTAAACGGCTTGGGTCCTGGTTACCTGAAGGAGCGCTTACATCCATATATGCCCAGCCGCCCCTTGAGATCGGCGGGAGAGGCCCTTCTCTGGGAACACTCCGTGAAAGAAATTAGGAGGGTGGGTACTCGGAGGAGGGCTTTCTCTGCGGTGGCGCCTAAGTTATGAAATGCGCTCCCCAGAGAGGTCCGCCTGGCGCCGTCGTTATTTGTTTTTTGGCGCCAGGCGAAGATCTTTTTATTTAAGCGGCATTTTAACTGTTAATATTATTGGATTTTATCTGGCCAGGGCGGCTTATTTCATATTGTATTTTTGTATTTTAATCTAATGTTTATATTTTTTTAATTTAATGATTATAATTATTTTAATTAATTGTTGTAAGCCGCCCCGAGGCTTCAGCGAATGGGGCAGCATAAAAATATTTTAATAAATAAATAAATAAATAAATAAATATGTGGTTCACACCCCTGCCATGCATAATAAGCTCTTTTCTAGCCTGCTGAGCTGTTAACTAAATAGTTTGCAATCTGCCATAGGAAGTGGCTTTGAGCATGTGGAACTGGCAGCACAGTTCTTTACTTCAGGTCTCCATTAATTGGCAATGCCTTATTTTATTTAATTCAAGTTTTACAACATGTTCTTTCTGAAAAGGAATAATAAAAAATGTCAATTCCAATTAAAAAATCAATTCTATTTGTTTACATTTTTTCCTGCAGATATGAGAAGCAGACTTTTCTTGTGAACTTTAGAAAATGAATAACTTGTATATCCTAGCAGTATTGCAGTGGTTGTTGCAATGTATATACTTAGTGTCTGGAGGCAACAATTGCATGATATACCTTATTACTGATGGTAGCGAATAGTTCAGAAATGCATATTCTCATATCTATGAACATTAATTAGGGTTCTATTATACTTTTCTGGCCAGATTAGGAGCAAGCTTTTGGTTCAAAATAGAGTTTTTCTTCACGTAAAGTGTTTAGTAAAATGATCAATACAGAATTTTTAGCCCAGTTGTGCACTTTGTGTTAAAATCATCAAAGTGGCCATGTTCATGCTGTAATTGTCTCTAAGCATTTCCTGATGCAAATCCTTCTTCCCACTCTTGTTTCAAAATATATGTTTATTCTTACAAAATTTTGTTTTCATCAAGGTCCTAACAGATTTAGATGGCAAATTTAAATTGAGCATGTAGTAATGTAACATGGATGTTTACGTTTTAGTAAGAAATTCTGTGCCATCTTTTGAAACATGGAGATGGTTTGCTATAAAATAATTGTTATTTGCTGTTATTGTTATTGCAAAATACTGTTTCTGAAAAATCACATGAATAATTGACCCACTGTTAGCACCAGTGGTAATAGCATCCAAATAAAATTTCAGATGTCTTGGTTAGTTCGCTTTTTTTAATTGGTTGGAGAAACAGGACTATGCGTAGAATTGAATATGGTTATTGATTGTTAAAAAGAGTAAGATGTCAACCCAGTATGTCCAATGTCATAAATAATTGCTGTTTTAGTGTTTGATTGTAGAGAAAATAATAAAATTTGGAAAAAAAGAAGGCTTCGTTAGATAACTTTAGGTGGAAGCTGTGTTGTTTCACTTATACTTTAAAGAGTGAATTTATATCATATGATGCTAATAATATTACTCTTTTTAAATTGAAAAATTCACCTGAATTGTTTTTTCAGTTTTCTTCATGGTATGAAAGAGCACTTTAATTAAGAATGGCATGTTAGCAGGTGCATAGGCACCTGTATGTTTTTGTAGTTGTAGTATATAATATTCTTGCTTTACTGAGCTGGGCCAAAAGTTGTCCCTTTTGTTTGCCATCCAGATCTATCTTTTATTTCATAAACCAAGTTTGCAGGACTTTGTGACTTCAGATCCTTCTGAAATATCTTTCCCCAATAAGATCTTTCCTGAGAGTGTACAAATAGTGAAAACTATTTGTTTATTGGAATAATATCTAGGAATTGTGACCTCCTTGACTTAATGGGTTGTCTTGTTATATGAACCCAGCGGTTCCTGCTTTCCTTCATTGACTTAATCTGCTGGTTTTGTTACACAAAGGTACTACAAACCTTTCAAGTAGCACTGTGGTAATGGCATGAATAAGTTGCTGCTTCTGCCACTATTAGACAGCATCTGTGGAATCTGTAAATGTGTTCCATATGCCAACCTGACTTTCTGTCTTCAGAAAAAGAAGTTACATCAAACCCACTGGGTATAGACCTTTGTGTTTGGCAGGGTCCTGTGTCTAAATGAAGAACTGGACCATATGCCATGGGTTGCCACTCACAGAAGACATTCCCATGGAACTTTGAGCTATGATTTGGGCTGGCCCAAAGTTACTGTGTGGCACACACCTTTTGGTATACTGTAGCTATTTGCATCAGGAATGCTATAAATGAGAATGACTGCCTGGATCAGTGAAGCATTAGACCAGAAGAATTGGATTTTGTGGAGGCTACTCTCCCTTGGTACATGATGTGAATTGGCCCAAAGATTAATTTGGGGTGTACCCTCCCCATCCCTTATTTTTTTGTATATTTCTTGCATGGTGGCAGGATAGTTGTGTGTCTGGCATCTATGTAAAACACTGGGATGGAAGTGATGCTGTGGCAACTCATAAAGGACCCTCTTGATATGTGGGTAACCACAGGAATAATTTGATCTTGTATTCCTCTTTGCAATTTGCTTAAGCAAGTCACTTGCTTCATTATGGGGCTGGCCCCAGGTGAAAGTTACATGGATTATGATTACACATAAAACCATGTGATGGTAGTCCGCAATGATCAATTTTTTTAGGGTAGACCTTGCTAAAAATCAGTCAATGTTATTAGTCTCATTGTAAGAATTTTTGCCTTGGATTGTGAACTAAAGGACAGCAGACATTGGCCAGTATCTTGTCCCTCAACAGACATTGCTGACCCAGTTTCATATTTTTTAAAGAAATAATGTGAGTCAGTTTACAAATGTGCAAAGTTTCATACTTTTAACCACTAATTAAAAATTCTGTTGCATACAGTTTAAATTGCTAGAGTTGCAGACAAATTTAATAAATTTTCAGTGTGCATATTATTATTGCATTGTGTTTATATTCCATGTTGTTTCCTCTTGTGAGAAATTCAAGATAGCTTTCTTAGCTCCATTTATCTTCACAGAAGCATCATGGGAAGTGGGTTAGGATGATAGTCTGTGACAGGCCCAAAGTCACCCAGTAAGCTTCATGGTCAAACAGGGACCCTAGACCTTTTGTGTCACCAGTCCAACACTCTAACCACCACACAACACTGGCTATTATTAAGACTCAGAAAAGCAGCACATCAAATGTAAAATCTATGGATTGGATGCTAAGTTTCCTAGTCCCTTCCTCTCCACTGCAGCCCCCTGGGAAGCCACAATGTACAATGAGATGCTGTGGGAAAATGAGATTGGAACATTTCCTCCTATGACCTTAGCCTAGGATTACAGACTGATTTTGGGGTGATTTCCTTCCAGTATACCCTCACAGACCTCTTGTAGCCCAGTCTATGTTCTTTAGGAAACCTTCCCAAACCCTTTGAAGAGGCTTTTTAGGGAGTAGCATTAAAGAAGGGCTAGGAAATGTTCTTTAGTTAACTTTTTTACGTTAACTAGCCTTAGGATTCAAGTCTCTATATTCAAAATGTCATGCGAATTTATACCATAAATTTAATTCATGATCTAAAGATAAATTGTGTTACTTAGGCTGCAATCCTATGCCCATTTACTTGGGAGTACATCAGACTGAGTGGTCCTGAATAGAAATATACTGTACTGTCAAATGTTGGTAGGGATATCCATGAGTTTAGAAACTGTTTAAACATGTAATAGCTTACAAACACTAAAACATTAATAGTGTAATCCTGTTTAAAGTTCATATTGAGTCATAAATGCATAAAAATAATGAACATTTAATTCTTCTAGGAGATCATGAATGTGGCAACTCTGTCAAGAAAGGTCTTTCTATCCAGGAGGCAGCTACATATTTAAAAGTAAGCAACATGTTGATCTTTTAAAATGGTATAATCTTTGTGTAAATGGTATGCTATTCAGTTCTTTTTTAAGTTTTAAAATATGCTTTTGTTGTAGAAGTGATAAGATGTTGCAAATTACAATACAAGACAGCTTTTTAAAAACCATAGTGGGTTTTCTAACATGCTTTTTTAAAATAGAATAATAGCTGTATTTTTTTTTTAAAAACTTTGTATTCTGTTCTTGTCTGATCAAATGACTCATCAGCTATAATTTTAAAATTCAATGCCATTAAATTAATTTGCCATCTGAATTCTACAGTTTTTAAGGACTATCTGTAGGAAAAGAGAGATGCAAGTGAGTGATAAGGTTTCAAAATAGCAAGCCAAACACTTTGCTTACCTCCCCTCATCTCATCAGGGTTTCATACATTTCTCAATATCTGTTAGGAACATAGAAAGCTGCCTCATGTGGAGCCAGACCATTGGTCCATGTGGCCCAGTACTGTCAGCAGCTTTCCAGGGCTTCAGAAAGGATTCATTCCTAGCCCTACTTAGAGATGCTGGGGATACTGCATCCCCTATGCAGTATCATATATGTGGGAGCAGTACTTGTTACGATATGAGAGGCATAACTGGGAGAAATGAATATATTTGTTGCAAATTAGGAAAAACTCTTGAGCACCAAAGCTTAGCTCTTCTGTGGAGAGGCTGATGCAGGAAAAACACTTGAACACACAGTTTTATGAATACTGTAAAACAGTCATAGAGTCCTGTGTTGGAGAGTGCATGACTGATTCTATTATCATATGATGATGATACGGTTCTATTATTATTACTGGTTCTATTATTACTATCAGGATTCTTTTCCTGATGCTTAGCTGGAACCTGGCTTCCTGTAACTTGAGTTCATTATTCCATGTCCTGCACTTTGGGATGATCAAGAAGAGATCCCAGTCCTTCTCTGGGTGGTATTTGAAGAGTGCTGGTATATCTTTGCTCAGTCTTCTCTTCTGTGGGCAAAACATTGCCAGTACTTTCAGTTTCTTTTCATTGACATTTGTTTCTTGTCTCCTGAACATTTTTGTCACCTTCCTTTGCATTTTGACTGCACCTTTTTAAATGGTTGTGCCCAGAACTGCAGTACTCAAGATGAGGCTGAGCCAGTGCTGAATAGAGGTGAACTAATATGTCACATAATTTGGAAGTGATACGAGTACTTCTATTAATGCAGCCCAAAATAGCAGTTGCCTATTTTGCAACCATATCACATTGTTACTTCAGTTCAGCTTGTGATCAGCAACAATTCCAAGGTCCTCCTTGTTTGCGGTATTGTGCAGCCAAGTATCCCTCATGTTGTAACTGTGAATGTGATTTCCTTTTCCTAAATAAAGAATGTGGCACTTGTCCTTTTTAATTTCTTTCTGTTTTAAACCTTGTGCTCCAGCCTGTCAAGATCACTTTGAATTTTGTTTCTGTCTTCCAGGGTATTAGCTTTCCCACCATATTTTGTGTCATCTGCAAATTTGATTAACATTTCCTGTACCTTTTCATTCAAACCATTAAAAATGTTGAAGAGTACCTGGCCCAGGACTGTATAGTACTCCACTTGTTACCTTTCCTCAGTTTGGGAAGGTGCCATTGATACGCTCTGTTTGAGTTTCATTCACAGCTGTTGGACCTAGCCCAGTTTTAGCTAGCTTGCTAATCAGGATATCATAGGATACTTTGCCAAAAGCTTTGTTGAAGTCAAGATATATTATGTCCATAGCATTCCTACAGTCCACCTAATCAAAAAATGATAACAGATTAGTCTGACAGGATTTGTTCTTGACAAATTAAATTGTCTTTTAGCAATCATGACATTGTTTTCAAGGTATTTGTAGATTGACTGCTGCTCCAGAATTTTCCCAGGGATTGTTGTCAGGCTGGTTAGCATATACCATATTTTTCCATGTATAAGATGCTACTTTTTCTTAAAAACATTTACTTAAAAATGAAGGTGTGTCTTATACATGGGGGGCGGGGGCTGTGGACACACTTGGGGGGGAGACTGGTGTGCAGGGGGTGGCGAGGTGGGGCGCGCGTGCGGGGGCAGCGGAGTGGTGCCGTGGGGGGGGCAGCGGAGTGGCGCCCACACAGCAGCAGCTGCTTATTCGCTGGAGATAGGTAGGAAAAGTGGGGAGCGTCCTATACATTGGGGTGTCTTATGGATGGAAAAATACGGTAGTTCCCAGGTTCTTTCTTGCTGAAGATAGTGACAACATTGGTTCTCCAGACATCTGGCATTTCACAAGTACTCCATGATTTCACCATGGTAATAGGCAGTGCTTCTGAGTGTACTTGTGCCAGTTCCTTTATTACTGAAATGATGAGCTTCATATGGTGATCACATGTTCATGACTTTAGTATGCCTTTGGGAAAAGCTGTTCATCTTGCTTGCATGCAGACCCACCCCTATCACTAGGTAATGTGATGTGGCTGCCAATTGTTGGTTGTTCAATGTATTATTTTATTGTTAGAGAGGAATGCAGACAGTTGTGGGATTTTCTTTAACTTCAGTGCCATGTGCTGCTCTGGTTCAGGCAGCAAATGTTTTTGGCCTCCTAACCTCTTCTGCTTTACACACATATCCTACAGAATACAGTAGAAGAGAGCTCAGCAATGGAGCACATGTCTGTATGCAAAAGGTCCCAGGTTCAATTTCTGGCAGCTCTAGGCAGGCCTGGAAGAGACTCCCATTTGAAACTCTGGAGATTGACTGTCAGTAAAATCAGGCTATACTGATCCTGATGGTTTAAGCCAGCTTAAGGTTTTTCTTATGTTCTATGTCACCATTCTCAAAGGAAGTAGGACTTTGCCAAAATAGAGATCATACAAGGAAGAATTTTTGTAATTGAGAATAGCATGATACTTTGCCTAGCTCTTGACATTTTGAAGATTTCAGACCCACAGTGCTACATTTCTAGTAGAAACATTACTACTTAGATATGTGTTATATTTTATTGTGATACTTATGTATTTGAGTGCTGTTCTCTTTAATAGACATAGCTACTTAGTTGTTGTTTTCAATGGAAATTTGAGGGAAATGTTGCTGTTTGTAGGAAATAAGACTTAAAGAAAGACTCTTGGATTGTAGGTGCTTTTCTCCCCACAGTCCCCGGAGAAAATTTAATTTTATAAAACTGGATCTGGCAGGCTTTGTTGTCCAAATTCTTACATAGCTACTCATTAACTAAATTCTTCTACTGGTAAGTGAATAGATTTAAATTGTCGATGAGCAGGTTTTCAGTAACCATAGTAATATATCCTGGGTTGCAACAGTGGACTTTTACTAGCAGTAATAATTCTCTCAAAGCAGTTATGTGGGTTTTTGTGAAAAAGTACAACCAGATAATTGTTCAGTGCTCCGTATAATGTTATCTGATTTAACATGGTGGTTTTACTAATTTTTCCTCCCTAAATAAGAAAATAAAATGTACTTAGAGAACTAAACATGCAATCATATCATTGTTATACACAGTATAACTGTATCAGCAGCTTCCCCAATAGCTGTAAAATGTTTTAACTGAAATACTTGCCAAGGGGAAAATTAAATTAATGAAAGAATATAGTTTTAATAATATATTCAAACATACTCAAAATTTTATGTGGAAATTTTATTGAAATATTTGTAAAAATGTGAAGACTTAAAAGCATATACTTAAGATGCTCTTTCATATCAAGCAAAAGAATGACTATACCTGAAATAACAAACTTTGGGTTATATATCCAAAGAGAACTGGTATATTTTATAAGAACACTTTAATTTTCTATTGCTGGGGTAACTGTAGCACCTTTATATTCATTCAGTCTCTACACTGCTGATTGGTTCCATTTCATATTAGGGAAAAATCTGATTCAGAACAACTAGCTAACATTGTTTTATTAAAGAATAGCTGTGGATCTGTGGGTGTAGGCTGGGAAACTTAGCCAGTTCCTAAACTTATTATCTGCATGTGGGATACTGTGGCAGCTGATTGGCCACTGTTTGAACAGAATGCTGGACTAGATGAACCTTTGGCCTGATCCAGCAAGCCTCTTTGTATATTCTTACTTTCCTGTGAAACAAACAGTAATCAAAGGCTTTGTTTCAGTTTCCATTCAGTTGAAGAATGTTAGAGGGCAAATAGAAAATTTATAAATCCAGTACCAACCCAGCCAACTGCAGTGTGCATAGGAAGTGGCTGTCATACCTTATTTCCATTTTTCCATGGGCAACTGAGCGCTAGGGTTTCTCAGTACTTGCCTTTGAAGAATAACTTATAGAAGTTCATGTTCTACATTTATTCCATGTAATACGATTTATTGCAGTTCAAAAGCTCAGACAACTATGGACCTATCTCTGTCTTCCAGACATATATGATGTAGAAAATTTTATGATGCTTTATTTTTCCATGAAAAATTTTCTACCCTACATCACTGTCTCAAAGCTAAGTTCTTTTTGGTCCTTCAAGGGGTATTGTTAAATGGGAAATGTATTTTCCTTTGAAAATGTATGTTCGGTGTACAGTATACAGCACTGATTTTAATTAATAAAAGGGGGACTGAAACTAGGAGAGAGATATAGAGTAGAAAATACAGACAAATGATTATAGGTGGGAATGACTTTATTTCAGCAGTTCAAACACAGAACTTGAAGTCTATGTTCTAAATAGCAAAAATTGACAAATGCAGTCATTTCCTGCATTGCATTTTTTCTAGTGGGTTGAAGATATGGATGGGTATACCAGTGTAAGAGGGCATTACCTTAGGAACAAGAACAGGTTCTTTCTATCCCTCTCTAAGCAGGAGCAGATTAAGGGAATACTGGCAGCAGACAGACATGAAAATTGGACAGAAAAGTGAAAGTGATTTTTACCATCAACCTCTCTAGCACCACCTTGTGCCTTGAGCAATGCTCATTTCAGAAAAATTAGGTACAGCATTGGAAATAATGTCTTGTCATCTTGTACTGCAGTACAAATTCATCTGTTTATTTCACTGTGTTTATTACAGAAATCGTATTTGATTTCTGCTCTTCTTTTCTGATATGCATAAATGTCATAAACCTTTTCTGTGTTAAGTAAAGTAGGTTGGTAGAAGCAGCATTCATTGCTTTGGATGTGGTTGAATTTATTTGAGAAGCTGCTGTTAGCACTTAGATTTTCTAGTAGGTGCTCAAGAGAATCAAAAGAGACAGTTTGCTTCTGGAATGGCTTACTAAGCTAATCAATATGACACACAAGGAAGAAAGGCTGGTGCAGGGAAGAAGGTACATGCACATTCATAGTTAAAATATTTGACAACCAGAGCATTGGAATAGCTGCTCAGGGGAATATGTTCCAAAGAGGAGGAGCCCAATGGCAGTTGGTTTGAATAAAGTCACTACTGAGGGCATGACCATCAGGTAGCTATGTCCATCAGGTGGATTGAATGGACATATAGCAAAAAGTACATTGTATGTTCATGCAAGATTGGTACAAACAAATATTTCATTAATTTCCCTCTTTAATGCCCTGGTCCTAAACATTTCAGCAGAATTTAGTGCTGATACACTGAACTTTATAAATAAAATGGTTAGTTTTGTTGTTCCCTTATGTTAGAGGATAATTCACAGAAAACATACTGTTTTACTGAGTGCTGATATGTTTTATGAGACTGAATTATTTTGTTACATATTCGTAGCATATATTTTTAGGGGTGGAGTAGATTTCTCTTGCAAGAACACACAGCATTGGCCCTTTGGAAAATGATGGTTTAATTAGGGAAACCAATGTCAGCTTTATTTTTTCAATATTTTCCTTGCTTCTCGTAGAGTTTGGGTCCAGAATATGAAAAGGAGCTTAACAAATCCCTGCAATGGATTCTAAATAGTGGAGAAGATGTTGGTATAAAGTAAGTACTTATATTTCATAGTCTGCTCTTTTTGCATAAAAGCTTAATTCAGATAATCTTTCTAATCATTGTTTTGAGGATTGTGGTAAAGCTTATTTTTATTTGAGTAGTTTGCTGTCTTGCCTGATTAGCAACAGAAGAGGGAAGGAAGGAGTGCATTGGGTCTGTGGTGCATTAGTGGTCTGAGTCCTAGTTCTCATATTTAAAAAAGAGATTTTTTTTAAACAGGTGCATTGGACATAGCTTGGATGAAGAATCCATGACCAGTACAGCTGATGTAAAATACCTAATATCAACTAGGCCACAGATGTCTTTTACATGTCGTTTTCGTCGTGCATTTATTACTGTAACATGTAGATCATTAATTCTGCTTTTAGGTAAGTATTTTTACTGTGTAAAAAATGAGTAGTTAAGGCTGTGCAATATATTTCATAATAGACTGACCCACCAGAAAGAAGAGGAAATAGGGAATCATTTTCTCAAACCACATCAAAATGCTGTTAGTGCAAAAGCAGCCTTTCCTGTGCTTACAAAGAGATGACTTGGAAGTATCTTTTAATCTGTATCATTAAAAAGACACTAAAAGTTCTACAGGAACTTGCAGCTTGTATAGATCAGGATTACTGTGTGAACAGTTTCATGAAAATTATTCCTCTGCACTTCCCAAAAGTATTAATAGTGGGGGAAAGCTCATGTATTGAAAGAACCAGTGTGCTTACATTGACCTGATTTGCACAATCAAATGGCTTGTTTAAGGAACGGTGGTTTTTGCTTAATCATCTGCTGAGGCACAGCTTGGCATATCATCCAAACCTTGGTAACATGGCTTGTTGGATGACAAACAGTTCTTAAGTAATTTTTTTTTTGGAGGAGGGTTATTTTAGGATTGTTCCCCTTTCAAAAATATATGTTGAGTTTAGGTGACACAACAAGCTGCACCTAGAGATTGATGATATCAATGGCACTCAACAGTGATTGTTCAAATGTCACATCTCATTCCTCCTAAATGCTACTTTTTTGTTGAATGTAAAATATTTTTAAACCTCTAAGCAAACTAGTGATCTGTATAAAATTTGGAATGTTGGACTAATTCATTCTGTATGTCACAGGTGTAGGAATCATCTGGGGTGTCTTTAAATATATGAAATATTGGTGGTCTAAGGAAGAAGAAGAGACCAGACAGATGTATGATATGGTTATAAAAATTATAGGTAAGTTTTAGGTAAACTTTCATGACACAGTTGGCCGGCTTGGATAAAATGCTGAACTATTGTTTATTGCTGTATGCTTGAGCCTCAGGCTGATGTTCTTTCCCTTTTCCTCTGTCATGGCTAAAAGAAGGCTATCTGAAGCTTTTAATTCCTTTTCAATTAAACTGCAGTTTATTGTGTCTGAAGTCTAAACTAATTAAGCTTATTTATTTATATATAAAATTTGTATGCTGTCCAATTACTAACGTCTCTGGACGGCTAACAGCATAAATAAATTGACGACCCACTCTGGCTGCAATTAATAAAATATAATTCAATATTAAAACTTATTAAAATATTGATTAAATAAAAAGGTCTTAACCTGGCACTGAAAAACATATAATGACGGTGCCAGGCAGACCTCTCTGGGGAGTGCATTCCATAGACGGGGCGCCACCACAGAGAAGGCCCTCCTCCAGGTACTCTGTCTCCTAATATCTTTCACAGAGGGTTCCCGGAAGAGGGCTTCTGTTGCTGATCTCAGGGGGCGAGAGGGCAAATAGGGAAAAAGGTGTTCCTTAAGGTATCCTGGTCCCAAGCTGTTTAGGGCTTTATAGGTAATAACCAGCACCTTGAATTGAGCCCGGACTTCGATGGGAAGCCACTGGAGCTGATAGAGGACTGGGGTTATATGAGAATAACACCCAGTCCCCGACAGCATCCTGGCAGCTCTATTTTGAACCATCTGAAGTATCTGGACTGTCTTCAAGGGCAGCCCCACGTAAAGCGCGTTACAGAAATCCAACCGGGAAGTAACCAATGCGTGTGTTACTGTTGCTAGGCAATCTTCCTCCAGGTAGGGACGCAGCTGATAGATTAGCCGAAGCTGAAGGAAAGTGCTCCTTGCCACAGCTGTCACTTGAGTTTCCAAGGGCAGCTCCGGGTCGAGGAGCACTCCCCAATTATGGTTTTGGGGAAACAAGCCAATGTCATAAACTACAGTTTGAAGCTGGCTTCTTTCAAAAACCATAGTTAAGACCCAACTTCACCTTGTCCAGGTTTGGGCATGATGATAAAACTGCAGTTAGGTAAAAACTGGCACAAAACCTTCAGGTCTCCTTTTCACAAGGGAAGGAAGAGGGGGTAGGGAGCTGATCATCTTAAACTTTGTGAATGTAATGCTAAGCCAGAGTGCACGTTGACAGTGTCTTGTCCACACATGAACCTGCATCATTTGCAGTTTGTGTTGAGGAATTATTCAAGGTATTCAAACAGGAAAAACTGAGAATATTTCCTTCTGTCAAATTCCTGAATAATTTATTCTGATTTCTGTTTTGCTGCAATGTACATGGAGAAATAGCCTGAAGACTGAGTAACTGACTGTGATGGAATTCATAATGGGGTCATGGGGAGAAAGCACTGCAGGATTTTGTTTTAAAGCCTAGGCTGTCAGTAATTATTCATCGCACACTCGTGGATACTACATACTCTGTTCCTTTGTTTATTAAGAGTTCCCAGTCTTGACTCTGTCACAGGAAATGTACTGGTCTCACTGTTGTTAAATACTTTTCATTGGATTTTAAACATGATTTATTCAGTTTGATTTACAGTATAATTAATTCACTGAAATGCTTTCAGATGTTTTAAAAACCCACAATGAAGCATGTCAGGAAAACAAAGACTTACAGCCATACATGCCTGTTCCCCATGTACGAGATTCTTTGATTCTGCCTCAAGACAGGTAGGTGCAAATAGTTACACACAGTAGCTGTATCACTTTATACTGAGGTTCTTAAAGATGCAGTTTTGATTTCAAGTGCAGGATGTGCAAGGCTTTTAACACCTTAGCTGTCTGATAAGTAATTTGGTTAAACTTTTAAGAATTATTTTTCCTTTGTATTTAAGGAAAAAAATGAAGAAGGTGTGGAATAGAGCTGTTGATTTCCTTGCTGCTAATGAATCTAGAGTCCGTACAGAAACACAAAGGATAGGTGGTGCTGACTTCCTGGTTTGGAGGTGGTTGCAGCCATCTGCATCTTGTGATAAAACATTAGTCATACCATCGAAAGTATGGCAAGGCCAAGGTATGCAATAGTTTAGTTATACTTTGTGAAACATAGCTTTTCCTATGATCTACATTTAATAAGATTAATACACTTAATTGTAGTTGGAATTTGAAAAGAACCATGAATAGGACTCCCTGACTGTGAAATGTTAACCAGGTCCTCTGAAGTCCATCCTTTCCTAGTAAATTGTTCAGCCTTAGGAAAGAGCAGCTATAGTTGCTATCTGCAACAGTGGTGAGTGATAATTGTGCCAGGATGTCCTGGCACAACAGTGTTGCAGTCTGTTATCAGCCACTCTTGTAGGATGCAGATTTTCTTGTCAAAACAATAAATTTGGGCTGTGATCTGCTGAGAAATTTCAAATTTGCCTGCATGAATGCTAATTTTATTTAGTAATTATTATTTTTTATTATTATTATTATAACATTTCTATGCCGCCCCTTGCCGAAACCTCGGGGCGGCTTACAACATGATAAAATACATTGAAATACAATAGTACATAATAAAATTACCATTAAATATAACAATACAGAAAATACATTGATTTACAAATACAAAATTAAAATTATCAGTATAAAATAAAAATATAGGAGGAGAAAGAGAAGGAAGAAGAAGTTGCCCAGGCCAGATCATATGTTTTAACAATTGAAATGATGTTTAAATAAAAAGGTCTTTACCTGGCGCCGAAAAACCAGTAACGACGGTGCCAGGCGGACCTCTTTGGGGAGTGAATTCCATAGGTTGGGCGCCACCGCAGAGAAAGCCCTCCTCCGGGTACTTACTCTCCTAATTTCTTTCATGGAGGGTTCCCGGAGAAGGGACTCTCCCGCAGATCTCAAAGGGCGGTCGGGCATATACGGACGTAAGCGCTCGTTCAGGTAGCCAGGACCCAAGCCGTTTAGGGCTTTGTAGGTCATAATCAACACCTTGAATTGGGCCCGGGCTTCAATGGGAAGCCAGTGAAGCTGATGGAGGACTGGAGTCATGTGAGCATAACGCCCCGTCCCCGTCAGCAGCTCTATTTTGCACCAATTGAAGTGTTCGGACTGTCTTCAGGGGAAGCCCCACGTAAAGCGCGTTACAGAAGTCTAGGCGGGAAGTCACCAGCGCGTGTGTCACCGTCGCCAGGCAGTCGTATTCCAGGTAGGGGCGCAGCTGATTAATCAGCCGAAGCTGAAGGAAGGCGTTCCTCGCTACCGCTGTCACCTGAGCTTCCAAAGAAAGCTCCGGGTCGAGGAGTACACCTAAGCTGCGGACCTTATCCCTAAGAGGGAGTGTTGCACCATTCAGGACCAGGTCAAATCCACCCTCTCCGAAACCCGATCCGCCAACCAACAGGACCTCCGTCTTGTCTGGGTTGAGTTTCAGTTTATTGGCCCTCATCCATTCCCTTACCTCGGCCAAGCACCGGTTCAGCACAGCCACTGCCTCACCTGGATTAGTGGAGAATGAGAGGTAAAGCTGGGTATCATCAGCGTATTGATGATTCCGCAGCCCACACCTCCTGATGACCTCTCCCAGCGGTTTCATATAGATGTTAAATAGCAGAGGGGATAGAATGGAGCCCTGTGGTACCCCATGGCATAGCTGCCACGACGTAGAGACATGGTCCCCCAGCACTACCTTCTGGAATCGACCGTCGAGATAGGAGCGGAACCACTGCAAAGCAGTGCCTCCAACCCCCAATCCCGCAAGTCTATCCAGAAGGATACCATGGTCGATGGTATCGAAAGCCGCCGAGAGGTCCAGAAGAACCAACAGGGATGTACTCCCCCTGTCCTTCTCCCTGCACAGGTCGTCGTACAGGGCGACCAAGGCAGATTCAGTACTGTACCCGGGTCTGAAGCCGGACTGAAAAGGATCCAGATAATCAGTTTCCTCCAAGAGTGCTTGGAGTTGTCCCGCCACCACTCGCTCCAGCACCTTGCCCAGAAACGGGATGTTGGCCACAGGTCTATAGTTAGTGGCCATCTCTGGATCCAGTGACGCTTTCTTCAGGACCGGTCGTATTACCGCCTCCTTTAAAGGGGCAGGCACTCGACCCTCCCTCAGAGAAGCGTTAACCACTTCCAAAATCCAGGTCCCAATCCCGTGCTTGGAGTTATTTATTAACCAAGACGGGCAAGGATCCAATAGGCACGTGGTGGGACGTACTCTTCCAAGCACCTTGTCCACATCATTGGGCCGCATTAATTGAAATTCCTCCAGTAATTTTGGACCAGACGGTGGCATTGGCGACTCCTCAGAGACCTCTGATTCATTAGTGGAGTCCAGCTCGTGACGAATCTGAGCGATTTTCTCCCTGAAATGCCTGGCAAAGTCGTCACAGCGGGCCTTTGAGGGTGGCATCGGATCTTCCTTAGGACCCAGGCGAACCAGGCCTTGCACCACTCGAAAAAGCTCCGCTGGACGGCATTGTGAGGAGGCAATGGAAGCAGAAAAAAACTTCTTTTTCGCCGCCTTCACTGCCACAGCATAGGCCCGATAGTGGGCTCTCAAGTGTGTTCGGTCAGATTCATCCCGTGATTTCCTCCACCTACGCTCTAGCCGTCTCCCAACTCGCTTCATCGCCCGTAATTCAGGTGTATACCAAGGGGAAGAGCGGACTCTGCCCGGTGGGAGAGGACGCTTGGGAGCGATTGTGTCCACAGCCCTGGTCATCTCTCCGTTCCACAGTTCGACCAGAGCCTCGACAGGAGCACCAGTAATACTTATATGTGCTGAATATAAACCATCTCCAAGCAATTCCTATGTCATTTATAAATAAACTAAAGAGCATCTCAAACTATAACAACAAAGAATAATACAGGGAACAATAAACTGCAGCAGCATTTGATTCATCACAGATACTCATATTTCAGATCACCTGGGTAAACAAATGCATTTTCAGGAAGTGCTTAAAATGTACAATATGTTCTACCTCCCAAATTGCATGAGGGTGCATTTTGCAAAGGGTAAATGCCACCACTAAGAAAGCCCTCTTTTGAGACATTATATGGCATTATATCTAGCATTCTGTTGCTTGTTGAATGACCAACTCCTTTGAAGATACTCCGTTATATAAAGGGGACCATGGTCTGCTAGGGTTTTGGGTTTTGTATTTCAACAACATAACTTTGAACGTGGCTTGGTAGGTAATGCATAGCCAGTGCAGGGTTTTTTCTTTGTGAGTTTTGTTTTGTGTCAGCATAGGTGTCTCATTGAACATTCTAATAGCTGCATTCTGCCTATTTGCTAAATGGATACTCCCATCTACTTTTTTTCTTGGTAGCATTTCATTTAGATAGAAGAAATTCGCCACCAAACAGTTTGACACCATGCTTGAAAATTCGCAATATGTTTGATCCAGTTATGTAAGTGTACTTTTTCTCTTGATTTTGCATACCATGTTCAGGCGCTATAGAAGTACAAGGAGAGAATTCTGAAGACCTTCGAACATAGGATAGTGGCATTAGATGGCTGGAAAAGGAATTGTAGAATAGAATTTCCTTTTAGTAGTTTGCATTCATCTATCTAGAATAAATAAGAAATAGAAAAACTCAAATACAGCCCTTGTAGGCTGATTCCCCTGGTTCAGGGTCCTCTTGCCTACATGAAGGAACAGTTCCTTGTATAAAGAGTTTCAATGTATAAGGAACCTGAAAGGAATGTCTCTTATGTGGGTTGAAAAGCAGGTAGGTACCCTGTTGTAGTTTTTATGAACACACTATCCAGCCTTTTTTGGATCAGTGGGCACTTCTGTGCATTTGTGGATACCACGTTATAGAACATGGCTAGCCACCTAATGGCTTCCATGCAGGCCTGTCTAGTCAGAAGACAAAAAATTGATCTAAGAAACTTAGTAGAAGAAGAGGGATCTGAATTCCAAATCCAATCTATCCCCAAAGGAAGGAGCCTCCCCTGCCCCCCAGTCAGTCCTCAGAGAAAGAAAACGTTTTCTCAACCTTGACTTCAGCCTCAGCTCAGCCTTTCTTTCTCCATGTTCTATCCTGAAAAGATGCACTTCTCTGGGGAGTGGGGAGATGGAAAGGGAAAATCAAGACTGGGAGGAGGAAGAATAGCAAGATAAATGGGAAAGAGGGATAGAAAGAACAAGAGACTGGGATGGAAAGGAATTGGCAAAAGAAGGAGCAAGTTTCTAGGCTGTGGGGAGAACTAGCAGGAAAGAGGCTAGGAAAAGAGACAAATGAAGCTAGGGACTGTAAGGGAAGAAGTAATAGCAAGGCAAAGGGTTTGAGAGGACAAATAGCAATGTAACGGGTTGATGGGAGAAAGATAATGAGAGGTAGAGGAAGGGAGTGGAAGAGCTTCATAGGCAGTATTGAGGTTCTCACAGCCATCTTGTTGGGCACCCCTGCATTCACGCTGTCACTTTTTTCTATATTTGTCTTTGTGAACATTTCTCTAGTCCCCAGTGCATGCAGCTTGACCTCATTTTATGTCCTGCAAGCTTGGCTTTTGGCAGTCCTGGATGTCAGTGACATGGTACTGGAATTTGGCTGGTATTCTTCTTCTAGTCCAGTGAAGAATATAGAAGTCCTTCTAGTCCAATGTTATCTGTTTTGACTTACAGTGGCTTTCCAAGGTCCTGATTGGAACTTGCAGAGCCATGGTCCCTGAAGTTTAACTAAAATTCAAGTATATAGTTGTTTAAAACTTGAGTATATGTGTTTCCTAATTTAGACTGCTTTTGTATTTTTGAACAACCCCCTCAAAATATTGATAATGTATGTTTTATCTTAGGGAAATAGGTGATCACTGGCATTTGGCAATTCAAGAAGCAATCTTGGAAAAGTGCAGTGATAATGAGGGAATTGTCCATATAGCAGTGGACAAAAATTCACGAGAGGTAAACATTTATTTATAGCAGATAATGCATATGCTCAATTGACTTGTAAGATCTAAATCAAAGATTTTTCCCCCCTCAGGGCTGTGTTTATGTCAAGTGTTTGTCTCCAGAATATGCTGGGAAGGCTTTTAAAGCATTACATGGGTCTTGGTTTGATGGTAAGTTTAAATTTACAAATAATTCAAGAGATTGGTAGTAACTGACAGTGCATCTGCCTAACAATAAGAATAGCTAACTTCCAGATAAACTATTATTGAAACTAAAATATTTTTATCATACTTCTAAATGTGAGTAGGTTGGTCTAAAAAAAAAATCAAAGCCTTAACCTATTGAAATTGCACTTTACTACAGGCAAACTGGTAACAGTAAAATATCTTCGACTAGATCGATATCATCATCGTTTCCCCCAGGCTATCACTTGCAATGCTCCACTGAAGCCATCAAATACACATATGAACTCAATGTCACATCTTCGTCTCCGGACAGGCACAACTAACTCTCAGGGTAACTCCTGAGACATTTGACTGCTACTAGAACTGTTGACTTGCCGCAGGAACATTTCCTGTCTGGCTCTGTCTTCCATTTTTAGTACTTTTTTGTATGTTAACATTTTCATTAATCAGCGTTCCAGTGGTCTCATTTTCAGGATATCTGAACAATGAGGCAGTAGTACTGAAATAAAAGAACAATTGCTCTATGAAGTTTTTGGAGCTCAAGCAAGCCAACACATTAAGTTTTGCATGACAAATGTTGAATTTATTAAGCATTCTCAGATGTAGCTGTATTTTTGCACCAACAAAGTGTTTGATAACAGTTTAAAAGCATGGAGATGTACTGTATTTCCATAGTTTCCTGTGAAATAATCTTGTGGGTATTTTGTAACAAAACCACCTACAGTTTCTGATGGAAAGTGAGTAGAAGTATTTGTTTCTGTCAGGTCTTTGGTTTCTGTTGCTGTTAAAGCTTCATCTGTGTCAGCTTAGGAATGGAAAATAAATTTTGCCATAGTGGGAAAACCAACTGAATGCAGATGTACTGGTTTTGTATATAAATGTAGGTGGTGCTGGTGGCAGTGGTGGCGGCAGCAAAATATTCTTGTTTTGTGAGGATGTCTGCATTAAAGCAGTGAATAAGCTTCCTATTTTATTCATAACCTAATGTTTTATATATTTTGACTGTACCATTACATAAAGGACAAACACCTTGAAGTATTAGATGCAAATTATCTTTTATAGGTTTTATATTAAAATATATGGTTATGATTTTTGTGTGAATGGTCTGATATTGTAACTGTGATAATGGATTCAAAATTATGTGAGCAATAAAGAAGCAATTGGCAGGTACTCAAACACTTTGTGAAAATTTATTTATTACAAAAGGAAAGCTCTGGCAATGTACCACTGGGGAATATACTTTCCTATATGGTTTTGCTACCTAAAGATGTGTAAAACTAAAAAGATGCACATATTTTGGATGCAAAATCTTGATGGTTAGAGCTTAGAAATGCAGTACATTTACATGAAGAGTTGTGTTTGTTCAATCTTAAATGTGTGCGTTGTTTACACCTAAAACTGCAAAATTGCTGAAGTTTAGCTGAAAGTATAAAAAATTAGATATGATAAATCTTTTTGAAGCAGCATAATTTGTCAATCCAGCTGGATATTGCTAAGTGAAGAGATGGGAAACCAACCAGTTTAAAATACATTTATTAAAGCCCAGTTTTATTGTAGATACGGATCTGCAGCATGAACTTGCACAAAAAATGCACGTTTTCATATGGTTAAGTGAACATGATGCACACTTATGTAATGGAAAATCCTATTGTGCCTTACCTTTGTGCTTTTTTTGTGTGTGTGGGCAACATGTTTAATAATGGACGGTTTCTTATCTAGAAAAAACCTTAGTCTGTTTTATGTCCTGGATGCTAACAAACTATTATATGTAATCAGTCAAGCAAAATTCTACTTACCAAGAACAAGTACATATTTTTGACAAGCAAGTAGATTTTGTCAAGTCTGGTAGATTTTTCTTGAGATTTACAACATACATATACAAATATGTACAATATACATGTATATGTATTTATATGTATATATTCAGATTTTGTTGTGTTTGTGCCTCATAGTGATTTATTGACCTGATCTTAGTAACCATCTTGTGACCTGTTGCAAGTGTGAATGTAAAATTTAGTTGTGGCAGTTTAAAAGGTTGCCTTTTGATGCAGATGCATCTTTCTTGCTTCTAAACTATTTGTAAACACTGTACATTTATTATAGTAATCTGGATTATTATGCAGCTTATTTTACCTTTAAAATGTTGACCAATATTCCTCCCTGCAAGACAGATGGGAATGTGTATAATAACTGGGACATTTGAGAAAATCAGA
Source organism: Varanus komodoensis (assembly GCF_004798865.1). Classification (NCBI taxonomy): domain Eukaryota; kingdom Metazoa; phylum Chordata; class Lepidosauria; order Squamata; family Varanidae; genus Varanus; species Varanus komodoensis. The sequence continues at coordinate 839,254 of NW_025335408.1, read as the reverse complement.
TGTTTGTAATTTGTCAATTGTCCTGTAAAAACACAAAAGCGAAACAAAACTAATTAAAGATTTATTAGGGCTTTTTACAAATGTGTGAGTGTTTTTAGATCTTTGAATATCTGGGAATCATGGCAGCTTTAACATATAGCTTCCATCTTTTTGAGGGTTTGGAGAAATGAAAGAAAAGAGATTTCTTGAAGGCTGCAGCACACAAACATGCTATGTGACAAAATTAATATTTTCCATGCCACCAATTTCTTACTAGTCTGTCTGCATCTTCTAAGGCATGTCAGTAAACAGCTTTGAAAAGTTGGATGATACACGACTCCCTTACATTGGTATCCAGACTTAGGACAATAACATTGGTACACTTAATGGATTGCTATTAGGCTCCCATTTCATTCTAGCCATATTAATTTTGTTTAAAGTTCTTGTATAGCGGAAAATACAACTTCACAATATCTTCTATTTCTCCTATTTATTAGAAACAGAATGAGGTAAATGTGTAGACTTCAAGCAATGACCTTGCACAAACTACCTTCAGCACTAACTAAAATAATGATTGTCTACTTGGTCCAAAACTTCCCATTTTATTAGCAGCTTTTGTAAAGATACGGACAAGTGGGAAATACAATGTACACCTACAGCCATTTGAAAAACTTACTAGGCTGGATCCAGTCTGTCATGCCTAGAGCAGACCATTGAACTCATTGAGGCAAGGAAGTAATGACTAAACGTCTAGCACAGGATGGTCTAACACATGGCCCATGGACTGAATGTGTTCCCTGAGGCCTTGTTCTGTGGCCCTCTTGCCACTAGGAGTGCCCCCCCCCCCGCTTCCCCTCAGTCTGGATTCCAGTAATGGCATGGGGATGATTGCAGCAAGCTCACTCCCCTCCTGAGGCTCAGGAAGAAAGCAAGTTGGACTGACAAGAGCTTGCCTGTCAGCTGGAGGAGGTGGAACATGCTGGGAAGCATTTGTTGGCTCATGTACAAAAGGCTCAGTGTGCCAATTCCAAGAAGGAGCCTGGGGGTCCCATGGGTGGTAGAAGCAAGGAAGAAAGAGTTGGGCCACCCCAGAGGAGTGGTCATTGTGCTTGGGCTGTGGTCGGAGAAGGGGCGGGCTGTGATCACAGGCCCACAAAGGGTTTTCAAGCCAATTCTGAGACTTCATCAGTTTTCTCCCTCTCAATGGTTAAATATATTGTGTATATTAATATATTGCAAACACTGTAATGGAAATGTCATTCATTGTGCAGTCCTTGGAGTCCATGTTGAAGTTCTTATGCAGCCCTTGAGGTATGAAATGTTGGACCACCCTGACTAATCCCAGTGTTCGTAACTCTGGATCAAGCTCATCATATTGTTATTAATGTTCAAAACTTGATCATGCTTTAGTGGTTGTTACCATGTAGTGTTTAAAAAAAACCAATGTAGCCTTTCATAAGCTACAATTCACTATATCTGGTAGTGTACAGACTCGGGCACCAGAAAACAGTAAACAGGAATTTGATCTGGCTTGGTGAAATCTAGTGGTATATTTTATTTTGCCTATTAGGCTTTATAATGAATGTGTAGACCATTGGCTTGTATAGTCTTTTGGTATCTGGGTATTTAATTTATTTCAGCATCTGGTCTACAGAAGAACATATTAGAAGCTGGTCTTTAAAATGTTGCAAGGACCAAATATTTTTTCTTTCAATAAAGAGCAATCAAGTAACAGTTTGACCTTTAAAATCTTTTTATTGAGTAGCAATCTGAACCTGTTGGAATCTCTTCTCTGCCTCCAACTGTTACTTGGTAACAGTTTTCAGATACTAATGAACACTTTTCCCACCCCTCAACACATGCACCTTCAAAAGGGTGTTTAAGGCAAGGATTACACAGAACATTGTGGAGGCAACGTATAGGCACATATAAAATTAGCCTTCCCCACCATGGAAAGCTCCAGTTTACAGGAGATGCTATCCAACACAGCTGGGGGGTACTAGGTTGGGGAAGGCTTGAACTGGAGTGTGGGGGCAGACAATAGGATGTATGTAGTGGTCATAAGGCCCTGCCTGTGAACTCTTAGAAACATCAGCCTAGTTACCATCCTGGAAAAAGAACAATAGACCACAGAAACCTTGGCCTGATCATGTTAGGTACTAGGATTTTGTGGTTTAGTTCTAATCTTGGGTTCTTTCAGATGGAGGGGTCTTAACACTATGAATCAAAAAGCATTGTATAGCTTCTCTTTCATTAGGATTGCAGAATAAAAACATCTGGAAACAACTCAAGTCACATCTAAAAATAGTCCTACTGAAATCAAGGCGTTTTATCCCTGATCGACTAGACCTTTTGGAATGAATGAGGCTTGACTAGTTTTGGATGACCTTAACAGGACTTGCTACCGTCCCACTGATTCCACTAGGTTTGCATCCAGTATGATTCAATCTGCAGCCAGACTAATCCCTTCACAATTCGGGATCAAGAAGACTGGATGCGGTGGTCTGCCTTAAAACCCAGTAAGGACGAGTAACGGTTTGGGGAGTCTTTGGCTGGCTGGGAGAAGGGCAAGAGCGAAGCCGGCGGAACCCGCTTGCATTCACTCTATGCTCATATTTGGAGCTGCCTGGACAGCTGGTGCCCAGGAATTTCCCGTCATGCCTCTTGGAGAGACTGCGGGGCCTGTCATTTCGCTGGACCGCGCTGGGGCGGACAGAGCTTTTGGCCGGACGCGGCGGCGGCGGCGCAGGCTGCGACTTGGGCTTCTGTCTTCTCTGCTGCTCGCCTTTCCGCCCCGCCCCGCCGCTGCTCTCTATGCGCGCCGCGCTGCCCTCATTGCTGCTCTCTTGCGTGGTGGCGGCCGCTGCGCTCACGGCAGGTAAGAGAAGCCGGCACGCAAACGAGGCAATTCGCCTGCCCCTCTCCGGTCGTGCTTCTAGAGGCTTCCGTCCGGCCCGTGCGCTCGGCGCCGCCTTTCCTTCTGCCCTCTTCTCTTTCCCCCTCCCTTCGGGGAGCATGAAGGGGCGGTGGGTAGGAGGGGACGCCTGGTGGGGAAGGACGGGAGGGCAGTGTTGGAGGAGCCGGGTGTAAACTCCAGCTCAGCGAGTTCTAGCATCCCAGTACGGAGCATCTAATCTCTTAGAGTGTTCACCAGCGCGATCTGATACATGTCTATTGAGAAGTAGGTCTCGCAGTGCTGTCGATGCCTACTCAGAAGTCAGCTCCACTCACTTCAATGGGACTGACTCCCAGGTAAGTGTGTGTAAGGTCGAAGGCTAACGTTGAAAGCATGGATTCATTTGGTTGGGGGCAGTGCTGGCCCAGGTTTTGGGCTCCCTCTCTCCTGGCATTAGGGGGCTCTATCCCTTCCCGAGGCTACTCTTCCATCTCCATTTCCACCGCTACCAGCAGCTGCTGCTGCTTTTCCTCACCCTCCTTCATTGCCATCACCCGTTTGCTTGCCAGGCAGAGAACCAGGCAGGGTCCCCGTAATCACCACTGTTGTCTGGGCCAGAATGAGAGGAAGAAAGATGAACGCACTGCTTACAGTGGTGAATAGGATCACCACTGATCCACCACTTTGCCTCTGACCCCCACTTTGCTGGCATGGGAGCCCTTGGCTGCAGCTGACTCTGCAGACTGCCTTGGAGTGAGTCCCGTTGAACTCAGTGGGAGTTGCTGCGGAGTAGACATAGGCCATATTGCACTGGCAATCCTGTGGTATGCCACGGTGGACAGAACTAAAAATAGTTGTGGTTGTAGACATAGGGACTGGTAGTTATTCTGGGTTAAATATGTTGTCAGAACTATGAAATAAGGCCTTTCTAGAGAACCATACAGAAGTGTATTCCATTAAGAAATCAGAATGGCAGCTAGCAAGGCCATTCCTTTGGAAACTGATGAGTGATGCATGATGTATGTATATTATTTTGCACGTGTGGTAACAATATCCAAAGTACAGGGTTGCATTTGGCATCCTGAGGAAAGGTGAGGGAAAATTAAAATAAAACCCCTCACTGAGGTGGAATTCTTTCGTCACGGAATTCTCTTGATCCTGCAGTGGAGGAATTCATTTTTGTTTACTCCATTTGGATTGCCAGAGCTATGATGAGGCAACAATTCCCAGAGCAAATAGTCTCCCAAAAGGGTAAGCCTTTGGCAAGTGTGCAAGAAATAAAGCAGCTGACAACATGCCAGATTTTGGTGAATACTGAGGGCATGCTCTAACTGGCCATGGAATGCTGGAATGCAAGATAATATAAATCAACCGACTGGATTTGCAGAATAGTTTGCTACTGCATTGGTGCACCAGAACAGTGATGCAGAAAGGAACAGGTTTGCTTTCCCTCTGCAACTTTTTCTTCTAAGATGAAAGCACCTATAAGGTAGCAAGTGTAGCTCTTCTTAGATTTCAGAAAAGCATGTATTTTCTACTGGAGTTTTTCAGTTACTACCCATACACAGAACAGAGAAACAAATGCTTGCAATGGCTGATGGGCAAGCAGCATTTTCTATAAGCGAGTGGTGTTGATGGTTGTAGAACTTGAGAGCACATGATGTTCATGGGCTTGTTCTCTTCCCCTCTAGTTCACAGTCAGATTTGCGCTGATACTGTATCCTCTTCTCATAAGAAATGCTAGAATGACACAGGATAAAGAGGAGTATAAGAAATAGATTTTTTCATGTCTACTTGAGTTAGAAACAAGGGTATAAGTTGAGCGGCATGTGGTTCTGGCAAGAAATTATTCTGTAGATCAATGTTTTCCTAACTTTAGAAATAGTGGAAGGAAACTTCATTCTATATTAAGATATATAGGTGCTTTCTTAATCAACTCTCAAAATAGTTATTTATTTAAAAATTCGTATCACAACCTTGCTCCAAAAGATGAGATAGATGAACCATTACTAAAACAATAAAATCCCTTTTATTGCAACAAAAATTAAAATATAATAATAATAATCTAAACCAAAAACCAAGAAAGTCGGAATGCAAATCTTTTTTGTAAATAAAAAGTTATTTACCTAACATTTAAAAGTATTTATAATGAAGACTAACACATCTCTCTTGGGAAGGACTTCCACAATAGGGATATCACTGAGAATTCCTTAGCTTTTATTTCTACCCTCCTTGTCTCATTTAGGGAGGGGACAGCAAGCAGAGCATCTCCTGCTGATCAATGGGTTTGCAATGGCTTGGTAACACAAGAGGCTGTTCCTGAGGTCCTAGATCCCAGTGCTGCATGGAGAATGCTGAGAGTTTTTCAGTTACTACCCATATGGCATGCATAGGATTGTATCTCAAGACACCTGTATGCTAAGAGCAAGCTCCTAAATAGGCTCCGTATGTTACTCACAAGCAGAAATTTCCGAATGGATAAATATGACGCCTCTTCCCTGCTTTTACCGATCTTCAGATGAGGCCTGCTTTGCTTCTTGCCCGGAGTGTTGGAATTTGGGGAGAGGACACTGCTTTCTGGGAAGTTACTGGGTATATTTTTGCAAACAGGAAGGAATAAATATCCCATGAAGTCAAAGAGCAAGAGATGCTTCCAGAATGTTGGACTGATTTTAAAAACTCCTATCAGTGCACACAATTTACCATCACTGCCATAGTTCATCAGCAGTTTTTGGATTACAGCAGGGCTGAAGAACCTGTGATGGATCTTCAGGTGTTGTTGAAGAACCCTTATCATCCCTGATCTTTGGCCATACTGGCTGGGACTGATGGAGGCTGGTGTTCAGTAATGTCTAGATGTTCCTCATTCCTGGACTAAGCTATGAATAGCATTTCTGTAAAGCGTATGATTCATATTATAAATCATAATTGCTATGAATCAACAAAGGGGCTTAAATTGGAGGGTGTGGCTATAGGTACTGTCATAATGAGCCTGCAGTTCAAAATTTGCTGTGCTGTCATCAGATCTATTTCAGTGCTCCTCCAATGCAAAACGAAGTTAGTAATATAGTAATGAAATGGTATGTTGTACATTACTATCAGACCTCAACACATTTCAGCTTGTGTGCAACAAACATCCTTGTGTTAGACGTTGAGAAGTCATACACAAGTATAAGCTGACAACTATAGCCTCAGAGAAAGACTTGCCTTAGACCATTTAGTTGGGCCTGAATCTAAATTGCATATTCATTAAACTGAGAGAATAAGGTAAAGTGCTGTGCAATGTGATCCTATTCATGTTAAGTCCCACTGCTTTCAATGAGACTTCTGTTAGGGAGTTATGTGAGAAATGGAAGTTAACATTCTTCCTCACTTAATCAGAGGCTGACCTTGGATGGTCAGTCTCTATCTCTTTCTCAGACTGTCTTCACAGAATTGCTGTAAGGCTTAAATACTGGCCCTCGGAGGAAGGGAAACATAAATAAAGCAGTCTTTGGGTTACGAATGAGTTCCATTCCTGAGAAAACGGAAATTCTTCTTTAAGTTGAATTTGTACGGAAGTCGAATCACATAGTCGGCCCTCCACATTTGCAGGGCTTAGGGGAGCAGGGCATTCATGAAAGTGGAAACATGGCAAATATCTCTAGTCCCCTTGCCCCTGACTCATGAATGCCTCCTTTTTGCAGCAAGAAAATGCTGGAGAGATTTCCCTCTCCAGATCAGTGTGGCAGGAAGACACTCTTTGGAGGGCCTCCCTCTCTCCCCCTTTTCTTCCTCTATCTCTGGTGATGATGATATCCTGCAGTAATTTTTGAAAATTAATTTGTGGCAGTTCATTTCTAAGTACAGGTTGTTTGTAACTCAGGGACTACCTGTATGTAAACCAGGAATTTTAAGGAACTACTGTACTGATCGGGAACTTTCTGACAGTGTCTATGTAAAGCTCCTGCATGTGTAAGTTACCTCATACAATTCAACTCCCTTCCACTCAAGTTCAGGAGGCAGAGTTTGCAGAGGTGTGTATTTGTGCATAGGAAAACCTAGCACCTGGAGAAAGACAGAGAGGCCTCTGTTATTTTCTGCAAAGTAGTGTTTGTGTAGCTATAAACGTTTTTATTTATCAATTGTGTGTGAAACATATTCATACACTTCGTAAAGGAAGTTTCATACAACCAGTGCTCTTAAAAATATTCCTGGGTGATGGTATTCTGTTATAAAGAAATCTGCCCTTTTGATTTTCTTAATATTGATATCTCCATTATTAGAAATAATGGATGAAATTATTTAGCACATAATCCATATGAGATAGTGCCCATGACTTTGACTTCACTCAACCCTAGAGTTTCAGTGTGTGTATGTTTGTATTGCTGACTTGCTATTGCTGCTTATGGAACACAGCTTGTATTTGAATGCTGAATCTTTTTTAGTTCTTTCATGATGACTTCTGTGTTTTGTTTTTTGTTTTTCCCCAAGAACTGTTGGTAGCAAAGCTTTTAAAGATTTATTTCAAACAAAGTGTCAATGTGGCTATTAATCCTAATGAAACATTTGTACAGTACAAAAAATAACTGTTCCCAACAATCTATTTTATAAATAAATGTAATAATTATAATTAATTTAGTACTGTTTTTACAGTAGACGTAAACATATCAGTGGATATAATTGTGATAATAAACACAGCAGAAAGAGTCTTATGCAGCAGAGCAGCCTTCTCAACCTGGTGTCTTCCAGATGTGCTCACTTGGGATGGTGGGAATTACCCTTCAGCATATCTGGAAGATTCTAGCTTGGAGAAGGATGCCATAATTTGTTAGTAGTTCAGGTGCTGTAGGTCTTGCTTTCATCATTCTCTTTTACTCCTTTTTAGTTTTCCAAAGATATCATTGCATCTGGTTACCTAAGAGGCTTGGGTTGGGCTTTGCACTCTGACAAAGAGCCACAAGCCCATTGTTAGAAGCCCTTCAGTTGAAGATTAAAGATGATGAATTGTAACAAGCACTTTTAATATCTGCTGAATCATATTGCTATCTAACTAGCAAAATGCAAAGCTCCCCAGCCAACTCTGTTCCTCAGTTACAGTGCCCTAAAACCATTTACTTATATAGGAAAAATTAAGCAGATGACTTGGAAGACCCTAATGATCAAAACCAGTGAGAATCAACTCTTTTCCTATTGGCATAAAGTTTCACGTGGATTCTGTTACATAATACACATATTTTAAAGGTTGTAATGCTTTACCTATTTTTCCTTTCCTTTTCTCTTTCCTTTCTGTCTCTCTATCATAGCTATTTATACACACAGTTACATAAGCTGTGCAAATTGTACCGGTTAAATGTAAAGGGCAGAATTAGTTGAATTAGGGAAAATGCTTTTAAATCAGTCTTATTCTAATCTTGCCTAAGATGGCAAAGAATTAGATTAAGCTAAACTAATTAAGGTAATTTTAAAGGGAAAAGTGTCTCTACTAACTGGTTTTTCACCTATTTAATTAAATGAGATTTCAAAAAGATTTTAGTTAAAGCTAGGTAATAATAATTCCTTTAGACAAAGCATTGGTTCATGCATTGAGTGTCAGAAGCAGATTTACAGGGCAGTGAGAATAGATCTTACTTGGCAATGTGGCAGTTTCCTGTCATGGCATATTATTAGACAAGTAGCAACTTTTCCAAGCCACTGGTTTGCTCCAGTCAAAAATACTCATTTGGGCATATGCGGCCTAGTCCATCTGTCTCATCTGTTTGTATTAATTGCTGTACCACCTAATAGCTGAAGCACACTGAGCAGTTTACAAAGATTAAAACCTTAAAATGCATTCTAAAAACCATGTACATACAAATATATAAAGTACAGTACACAAGGAGACACACCTATATCTAAAAACAATTTTAAACCATCAGCAATAGAAAGCAATAGAAATACCTGATTAAATCCTAATCATGCCACCAAATGTCTAAAAGAAGACTGCAGTTTTAACCTAGTGCTGAATAGTTAACCGTGTTTATGGCAGGCAGGACTCATCAAGGTGATAATTCCATAACTCAGGGGCTTACACCCAAAAGGCACTCTCCTTTGTTGCAACCTTCCAACCTTTCCTCAGAGGAGACATCCAGAGGGTGCTTCAGAGGAGGAACATAGTACTGGGTAGGTTCTTATCATGGGTGGCACTCCATTCAGAACAGCAAAAGGGCTTTTTTAATAGGCTGGCCTCTTTATCAGTGCCTGAATCAATCTGTAGTTCCTTCTCCCCCCTCCTTCTGGAGAAAAGAGCCTTGAACTTTGCCTGTAACAGTGGTGGCGAACCTATGGCATGCATGTCACAGAGGACATGCAGAACCTTCACTGTCGGCACGCGGGCCAGGTCGCCTCAGCATTGCCCCAGCAGCCGAGCATAGGATAGCAGCACACACACGGGCCATGCGCATGCTCGGAAAGGAGTAGTGGCGCCAGGTGATGATGTCACAAACAGCAACTCATTAGCCGCGACTCGTCCAAGCTGTCGCATGGCTGGTCAGTGCGCGCTGCCAAATATATATATTTCCTTGGGCTGGCTGTGAGGTGTTTTTTCTAAACTAAAACCTCAGTTGTCAGGTTTTATGATGTTCAGAATGGGCAGAAATGATGAGCTGTGCAGAAACAGCTACTGAAGGAAGGCCTTTTCAAAATCGCCCTATTTTCAATGGCATTTTAGCCCTATGTTAGGGTTAGGGGTGTGCACCAGTATAGGGTTAGAAAAACGAGGTGTCCTGGCATGAGTTTGATGGTTGGAATGTGTTTGGGAAAGGGCAGAAATGATGAGCTGCGCAGAGAGAGAGAGAGAAAGAGAAAGAGAGAGAGAGAGATGCTTGAACTGGCTGTGAGTTGTTTTTTTCTAAACTAAAACTGCAGTTTTCAGGTTTTATTGTAGTGTTGGCACTTTGTGATAAATAAGTGGGTTTTAGGCACTAGGTCTCTAAAAGGTTTGCCATCACTGGCCTATAACATCAACAGCTAGGGCCCATAAACTTATCAACCCCTTAGTATAATATTAAGGGACTGTCATTTTAAGCTGATTTTAAAGCCAATATTGCTTAAAACTGGGTATATATAAAATAGTATGGTTCTTCCACATATTCCATGTTTATTCATAAATTGGATCTGCCTTTATTCCCTTCTAGTTATGATAAATCCCTATGTTATGCCATGAATATATGCTCCCTGCAGTTTCTTGATACCAGCTTGGATTTATATACATCTTCCTGCTTTGCCTACACCAAATGTTAATCATGCCATGGACCAAGAATCTTTACCAACCAGCTGCCTATGAACTTTAGATTTTGTGTCCTTCCCAATTTAATCTGATGACTCAGCTCTGACTAAACTTCCAGTATTTCTTGTACTTGGCATACTGCGACTCTGGCAGTCTCCCATGTTGGTTTCTTAATGAGTCGAGGGCTTTCTGTATTAGGTTATGGAATGCTTCCTTTCTCCAAGCAACAGGGGATATAAGCAGGTATGTCTACTTCCATCCTGGGTAATAGACCAGGTGGGTGATAGAAGCTAGTAGAGTGCCCAAGACAATGTTATACTTCTGTTCTTGTTAGCAGCATGGGTACTCGAGGAGAAGCACTTCCCCTGGATACTTTTAAACCTGCCTTCTGGAAGTGTTGTAGTGTTTTATCCATTAGAGAAATCTTTTCTGAACAATCCATGTTAAATTCTTTGGTCTCTGTAGGATGGCTGCTGTCATTAAGGTTGCTGCACTGACATCAGCTGGACTTTTCACTGACTGCAGTGAGCAAGGCAGAATTTATTATTTGCTTGTAATTGGTGTAGCCCTTTTAAAATCCTACCAATCCGAAATAAAAAGGAAAAGACCTCTAAGGTTCCCATGGTATCCCAGGGGCCTGGTCCAGCCAAGACCACCTTCACTTAGACTTGAAGATAATACACCTGCCCTCCCCCCACCCACCCCCCAAAATCATGGCTGTAGTATAAATGTCATTAGAAGACTAGTGTTTGAAGTTTGCATGGCTACTTCAAGGGGTACCAAATGTTTGCTTATCTAGTTGTTTTTCCATCTGGGATCAAGTGAAGAAAGGAGGTGGGCTCCTTGTGCAGTGTGTTCTCTGTATTGTGCAATCCTTGGTGTTCTAGGATCCAGCACCCTTAAGGAGAAAGAGGTTTTTTTGGCTCCAGAAGAAATAGAGGTTGAAAAGGAGCAGAAAAGATATTTACTGGGTTTTCAGTTTTAAAACATGTCCCGTCCATATGATTTAACTTACAATTTAAGTTACAAAGGTTAGTTTCTATTTACAAAAGAAAAGAAAAAAAACCGCTTTCAGATCTGGCTGGAGTTCAGTTTACCCAAGGTAAGGGAGGATATGATATCTATAATTCAGCTTAAATTGGCCCACAGAAACATCTATAATAAAAATACATGAAGAATTTCCCTCTACATGCTTCTGTCTTGTGCAACTGATCTGCTTCATTCATGAAATATTAAGGGGTGTCTAGACATTGTCATATTTCACATAAAACTCTACTGGGTTTTCCCACCTCTTTTTTCATTCTGTTAAAATCCTATTAAAAACCTAGGTGCATACTACTCTTCTTGAAGGCATCTCTGTGACTGCAGAGAAAGGGGAAAAGCTAAGAAGAGAAAATGATAGAATAGCTGCACAATGTCTTGGTTGTTAGCTCAAGAAATCCTCCATCTGGAAGCACCTCAGATCAGAAGTCAAGCATTTGTCACAGTGATGCAAAGTGAAAGCCAAGAGAAGGCAAATGAAGCAATGGTTCTTATATTTGAATTCAGAATGCAGTTTAAGTCTCACCGTGGCAGCCTTTTTCACTTGCAATGTCTATTGAAAATTGTACTTTATGCATTACTGAAGAAAATGAGATAGGAGAATGGCAGCCAGAGCTATCCAAAAAGGCCTAATGGGATGCATGTGAGACCATGGACTCTGCAGTTTGAGGCATGTTATTATTTCTTAGTCTTATCTACAGTATGAAGGTGATATTACTGGTTGGGTTCAGACAACCCCCATCAACTCAATCCTTGAGTGTGGGTTATTCTTGAATGGTGGGTTGTTATGAAATGAAATACAGTGGTACCTTGGCTTACGAACACTTCAGTTCATGACCAAATTGGGTTGTGAACAAAAATTTCTTTAAAATTTTGACTTGGGTTGCGAACTCTGCATTGGCAACCACGATCGCAGCCATCTCCCCACCCCCCTGCATGGGGAGATGGCCACGATCATGCTGGAAGCAGGAGGGGGGATGGCCAAATTGCGCCCATCTTTCCTGCACGAGCACAACTGTGATCTTGGCCATCTCCCCCCCAGCATGATCGTGCCCGTCTCTCCCTTCCCCAGTGCGCCCACGATCGCGCCTGTCTCCCCCCCCCCCAGCGCGCCGGGATGATGGGCGCATGCAGGGATGATGGGCGTAATCATGCTTGTGCTGGGGCTTCTGTAAAGGGTAGTGGGGATATTTTTGGCCCAACAGAAACCTTCTAGGGACCATATGCCAGCCTTATGTGGGGAAAGTACTAAAGTGGTCAGGCTTAGAGTAAATTCCCACTCCTATGCTGTCTTATTTCCTCCTCTTCCCTCCTCCCTTTCCCTCTCCCTCTTTCCAGCCACCTTCTCTCACAGCCTTTCATTTCTAATGTTCTGTGACATTCTAGCAAAAGAAAAATCAGGACCCAGAATGAAAGAGCATTTCTAGATTTCTTCACTCACAACTGTCTACTGGAGCATTAGGCAATGTAATGATCCTCAAATTTCACTTTTGTTTTTTGTTTTTGGAAACAGGGAAAACCAGTATATTTTGGCATTGTGAAACAAAATGCGAATACCCACCTGTGTAGTTGTATAATTTTGCTGCACCTAGTGCTACCTGGGGATTATGTTACTGAAAGTATGGAAAGGCAAGAAAGGAAAAGACCTTCATGCAGAACTCCAGTTGTAATTCTACAGTGAAACTGGAAGTAGAAACAGCAGGCTTAAAATCCTCCTCTAGGAAAGCTCAGGGGCCACCCTTCATTTCCAAGGTGAAAAGTGAATTGCTACACATGGGCAAAATTATTTCTCTGCCCCTTCCTGAAGATAGCTCTAGGACTGCAAGAAGAAGAAAGATCTTTGGGAGAACTTTCTTTTATGGGGCCTCATAGAAATATTGTAAATAAATATAGATAAAATATAAATATCACCTAGGAAACTTGTGAACAAATGGAAAACCTACATATTGTTCTGTTCAAGTACAAACTCTCCAAAGCTTTATTACAGCTTCACTAGTATGTTTAGTTTCACTAATTCATTATATTTCTATCAACCACAAGCTTTAAAAGTCCTCAGGGCTTTTGCTTTCTTTTTTCTTTTTACCTGCTTAAACCTTCCTCCATTTGCTGTTGCTCTTTCATTGCTCTCTCTTTGTCAGGTTGATTTCTAAACTCTTAAAGGAAATGGGGTGGTGTGCTGGAGGTTGAGCATCCATGTATATTCAAGAACAGTCCTGGAAGCATCTCCTTTTGCCCATCAAGACACCTTCCCCCCTTTTATATTCTTGTAGTATGGGGCACAGTGGAGAGTGAGGCACCAGTCCTGGACCCCAATATTTAGTTTCTCAGAACACCCCCATCTGGGCCTAAGCTGTTCTTAGAAAATGAAGGTATTGTGGAGGCTGAGTGCTTACATTGGAGTGTACCTGGGCCGAGCAGGGCAAAAAAAAGGATTTTTTAAAAAGATATCATGGAGCCGGTTCTGTGGCTTGGTACACCAGAGCAGTGAACTATGAATTGCTGGTGACACTTGCAGTGCAGATAGTGGGTCCTGGTAGGGGGGAGGAGGAGAAAAGGGTGTGTGCGTGTGGATGGAGGCTTATGGGTGAATATGTGTGAGACAGAGAGAAAGTGTGTGTATCAGAGCTTATCCAGCCTGACAAATGGCGGCGTGCATGTGTGTTAGACGTGGTCTTAAAAAGATAGGACTTTAAGCCCGGGTGGTTCCCCCATATTAATGTTCCTGGCAAGTAGAAGTATACATTTCCAGGAGAAGAGCTGTAAACTGTTAAACTATGTAATTTGCTGCTGGAAGATGTCATGGTGGAACCAACTTGCAGAGGATAAGGCTTTCATTTGTTACTAGTTATGAGGGCCAAGTGATACCTCCAGGATCATTGGCAGATTGCCTCTGCATATTGGTGTTAGGAAAAATCCAGTGGGAGAGGATTTTCCTACTCAGCTCCTGCTTGAGGGCTCCCCAGGGACACCTGGCTGGCCACAGTGGGAGACAGAAGACTTTACTAGATAGCCTTTGGTCTTATTCTGTACAATTCTTCTTACATTTTCTGTCTATATTCCTGAAGGTCCAGAAGTCACAGAGCTTTGCTTTGGGTGTGTCTCTCCAAAGTGGTTCAGACAATTAGCCCTCTTCTAGGGTGGGTTGCTTGGTTGATAGGTCATGAAAGATTTATCAGTTGATCAAAAATGTTTGGTCAAATAGTGGCCGAGTATTTTTACGGCATAAATGTTATAAGAACAATAATCAACAGCAGCCTTGCTACTTCAGCCAGTTACAGAAAGCAGACAACAGTTATTCTGGAACAATTAAAAGAAAAAGGAAGGAAGGACTATTTCATTTTATTCCATGTTTCTCTAGAGTGGCTCAAAGTTGCATAAATAGGTTCCCCCACATTTATTCTCTTAAGAACCCTGTGACATAGGTAAGGCTGCAAGTGAGATTGGCCCAAGATCACATATTAATTTCCATGACTGAGTGGGAATATGAACTGCCACCAGAAGACGTGATGCCCACTGCTTTGGATGGCTTTAAAAGGAGATTGGATAACTTCATGGAGAAGGCTATCAATGGCAACTAACCTTGCTGGCTCCATGCTATCTCTGTTACCAGAGGTTGCATGCCTGCATGCACCTGTTGCCGAAGATCATGAACAAGCAGAAGACTTGCACCCATCCTGCTTGAGGGATCCTGTGGGCAGCATGTGAATGGAGTGCTGGACTGGGTGTGGACCACTGGTCCGATCCAGCATGGCTTTTCTTAGGTTGTTAGTGTGGCACTCTAGCTGTGACACTCTAGCTGTCAGCCTCCACCTTTCCCTGTTTTTCTTTTAATCCTCAAATACAACAGACAGTTTCTCTCTCACTTGCATTTTACTTATTTCTTAAGATTCCTTCTTTCTCAGAATCTCCATGTCAATATTTCACCCGAAGGTTTTGCAATAGCAGCCAGTGCTGCAGCACCAATCATTGGTGGTAGAAGTTTGCTTCCATATGTGAGGGTCTGCCCTCTCACATTTGGCTTCTGTTGCCATCCGAAGCCTGTGTCAGACATGGGACAGGGTCTTTTTGGGTCCCTGCCTTGGGAGGAACATCTCTTTGTTCTCTTTTTGGTGTTTTGTTGACACCTTTGCTTCTTGCCAAGCTTTTGGCCAATATAAATCTATTGCTGCTTCTGAGAGTTATGTTTTGGCACTTCCCTGTTTTTTAGCTCTCTGTTTCATACAGTGATGCTTTGATTCTATTATGTTTTCCCCTTAGGACAGGTACAAATATGAATATTTGTATTTATATGTATATAAATGTTTTTTTTTTCACATATGCTGCCAAATTCTGTATTTTTGCTCAAAGGAAATTGTGATAATAATCTGTGTTTTCAAACCTGTAAACTCCGTTTCCATATGCAGCTGTGATACACTTGTGGCATGCCATCTATATGTCTTCCCACTCCAAAATCCTAGAAATCGGTTTATAATTCTTAGTTTTATACATCATTCACACTTTGATGGTCCAGTACATGTTCATTTCTGGCAAAAGTCATTTAAACGTTTTTTTCCCTTGTTTAGCGGAAAGGCATTCCGCTCCTATATATGTTTGGTAGAAATAATATTTAAAAACATTATTCTTAAAGACTATTACCCTAAAACCATTAAAGCCCCCTATAACAAAATATTAACAATTTAATAAAATCCTTTGCCCACCATCACTGGCATATCTTGTAATGTGGCATGAGTAGAATTTTCAGAAGAGGAATCATTCACAGATGTCTCACAAATGTCTCTTGTATCTTTTAGAAATGCTTTGGGGGGGCCCCACTAGTTAGCTTAAAGAAAAGCTTCATGTATTAGTCATATGTGGAACCTGATCAATCCTGTATAGTGAATGGGGAAACTTGTGCTGTATGGTGGGGGATTTCTGAGGTAGTATGATAGATTGTACCATTACAAGCCATATTTTAATGTTTCTCCATGAAAGAAAAGTGCCTTGCAAATAGCACAGCTGGGAATAGACTGGGCTGGAACTTTTCTCCCTGACACGCTGTGCGTTAGGGTTTTTTTTAAACAGATGGAGAGGGTTTGTTTTGTTTTTGGATGGAGGAGCATTCAAAAAGGCATTTCCCACCTCCAGTCTGAAGTGGTGTCCCTGCATTCAGCTTCATGTGTGGTCTTTCCTGGAATGTGCCCGATCCACCAGCATTCTCTGCTGTACCTCCTTATGGAGTGGAGACCAATCTGATCAGGGTGCCTTCATGATGCTTCTGACATCATAGCCACCTCTTGGGGATGGTGTAGTAGTGAATTTCCTGAATCAAGCAATGGTTGGACTAGATAATATTTGACGTCTCTCCCACCTCAGTGACTGTGCCTAGAAGAACATTAACCTGGAAAAGGTAACTGCAACAGAAAGAAATTCATAACCACAGTCTGACTATGAAGTAATCCCCTTGAATAAATGCCATAATTGTTCCTTCCTTTGTTACACAAGATGCCAGTTACCTGAAGGCCAGAATTATAAGCATACATTTATGATAAACTAGCTGTAAATGTTTAATTGAAGGCTGAGATACAAAGGATAGCATAAATAAAACAGGCATGGGTATGCTACAAAAATCTGATGCAGCCTCTTTTCTAAGCACCTTTGGGATTTCTCTTTTACCTGTATTATCTGGATGATGGTAAACCAATGGTACACCCATACTCCAGAATTTCCAGGCAAATTTAGAAAAGCTTTCATTCAAGTAACACTGCGAATAACATATGGGTTTATTTAATCTGGAGCATGTAATTGTTTTCTAAGAGTAAACTAACCAATGTTTGTATTCTTCATTAGTATCAAAACATAATTTTCAGAACTTTTAGCACCAGCTTTAGCAACTCTTGTGTTTGCTCCACTAACCACTAGATGGCGCTCTGCTACTTAGTTAGTGAGGAAATGGCACAAGTCATAAATCAGTAAGTCAAAGCATGCTAGAGGCCTCTGCTCCTGGGGCACCCAGCTTTTTAATGGTAGAATACATCTTTGTTCTTTGCCTGACCTGAAGAGTGACATTACTGCCTTTCTTCCTGTTGCACTGTAGCTGCTTGACTCACAGGCTTTGACACAAGCCAGATGGCTGTGATTGGCAGGCGCACAGGCTGCCTGGTACTACACTTTATGAGACAGAATAGGAAGACGTTTTATGATCAGCTGTGGGAACACAATAAGACTGCAGCTTTACTAGGTAATTACGTTTTCACTGCACACTTTTATTCCTCGTGGTGAAGGTTGTAGGGGGGGTGGGGAATTACATTTTTATTTGTGTGCTTGGTATGCATAGACCTTTGATCTTTTATTAGCCAGTAGTCTGCTCCAGAGGAATGTTCTGTGTGCATGTGTGTTTCTAAAAAAAGGAAACACAAAAGCAGTTCTGCAGTTACTCGTGAAAATGACATGTTTATTTAGGTTTAATGGTTCTCTCAGGCTGTTCATTGTGGTACTTCTCCCTCTCACCACCACCCCCAACCTGACTTTTGTCTCCATTTAATAACATACACATGTTTGGGTTCTGTAGTTTTGAAGTCAGAGTTCAGGCTTGTTAATGCAAGCAGTTTTTTGGTTGGTTGTATTCCAAAGTGATTTAGTAATGCATGTACCGATGGCCATTTTGTAGTGTAGAAGTGGCAACACACAACTTTCACTCTGCTTGAGCAGTGGAGCGGATAGAAGTATACATTTGCATTGTATAATTAACACACACATGTGCACATACTTCAGATGCAAGCAGCTGGATTCAAAGGTTGCATGCACAGAAAGGCAGCAGATTTTGTGCAAGAGATCTTTCCTGGCCCCTTCCTTCCCTTTCCATCAAAAGCCTTTTGGAGGGACCTTCTGAACAGCTTGAAGTAGCTGTGCTGGGAACAGGGAGAGTCTCTAAAACCTGGAAGAGGAATTAAGTGGGAATGGAAATCCATTCATGCCATCCGTCTTTGCTTGCTGAACCATATTTTTCAGAAGTTATGAAGGGGAAAGGACAATTTCACAGTTATCTTCTGGGGCCCTCTAGAAGCTCTTTGAATGTCTGTAGTCAACAGGTTGCAGGGAAGGTTGGGTCATGCTCAGAATCATACAGGTACTGGTCTCGGTTCCCAGACTGATACTGTTTGGCCATATGATATGACAGAGAATTGGCAGGAGCAAGTGGATGGCATGTTCCACATAAAGAGTCACCCTGATTGCGTTTTTATAAACATATGTGATACTTTGCAGTGCTGTATATTTGTATTGCTTCCTGTGGCTCTTGTTTAACTTGTATAACTAGCAGGGCAGGAAACTGATGCTAGGATCAAGAATCAGTGAGCCCAGTACAGCATTTTGTATTATATCCAGTGCACAAATTACTGGAAATGTCTGTGTGAGCCTATAAAATGACTAGGAATATCATTATCACAATATCACAATGTGTGCATCTTTGGACAATGTATTTATCTTACCTTGACCACTAGAAGTATCTGATGGGGTATACTCTATTTAGGTTGCTTGCTTTAGGGTACAATCCTATGTGTGTTTAGATTGAAAAAATATAAACAGTTCTCAGCATGCTGGGAGCTGTAGTACTTTTCTCTGACTAAACTTAGATCAGATTATGTTCTTAAAAAGAGCTGCATTTCAGCTGACTCCTTGCAGTATGTGTAACTGTGCTCCATGCAGCCAAGACATGGTTCCTCTATTTATGTCTGGAGACATTTCTTGACACATCCTTATTTGGAAGGTGCAAGTATTAAACAGTTTTAAGATTCCAATTGCTTATGCAGTGGAAAGTAGCCTGCATTTTTAAGGGAGCTGGAACATGCGTGAAACCTATTTATATAGTAAGGACAAATCCCATCTTTACTTTCTGAATTTTTCATGTGATCACTTTTCAGTCATTTTCAATTTGCTTTTTTTTGGTCTTGCTTTTCAGTAAGATGCTTCATTGTGTGGTATAGAACAATCACTGTAAAAAGTTACATTGTAAAGGTAAAACAAGCACTAGGCCAAAAGTAAGGAACAAGAAAAACTCAGTTAATATATGCATATTAGTACTGTATTTTTCTTTTCATTTAAAAATCATAACCATCAGTTTTGCTGTGAATGTGTCTAACATTTTTGATGTTTTAATTTTATTTTCATCTTTTTTTTCCTTACTCAGCTCTTGTCCCTGTTCTTTGCCTCTGGTTGTGTTGGTGAGGATATTACAGTGATGTCTGCATTCAACCTACTGCATTTGGTGACCAAGAGCCAGCCAGTGGCCCTGCGAGCCTGTGGGCTTCCCTCAGGTTGAATGGGTGCTACTTGTTGTGGTCATGCATACGGAGGTCCCTCTTAGTAGAGTGGGCATCTCTGCTACAGAAAATAATATGCCAAGGTTTGCTAAATGTTTAGCTTTCTAAACATTGAAGCTGGAAGAGTTTGTTTAAAGTATATCATACTTCATAGGTTTATTTAAAATGTTTTTATGCTCCCATAGCTGATGAGATTCCTTCAATTTGACACAACCTTTAGTTCTGTACAAACAAAGGAAAAACAATGTAGTACTTCTATAAATAAAAGTTTCCTTGACTTGACCTGCACTGTATTTTTATCAAATCACACTGCAGATTAGGAAAAGCACTGAGATGTGAGAATGGTGAGACAGAGTCCTTTGGGCATGGTTGCTCTTACAAAATGGGAAAAAATTGCATACTGTTTTTAAAGGAACAAAAAAATCCCATTTTTTAAGCCCTCATCATTCCTGCTCTTTTCACTTCTTAGCAGAAGTCCCAAGTAATATTTAATAAATGACTCCTGTATCATGTGAAGTAATGGATTTTGTTTTAGTTGTACAAATTGGAGAAATGCTGTAGAAGCATCTTTTGCGTGCAAAATGTAAAGATAGTTGGGGAAAGCCAAAGTGGGATCTGGGGATGAAGAAAGACCTCTTACTGGAGTTTTCTCTTGGAGTTCTAAGGGATGTACCAAGATTATCAATAGAAACTAGCCACTTGGAGCAGGATTTTATATTGGAAGGCACAGTAAAGCAATGATGTGAGAGCGTTTTCTTTTCCTTTTTAAAAAACGTTTTAAACCCATTCACTGGAAAAAAAAGCTCATGCAATTGATAGGAGGAATATTTGGGACAGTGGTCGTACTAGAATAACATGGCATAATTTATGAGGGTTGGTAATGGGAAGGGTGGCATTAATTGGGGCATAAATTCTTTATAATTAACTATACATGCCCTTCTAAAGAGGTTCATAGGAAGAAATGGTACAAATATGAACCAATCAGTATTGCATGCCCATATTTAATCAATATCCCAAGCAACACTTGACTGAGGTGCTGTCCTAGGAATTCATAAGACTAAGCATTGCATTACCTTCACTACTTTATGCCTCTGAGACTTTATTGCAAAAGGTAGAACCCATGTAAGAAAAAGCCCTGAGAGGTCAGAGCAGGGTTCGGTCTAGTCCAAATCCTGTTCTCACAGTGGCCAGCTAGTCAGGTGGAGGTCCACAGGCAAGACATGAAGGCAGTGGCCTTTCCCATGGCTCTTCCCTAGTAGAGGGAGCTTGGGCCCCAAAGTCAGAAGAGCTAAGCAAAATTGAGGGCATAACTCCACAAAGGTGGGAAGATAGTAGACTTGCTGAATGTTGTCGTTTCCCATTTAACATTTTTACATCTATTTTCTCTTGTTTAAATATACTTTTTCATAACTGAAATAGATATAAGTTTGCATTAATGAAATAAAATGAAATTAATAATATGATTTGCCCATAGGATGATGGTGGGGCAGTGTGATTTACATATATATAAACCTGAGCTGGGAGAGTAAGATTACCCAATTCCCTAGAAGTAACACATATTTAGATAGTTCCAAAAGTATTCATATGCTTTTGTCTAAAATATTTTCTCTTGTTCCAAGTCTGCTCCTTCTTTGTTCCCTTCTAAACATTTTCAGTCTTCTGGAGTATATTATCTTTTTTGTAGCAAATACTTGCAGTTATCTATAAGTGCAAAGGCAGGTCTGTAGCTGAATGTAAGAAAAGAAAAACCACACCTACAGAAAAACTTACCTCTCTTAGATCAGTGAAGAAATTGAAATTTTACATACATTGGCTTTGTCATCAATTTGGATGGAGACGTTCAAAGAAGACTGAGACTTGGAGGACAGCAATGAAGGAAGCAGAATAAGACATCAAGTGTAATGATGTTTCACTGGAGACTGAGACCAAGGTTATCCACACTATTGTATTTTCCAACACTCTGTATGGGTATGAAAGCTGGACAGTGAAGAAAGCTTACAGGAAGAAAATGGATGCACTTGAAACCTGGTGCTGGAGGAGAGTTTTGTGAATACCCTTGACTGACAGAAAGTCAAACAAGTGTGTCCTGGATCAAATCAAGCCAGAGCTTTCCCTGGAAGCAAAAATGACAAAACTCAGGCAGTCATACGTTGGGTACATAATAAGGAGGCAAAACCCCCTGGAGAAGACAATCATGCTAGGGAAAATCAAAGGGAGAAGAAAAGGAAGACCAAATATGGGATGGACTGACTTGTAAAGGAAAGCACAGTTTTAAATTTAAAATAGCTGAGCAGGGCTCTCATGGATAGGATATTTTGGAGGGCTTTTGTTCATAGGGTTGCCATAAGTTGGAGAGGATTTTATGACATATAACAGCAACAACAAAATTATAAGAGCATTTTAAGAATTCTCTGCTAGCTTAACTTCCTTTTTAATTACAAATAAAAATCCATTTAGAGATGAATTTCTTTTAAATTAATGCATGATATGCAGGAATTCAGCCTAAATGATCATGACCCCCAATTTCCAGTAGATGGCACTAATTATGTATTCTTTACATATACTAAATGGATCTGTTACACCTTTAAACTAGAAATCTTTCAGGTGTAGAGAAAGTGATGATTTAGCTAAATTGTTAAAAAAGTTGAATGAAAAACATTTATTCTATAAATAGTATTAATAGTCTTTCTACAAGGTACTTGCATAAGTGCTTTTAGAACAATTTCCAACAACATTGGTAAGTATGCTATAGCTTTGTGTCCAAAGTTTTTCTTTAAATATTTGGATAAAGTTAAATAATTTTATCAAATGGCTAGATAAATTTGGAAGGGAAAATTTCAAATATTCCTTCTTGCAGCTTTCTCCTTACCAGGAAGTACCTTGTACGAATTTGATTTATGCAGAACCTTCGACATATTTTCTGTAGCAGAGTACCATATTTATGTAGGGTAAACGCTTTGCTTTGCTGTGAGTTTGCATTGTATGAGCCCACTCCTCTCTGACAAAAATGTACCTTGTCCCTTTTTAACACTGTTGTTGCTTGCATCACTTCTGCATGTAGTAGAAAGCTTTCTCTTCCTGTTCTGACAAGTCTAGAAATATAGAATTACATATAATTGTAATTAAATTGCGGGGACAGGGTTCTGAAAAACGTGGTTGCACCTTAACACCGAAGTGTTCATTTTTCAAATAAAATGTTAGATAAACTATTGTGTAGTGTTTAATTGCTAGAATATTTAAATGCCATTCAAAATATATATTTCTGTGTTCACAGTGAAAATGACAATACGTCTATATGAAGGTATTGGGCATATCATGTTATTTTTATATGTATTTTAAACTGAATTTTATTAACTGAATTTAATGAATAATACCCAAGCAGTTGTTGTGAGAGTCCATTGTGTGTTCTACATCTAATATATATAAAGTTCTTGTTGTATGAAGTTGATTCCACAAATCTCTGCAATGGTGGTATTTTAATATTAACTGTAGTTAAATATAATACTTAGAGGATATTTTGAATATTATGTTAATTTACAGTGTACATTACAGTACACACTTTGATGCTCACTGTGGCCTTGCTGCGTTGGCAGGATGGGACATGCATCCCAAGGGCAGGCTTGCGCAGGATTTGTTGTGTTCAGCTGGGTTGTGTGTTGTAGAGACATGGAAGGTCCTTCTCTAACCTTGCTCCCTCTGAACATAGCTGCAGTACCTGCAGTAGCTGGAGGGTGCGTGGAGGCATGGATTTTCCTGGGAACAATCTATTGTTGTGAGCTAGCCCTACAGGTAATGCAAATAACTATAATTTGGAATGGCTTGATCTTGAAGAAAAAGTTAAGATGCATTTGCTTTATGAAAGACTTGCACCTAGTGATGATGAAACTTGCTAGAAGCTGTTTGTTGACTTGGAAGTTAAATGTTGCTTTCTGGTGCTAGGAAGAGAACCTCCAGAAAATTCTTGAGTGTGTGCGTGTGCTTCTCTTGCACACAGATATGGAGCAACAAAACTTCCTGCATTTGTGGGCCCTTCCTGCAGACGTGACTAGGAGTGCTGACACTTCAAACATTACAATTACAGCACTGCTTCATTATCTGTAGCTATAGCAGAATGTGGACTATTGATTTTCCTGTACATGAACTAATTCAAATGCTATTTCATATAGATTCTGGGGAAGCCAGTTTGAGGTAGTGGTTAGGGTTAGTTCACTAGGTGACTTTGGGCCAGTCAACAATGCTCAGCCTAACTCACCTCATGGGGTTCTTGTGAGGAGAAAATGGACAGGACGGAGGCTATGTAAATACTTGGGATCTTTTCAGGAAAAAAGGCAGGATATAAAATAAAGTTAAATTTGTCAGAATCTAACCATATCTAAACTAGGTGCAAGGTGCAATTGCTCATCCTCTTTGAAAGCATAATTATGTTTTGCTTAATGTAGCACTAGTATTAGCATGCATTTCTTACTGCTACAGCTGTTGGTAGAGGTAAGACCTATATTAAATCATGAGAGGGCGGACTTCAGGCTTTTGGTGTCTTTGCTTTTTCAAGTAGCCCTGAGATCTATCCTCTGAAACAATTCATTGAGATAACTCATATAACTAATTACAAGCTTATATCTGAGTTACTACAGTTTTATTCCTAAAATTACTACAGTTTTATTCCTAAAATTACTATTTTTATGGAAGTTGGAAACTTTCTCATCTATTGCAAATCACTCAGAAGTACCAGTAGATACTAATCCACCTTCTGCCTATTTCTGCATTAAATGACAGGCTAGTCCAAAATCAATCTCAGTGGAATTGTTTGGATTTAATTTTAGTCTCCTTAATTTCCATAGGGAGCCTGTTTTTACAATGGCAGGAAATAGAAAATCCATCTTAATTGCAAGAGTACTAAATGTATTATGGGTATAAACATTTCTAAATGAGGAGACAACAGAAAGGTTTAAATATAACTTCCCCCAAATGGGAGAGTCCTGTCAGTCCCAAAGGAAGGTACAAATAGACGTGATATGAGCTACACATAACAATTGAAAATGTGAGAAAGCTGTGAAGACTGCTTGAACCTTTTTTTCAAGGTTCAAGGTATCTGTTCTTGGTCAATAAGATTCCTATAGTTTTAACAGAGTGTTTCTAATAGACAATTCTGACATAGGAGTTTATTGCTTAGCTATTTAGACACATATTTTCCAAAATGATGAAACTTTATCTCAGATGTATGAAGATTTGGTTCCATTTGGGAGTCACCATTTTAATTCCACTGGGGTTTTTAAATATTGGAGAGTCTTGGATCAATTTCAGACTTTTTCTTGCAGAGTCAGAGAGTGAGTTTTGGGGTATGAAGGCAAAAACTTGTGAGATGAACTTGTGTGTGCCCAGTCAGTGAAAGTTGTTTGTAATTTTAACAAACTTTATTATTAAAGTAATATTCAAATTGGCTTAAGAGTAAAAGTATAAACAGAACAGTAAGCAGGAAAGTAAGCAGGTTGGAAGAGACTGAATGTTTACTGTCTGAGGTTATCAATGTACCTCATTCAGAAAAAATGATAATTTATTTCATTTCGATACAGCCTGTAGCTGAAGCTCCCAGGGCAATTTACAACAGCATATAAAAACAATAAAATACAATAGATAAAAAACTTTGACAAGAATAAAAAATTAAAATAGCATGAAAGAAAATTAACAACGCAATTAAAATGACCTGGCCAAGAATAAAAGAAAGGCATCAGATTAGTTGTGTCAGGCTCCTGAATGGCCAGAGATTTCTTTAAAGGTGTCTGTAAAGAGGAGTGTCTTAACCTTGTGTCAAAAAGATGGCAATTTGACACAGATGGGCTGCAGCAGGGAGGTTGTTCCAAAGATAGGGGGCCACCACAGAAAAGGCCCTGCCCCAGTTGCCACCCAAAGGGTTGGCACCTGGAGGAAGGTCCCAGAGGTTGAGTGTAGGGTCCAAGTAGATTGGAGTTTGGAGAGGCGCTTCAACAGGTATTGCAGTTTCAAGCCAGGCAGGGCTTAATGGGTTAAGATAACAGCATTATTCTGTCTCAAATATGCAATTTTTATAATAGTGATCAAATAATAATAAAAAACCTACCATAGCTTCCATGTAGCCTGAAGTGCCTGATCCTGCCTAATCTTAGAAGCTAAGCAGGGTCAGGGCTGGGCAGAAGTGGGATGGGTGACCTGAGTGTATGATTATTGCTGTCAACTGCCTAGAGAGCTTTGGCTATGGGCAGTATAAAAATGTAATAATAATAATAGAGACATGAATTTCATGGCCAATTGATCCTACACTTACTCCAGTTTTTCTACCTTGCAGAAGGTGGTCTAGCTTCTAGAATGCTGTATAACATTCTAGAAGCTAGTATATGTATAACAGTTTGACTTTTAACTGGGCTTCTGATCCTGATTGACAATCACCTGGCATCTGCCCTTGGTCAGGGACTGGATATGGCTGAACCAACTGTCAAGACATAAGTGCTGATTGACATGTTTTGCAATATGATTTGGCACTCCCTTGGTTGGTCGGTTTGGTCACTTGGAATATCAGCCTTAAGGCGCACTTGGTTTCTTCACTGGGCCTATATATCCAGGTTGCAATGAGTTGCCTTGCACTTAGTGAGAAAACTGGCATTCTCTTAATGATAAAGATCTAACCACAATAATTCATTATGACTCCATGACCTTGGGCAAAGTAGTAATTGTCATCACATTAATAGTGATCAGAAACTGTAAGTTGTGCAAAATGGGTAGAGTTTGGATACTGGAAGCACACCATTTCTCCATTGCCTTTCAAGCTGAATTTAAAGTGCTGATTAACATTGCAAAAAGACTGGTCCCAACATTTCTGAGACCACTCCCAAAGTTCAGTTAAACCCATCATTTATGTGCAAGTCAAGATCACAAGTGCATGCAGAAAAATGGTCTCAGCTACAGAATTTCCTTTCTCAGGAAATTTGAATAAGCCCATGCTTATCCAAGTAGCTGAAGATTCTGAAGGACTCCCAAAGCAGTTTGCAAATAAGAAAACAGCAGAGAATATAACAATATATTTAACAAAACAATATGCAGCAGTAGAATCAAATAATATTCATAAAAGAAAAAAAATCATAATTTCATTTTAGAATAACTGTGTTCCCTTGCTGTACCATTTTAGACTAGAAGCTTTAATAATTTGGTAGTTCTTTTATTTTGTTTTCAGATTGGGTTTATATCTGTTTGTTTGTTTGTTTTTAAAGTAACTGGTTTTAGGTCCAGGAGTGGTGATACAAAATATTTTAAATAAGCTCGCTTTTAAAATTTTCTTTCATGGTTAATTGCTCCCCTTTACCCCTTTAAAATACTTCTTTTGTGGAAATTGCCATTTGTTGGCCAACAATAAATTGAAATACAACTGGTGACTTTTCCCCATTAGGTTTTAGGGATTGTTCTTAACACATTGCTAACTGTTCTGAGGCCCTAAGATAGAGAAGGTCATATGGAAAATAAATATTTTTGTAGCTGTGAATTTAGACCAGAGGCTATGATGATTTACATTCTAATATTAAAGAGTTTATACAATAAGGCAACATTTCTATGTCTCTCAGTTTTTAAGATTAGTCCTCAAACAGATAGTCTAAGTGTTGCATGTATGGATAATGCAAAGTCTTCCTTTTGCTTTTATGCAAACATTTGAAAGACACAGTCATACAAGAAAACAGCACACCCTGAGAATATAAACCTCCAATACTTGTCTTTTTAAATAAGCAACAGAATTTTATAAAGGACATACCTCACAGTTCAGAAACAATATTTATATTTAAGTTTGAGAAGCCCGGATGTAGGAAAATCTTGCTAATTTGCAAGGTGACCTTTAAGTGCACCAAAACCAAATAATTTGTTGGTTTTGACACAGGGCACATTCCTGTAAAATTTTGATGAATACTTCTTCAATGATTATTTTAAGACAGACAAAGAAATCTGAAATGAAATCTTTATCCCTCCCCCTCACCCACATAAGATTTAAGCTAACAATGGGGCTGCAAACACTGGTTTTTCAAAGCCTCCCATTAAAACAAGGGCGCTGCAGTGCAGCAGTTAATGAGAGCTCACAGCAGAAACCTGTGTGTTTTTCAAGAATGCTTAGATCAAAAGTAGTATCTAATCTGTGAAATAAAAAGTTTATTTTTAGTACCTTAAATTCAACAGCTAAGCTTTTAATGTTGGCATTATTTACCTCAATCACATGTTTTTGATTTTATTCTTTCTATCTGCAAATACTTAACGTAGTTGGTAGTGAGTAGCAGCAGCAGCATGTATTTCTTTCTTATTTTAAATAAAAAGGGAAATGGAATAAAAGGGAGAAAAAGGAAACATCTTTGCTTAAATTATTTGAAAGCATCTGTTCTTTAAGCTACTTTTTATGAACACTGCTTAGTAATGACTAAAGGTAAAAAAGCAGAAAAGCATCCAATGTTAGGAAATTGCAATCCAATACCATGTAATTTAAACCTGCTGTTTCTTCTCTTGTACTAAATGACATACAGATGGATAGCTTTGGTCACTCTACTTTGAGAATACAATTGCTTTCTTTATGAGTATATATCTATTACTAACAAACGTTTGTAAAGGCTGTGTATTTCTAATCAAGCATAAGTCCTTCAGTAATTGGAAAAACTGATTTTATTCTCCTAAAACACCCATGTGATTTCTGCATATAATTTTTAATATATCTATTTCTAGACTCATAGAACAGTGAAATTAAGCTGATAATTTGTTTGTTCACTTGCCTATGTACTAGTCTGAATTTCAGTTTCTTAAGATTGGTCAAAGATGGGAAAAATGCCCTAACCTCAACCTTATACAAACAAATGCTGCTCCGACATGAGCTTTCTTGAGTTCTGCACCAGGCAGAAACCTCTAAGCCTAGAAACGTCTGAGTATTTAGTATCCTACTATACTGCTGCTGCTAGGGTGGGAGGAATGGCATGGCTTTCTGCCCTCCTTTTTAATCCTGCCCCCCACCTTGAGTCCATCTAGAGGAGATCCACTTGTAGTGGCAGAGGTGGAAAGTCCATTTTTTATCCACCAGAATACCTCCCATTTGACCTTTATGAAGTCTGCTGCCTTTATGTGATAGTTTATTCTGTACTCGTTTTAAGGTGGAGGAACTGGATTGTATAGTCACCCTCCTGAAGTCACAGGAGTGTCTGAAGCTTTGAGAGGGAGAAGCCATTGCTGTGTTACTCTCTGAACTTAAAGGGACTTGGTTTCTAGCTATGTATAGGCTTGCACTGTTAGACAAGTACTGGTCATCCCACATTGTGAACTAATTGGTACCCCCCCAGCTCATATTCTGTACTGTAATTTACACATAAGTAGCCCTAGCAAGCTGGTCTTATAGGATATTGTCACAAAGTCCCTAATGTAAAACTTCTTAAAATTTCATCATCTTTTACAGTTTTTTCCCCTATAAACCAAAACATGTCCAGGCCACAAAAGCACCCTAGAAAAAGAATAGTTGGATGGGGAACTTTATATCCACCAAATAACATGCAGTACAGATCATCTTGATCTCTTTTTAAAGCTAAGATTCTTAGCTAAAACTTCCAAGAAACAGGATTAAAATCATCTGATGGAAAGCTTGGCTATCAGTTTTTAGTAGAGCAAACTGTTGCTCTGTAGAGAAAGAATCAACAGGCCAAGAACAAGACAGATTTTCTTGTTTTGCACAGCCCCAGGAAGGATTCAGCCTTCTGTTTCACCAGCACATTTCCATGACTATATCTTAATTGTATACAACACACTTTTGTTTGCACTAAAATTGACTACTATGACAAGACTTGTATGTCTGCTTTCTTTTAAAAGAACCAATATAGTTGGAATCACATTGCATGAAACTTTCTTGCTGGGAAATTGCCAATGCACACACTGATAATATAATAATGCACACACTGATAATATAATTCACCCACACTGATAAAGATACATTTAGGTTTTGTTTTATTGCAAATATTTTGGTTAGTTAACTCCATCCAGTATTTCTTCTCAACTCTATCAAATGCCTTCTCAATGGTAAGAAAGGATTAAAAAAAACCCTGTTTGTTGCCCATCACTCCCTTTGTATATTAACGTGAGTAATTTTCAAATATTATCATTCAGTGTATTTCTCTGATAATATATGTGTTCAGTCTTTTAGCTGAATGTTTTAGAGCAAATTCATACAGATGAAGGTGGAGGCTTATTTGTATCCAATGTGATTTCTGCCACCCCACACCTCACTCTCTGTCGTTCATCTAGTCAACTGTCTTAGGCCATCTAGATGAAGAACCTCAAAGGGAGAAGGAAGGAAGGACATCATTTAAATTGGGGATAAGCCACAGGTACCAGCCATATCCAAGCCCCCAACATGACCCTCAAGCTTCCTGAGGTTTATACAGTTTCTGACCTCAGCAATGCAGCTGACATTCTTTTCTGTGAGGGATAGGGAGCATAGAGACCCAGCCCTGAAATGGAAGGACCTCAGAGATTAGACACTGAAGAATCCTGTGGCACCTTCTCTCTGCACCAAGGCAATGTCAGGAAGCTATAGAACTGCACCATTAATTGTCTTGATTTAGCAAAGTGTTAGGATAATTAGATCTTACTTTGCAGGGCACTTTCCCTTCTTTGGAATCCATGTAATCCATGTTTACATTCAACCTTCTGCAATGCTTTTACTGTTGAGTATTTAACTGATCAAATACATTAGTAAAATAACAAATTCAACTTTAAATTTAAATAGAATGCTGCAGATAATCCATTTTTATTCATTATATCTTTACCTATGTAGCATCAAAAGGTGCTTATCAATGCCAAATAATTTTACTATTGGGGTATTTTTACTTAAGAATATTCTGTTTGCTTCTTTGTTAGGTTTCTTGAGGCATACAGTTTGGATTAATTATCTTTACTGATGCCACCTCTTCTACTTTAATCCCACTTTGAGTTTGAATAGAAAGAATTTCTTTCAACTGCTTAACTTTTAAAGGAAGAAATTTTCCAGACATGTTTACAAGATCAAAGTATTTTTCTTTTGAGTACACTAAAGATTTATTAATTTTGCCTATCCCTGATAAATTCATTTCTTCATAATATAGCTTTAAAGCTATCAAACTCTTTTCTTTAGGGACTTTAAATGTCTGCATTCCAGTCCTTTGATCTTAGCTATAATGCTGCTCCTCATTTAATTTTTTAAGATTTTTAGAAGTTTAGATTTATATCAAACTTTCTCTTGTGCTTACTTTTAAAAGCTTCCTGTACTGTATAAATATGCTACTCAAGGATTACATTAATTTGAAAGAAATGCTTGATGTCACGATTCATTTTTAGCAATATCAGCTAGCAATTGGTTCATTCTCCAAGTTTTATAATCTTTTTTCCTTTTTTAGCCTCAAGTTAATGGAGCATAATGAAAGATGTTCCTTATTGCAGGTTTCCATTCTTTTAAGCCTTTCATTGTGCTTAGAAATAGAAAATAGAAGTTATGCTCCTTTAAAGAATATAACACATGCCCCCCTTCTCTTAGCTAGCAGATTTTAAAACACCCTGAGAAGGCATTCTTGTTGCTCCTAGACATGTCTAGTCAGCCATATGATGCTGCTGCGAACCAGCCTTGGAGAAGAAGATTCAAATGTGGCTCTTTGTGCCCTAAACACTTCCAGCTGCCATAGAAAGGTCAGTGGTGGCGCCAGCTCACAAGGCTGATGCTGCAACTTCAGAAGCGGAAGAAATGAGTATGTTTTGGTGGACCAGTGGACAGTGTGGGGAGAAGCCATAGATCTGCTTGATCCAAAGCCCTCACAGTTCCTGTCCCTATCCTTAGCAAGGGGAGTTGGATGGACTCAAGAGGCCCAAGTAACATAAGACGCAGTCTTCATCAAAGTGTAAAAGGCTTCTGATATTCCTGTTGTCTTGCCGTGCTCCTGCCAGCAAGAGGTAAAATGGAGGACTCCAGTTTTCATTATTATCCATTTGTTTTAATAAACCACTTTTTGGCAATATATGCTAAGTGCCTGATTGAGAATGGGACCACAGCTGGAGGCAAAGGTCGTACTCATACTAAGGTTACAAGCTTGATCAGCCGCTTTGCACTTCTCGTAGAGTAAGAAATGTATAGCAAGCAATTACATCTTCAAAGTAATGTGTAGCTTGGGTCCTGTTATAGATCTCTTAGAGCCATTTTATTAACAACATTGAAAGTGGTGTAATAATCTCCAACGAAAAGCAAAGTCCAATTAAAATGTCAACAGTAATAGTGGTTTTTCATTTTTCAATATTAATACTACTTAAAATATTTTTTTCATTTCTCTATACTAACAGTTGCTGCTTTTATATTGCTAGGTACACCCTGCCCCATAAAATATCATAAATCACAAATGAGAATTTCTAACAAATTGCAACAGTAAACATTTCTCAGCCAAAACAATGATACGTAGAGTCTATTTCAGCAGAATTCTATGCATATGTACTCCAAAGTAAGGTTTACTGAATTCAACTGGATTTACTCCCAGGTAAATAGACACAGGGTCACAACCTCAGCCCTTCAAGCAGCAGAGGATAGCTTTTAGCACTATAGAAAAACAGTCAATTAACCATGCTAGTTCATGCTGTAATAATTCATAGGTCAATACATTAATTATAAGATCAAGACCACTTTCAGTGCATTTGGATGTATGAAAAGTAAACCCAACTTTGTTTAATGGGGCTTCCTCCTAGGAAAGTGTCCATTGGATTGTGGCTTAATTGTGTCCATTGGATTAGATTTTTTTTTCTTAATACTTGGTAGCACTTTCCAATTCTATATGTCATGATTTTGGATCTACCCAAGACAGAAGAAACAATGGTCAATTGGCAGACTCCACATAACTTGCTTTGCACTTGGAGATTTACAAATATGTAATCTGATCATGAGGGAAGGCTTATCAGTTTCTTATCAGCAGCACATCATTCCTTAAAATGCCACATATTTTAATTTCAAAATTTAGGTTTCAGAGTTCAGTTCTTTAACTGTATGTATTTTCCAGGAGTTGTATATTAAAAAGTGTTTCAAATGGTCCCAAAGTAGAATGATTAGGAATTCATTTAGATCACAGACAAAGTCAGATTAAAGTGTGTCTGTTTTGTAGCAGATTTTAACAGAGATAGGTTGACAAAGTTACCAATGCAATGCATTTATCTTTACAGCAGCCATTAATCCTTCAAAGTGCTCTGTTTAGAGCTCTTAAAAGTGTTTCAGACTAAGCAAGTTACAGTAGTTCCCAGCTTTAAGGACTTTTACTAGTAGTTTTCACATGCATGCATTATCTTATTGAAGTCACCAGACTGAGTACTCCTATTGCACCTAATTTTTCAAAAAGGAAGTCCAAAAGCTAGTTTGGAGAATAGAACAGCTGGTCAAAATACTTTCTATAGCAAGGCACCACAAAAGGGAGCTGCTTGAATATGCCTCCATAGCCAAATACTCACAAGTATCTCTTGAGGCTTTACAGAAGAACACCCTTTCATGCCGCCCACCCATGGGCTCCAGTACCAGGAAGCTTGTGACCTCATACACATGAAATATTCTGTAATGCCTTCAGAAGTCCCAACCATCTCCTTGTTGCACTGTGAGGCAGAAAGCTTTGCTTTGCAATTGCCTGTACTGAACTGTGGTCTGCCACAGGGTTGAGGACATTCATGGCAGTTAGTATTTTAAATAAAGGTGTTGTAATTTTGTTCTGTTTTGTTGTTGTTTTAAGGAAGTTTTCTTGTCAATTCATAGAAACTAACTGCAAGATTTTCAAGTTGCTCCAACTTGGGGTTAACCATAATATGCCCATTACCTTTAATCTGCAATATAGATGTCTTGTCAATATCAAGGCTTTGCTCAAATGCATCTTTAGTGGGAAGTCATCAAACATGTTTAGGGTCAGGATGGCACCTTCTTGTAAATGTACAGTCCTGCCAGTGGTTGCAACTTTTCTGCATAGAGCAGGCTTTGGCTGTATCACATTATCACTCCTTGCTAGAGTCTCCTGCCTTGTGTATAGCAGACGTTTTAAAGCTGAGTTTGAAGAAGCAATCGCCTGAGTCTCACTAATACATTAGGATCCAATCTGGTCATTGGAAAAGTGAATGCAGAAGCTGTGTTTTGGCTGGCAGCCAAAGCAGTTGTCCAGGATTTGAAGTAAAAGGATTCCTTCTCCTGTATCCTCTCCCTTTGCAGGGTCATGTAGGGATAAAAAGAATTGTAAGGTGGTCTTTTCCCAGCAAGAACTGAGGAAGCGGCTGACACCCTTGCAATACCATGTTACTCAGGAGAAAGGGACTGAAAGGTAAGATGTGATGAGAGAGATACCCTTAATTGGAAATAGTTGCCATTTTTCTTTTGCTGTGCTGCTATTTTATGTCTTCAGCTTGGTGATTTTGAGGAATTCTATCCTGGTTTCTTGTTTACTGACCTACGCAAATTAACACCACAAAGCAGACAGGAATTTTCATAAATATAAAATGAACGCTATTCTGTCTCTTGGCTTATGTTTAAGGGCTGTTTTCAGTTTGCTACAAAAACTGTGGAAGTATTGGTAGTTAAGAGAAAGTCTTTCATTGTTTTTGGGGAAGATACCTGGGTAAGCAAAGCCCTAAGGGAAATAGCCTTGTGCCATTAAGGCTGGAATTTTCAAGGTGGTCATTGTACACATAGACATTTCGGCTGGGGGAAAAGAAAGAGACGGTAGTTCAATTTCGTTCATTTCCAGTCCACCCTCGTTTCTTTTTTGAAGCACATGTGGAGAAAGTATTTATTGGCTCATTTGTGGCTGGAATGTCAAATATTTTCAATAACTGCCCTCGCATGGCTTTAGTCCTTGGAAGCAAGCCCCAAACCCTGGAGGAGGGTGTGGAGAAAGCTTGCACAGTGAATATAACTTCTCTCAGCTGATTCTAGCATGAAGAGTAAGCATTTTTGCCAAGGTCTGACCACTTTGGCTCCTTGTTCCAACCATGGAGGGTGGAACCAGGCGTTAGCCTGCTTCTGATCCAATAGCATTAATGATGCAACCTTGTTTCCATTTCACACTCCAAAAGGTCCTTTGGCCACATGTGGGGTCCTAGTTGATTGCCAGCCCTCTTCCTGTTGGAGTCTCCTATTTACTAGACTTTCTGAGTTGGTATAACTGACTCTGCAAGGTCTGTGTTCCCACAACAGTTGGCTGGTGCTCCATCCAGCTCAGGAGGCCATCCAGCAAAGTCATTTACTGTTGTGTACAAGATTAGTGAAATGATTTAGTGCACACAAACAACCAGAGATTAGGTCATTTTTTAAAAACCCTGCTTATAAAAAAATATTGGACCCCATAAAAAGGGTGAGAGGATAATAAAAACAAGCTGCAGAGCACATAGACTTTTTGTTAGAGTAGCACAGCTGATTTGTATTAGATGAATGACCTCCTAGCCTTTAAGATTGTTAACTTAGAAAAATATTCCCTTAAAGCAGTAATATTCCTTTTCAAATAAAAGTATAGAGCTCACACAGCTTGAAATGTGGGCTTTTCCCTCCAGTTTCAGTTTGATTCTTTTGGTTCTTGAACATACTTGTATGTCTTGTCTTCCAAAGGATCTTGCATTCATGCTTTATGTTTAATATTAGTGCTTTATGTTTAATAAACACTACAAAAGAAGGTGTGGAAAAGTTGTTAGAAAGATTCTTAGGATAAAAATGTATTTTAAAATGATAGGTACACATTAAAAGGACTGAAGGGAAAGTGCCTAATTCAGCCTTTCCCAGCCCTCCAGACATGTTGGGCCACAGCTCCCACCATTCCCAGTAGGGGAGGCAGGCCACCACATCTGGACAGTGCCAGATTGGGGACTTGTAGTTGTAGTCTTATAATTGAAACTGTGCTTTGACATTTGAACAGTTGCTTTTTTCTGATTCACGAGACTGCAGGTTTTAATGTGCCTATTCTTATTTTATCTGTTAAATAAAGAGCAAAAGTGTATAAATTTGGAGTGCTAATTATTGCAGCCAAAACTGCTTGAATTTATTAAACCATTCCAAGATAAACACAGTCAAGTACCTTAATTGTAAAAACATTGTTTTGTGGTTGTTTTGTCTCTCTAGTGCCTTTGAAGGAGAATACACCTACCACAAAGCTCATGGAATATACAAATGTGTTGTTTGTGGAACTCCTTTGTTCAAGTGAGTAGACTAAAACAGTTACAAGACAAGAGTACCTTTGTTTTCTTGAGTGCTATATATGCACAATATATGGGAATGTGAAGTTGAAACTAATTCTCTTATTTGGTCTCATACCTGCAGGGATAAAATAGACTCCGATATGACAGATACATGTTTAAAAGAGACCTGAATATGAACATAAATGAACTTATTTCAAGATGTAAACTTAGAATCCCTTGCAGATATTTAAAAGACACAGATATGGATATGAATTACTGACATCAGAATTTTCTGCCCAAGGCGTTTATCATGTGCTTGTCATTCCTGATTCATGGGTTTGGTTTGGTTTGGTTTGGTTTTGGTTCTTTAGTGTCATGAACTTTCCATTTCAGTTCTGTGTCCAAAGAGTACTTCTAATGAAGGTGTTCTTAGAGCAATGACTATGCAGTATTTAACTGTAAAGGTGAATTAAATTAATTGTAAATGTCAAACAAGTTTTACTCTTTATTTACTATTCTATTATGCCATAGTCCCACCTAGTGGTTATGTTGTGGAAAAGTAGCAAAGGAATTCTTGTGTTCTGCAATGAAAATGAACTTCAATATGGCAGATTAGCAGCCTCATATAGAAAAGCTCCTATGCTCTTTTTATCACGAGTGTATAATCTAGAAACCAGTGCAGCCTACTAGGCATTGTGATACAGTAAGAGGGAGAAGACAGGCCTACCCCAGTGCTTTGTTCTTCCTAGGACTAGGCCCATGCACATGAAGCCTTTCAGGACTAAAGTAGACACAGACAGAAGTCAAATGGAGTGTCTAGAAAATATTTTTAATTTGCCACAAGAGGCTCCATTCAGGGTAAACAAAAGGGGAGAAAGGCAAACTTAAGCTCTTCATTCATGGGCCGTTCTCTTGATGATAACCACATGCTCTCAGTTGCTTTCTTCCCAAGAAGTCCATGTATTGCAAACAGGCATTTCACAGAAATTCTTAAAACTCACCTGTATATACTTCTATAGATTATTTCAGTTGTTTTTTCACTTCTACCAGAAGTCTGTTTGCAAATCCAGGCTTCTTTGCCACTCTGCAAATTTTAAAGGTTCTTCTCAGGAGCAATTCCTAGATTATTTAACCCAGGAATTACAGAGACAAACAGAGATGAAAGTTTTCCACTCATTTGTTCCACTGTTCATTATACCCAAGGAACACTCCTGCATCGTGACACAGACACCCAGAAATCTGGATTGTTTATAGGTTAAACAATTGCCCATGTTTTGTTGCTAGTTTAACTCTGGGCGGATCAATGCATAAATAACCTAAGTTTCTGGATTTGCACGTCATGAAACAACCCAGGCATCCAGGTTCCAGAGCTATTAATAAAAAGTGGAAATCCTGAGCACATGGACTGTGTGCTGCACTTACTCCTACAATTTTTGTATTGTTTGTTTAACTCATGAATTCTGCTATGGCATCCAAATTGGGCATGTTTCTGTGTAGACTCTTCCAAACTAGGTCATGTGCTGTTCCAAAAAGATGGCAGTGAAGATACTCTAATAATCTAATATACTGCTTGCCTCCCTTCCTGTGCCCCATAATACTTTCTTTCCCTCTTCTTTCCTGCATAGTTGCCCTGCTAAGTCAAAGCAGTATTCCTTTCTGTTTCTTTTTAATCCTCTCTTCCTCCTCCTCCTCCTACAATTTGGGAGAAACTATTTGAGTTGCTGTGGTGATTGCAAACATTTTTATGAACTGTATCTCCATAGCATCTAGAGCCCAGAACTCCCAATTACAAATGTAGCAGTGAGGTTAAGAGGACTAAAAGTGGATGTTTTAACCCCAGAGGCCTGGTTTAACCAGTGGGTTGCTTCAAGTGCTGGTACTTAAAAAAAAATTCTGTCCACTCCAATAGTCTGTATATAGTTTTATGCCATCCCGAGACACTGGGAAAATAATAAATATTTTTTTTGAAATAAAGAGATTTTGCAATCTCTTTGGGTGGGGGGCAACAATCTCTTAAAATGTCCCAGTTAAGCACAAAGAAAAGCAGCTTCTTAGACCCTCTGAAGAATTCCTTATGATGCTGCACCTTTCAAAGTTCTTAGAAAAAGCTGGTCGGGGTCTTATTTTTCCAACTTACCCAAGATTTCTTTCTTTGCTAAGGACAGGCAAGAAGTAAAGCAAAAGGTGGTAGAAATAGGGTTGGAATCCAAAATGCATCCTGAATGCAAAGACAAACAGAGAAGATACACTATATGACCAGGAGGATACAAAGAGAAGATGGAAAAATATATGGAAGAATTATGCAGAAGAGATGAAAGGATTATAGCTCCTTCAAAGAGGAATTCTATGAACAGCCTGCATTATTAGAAAACACTTCTCTGAGGGCAAAGCACCCAGAAGAGATAGGATACCAATAGAAGCTGCAGAGACTGAATTGCCCCAAATGCCAACAATAATATGGCAGCAAATATGGAAAACAAAACAATGTCCTACAGGTTGGAAGCATTTAATATACATTCCAATCTCCTAAAAAGGAGATGCAAAAGAGTGCAGCAACCATAGGACCATTGTGCAAATTCCTCACCTAAGCAAAGTGATGCCCAAGGTGCATCATCAAAAAAATATCACCCTGTATGGAACGAGAAATGTTCAAGCTGGATTCTGAAAAGGAAGAGGCACATGAGATCATATTGTAAATATACATTGGTTTCTGGAGCGCACCAAAGAATGTCAAAAGAAGACCAGTCTTTAGAGACTATAGCAAAGCCTTTAATGGTGTGAGTCATGAAAAGCTGTGGGTGGTTCTGAAAGACATGGGGGTCCACAACACTTAACTCTCCTGATGCTTAACCTGCATCATGGACAAAAAGCTACTGTCAGAACAGGACATGGAGAAACAGAATGGTTTCCCATAGACAAAGGCATCAGAAAATTGTGTATTTTATCTCTCTTGTCTGCTCAATGTGTTCACAGAACATAAGGAAAGATGAGGAAAGAATGAACATTGGGAGAACACATACTACTAATTTAACATATGCAGATTTATTTATTTAAAGTTTTTCTATCCTGTCCTATTACAAAAAGTCTCAGGAAAGTGATACCATACTATGGGTAGATACTATATACTGATAGAAAGCAGCAATAACTTGAAATGATTCCTGATGGAAGTGAAAGAATTAAATACAAAAGCAGAACTGCAGCCACATATTAAGAAAACAAAAATCATGACTTCAGGTTCAAAGGCTCCCAATAAGTTAGAGACAACTTGACAGGAGCTCTGTTAATAGAATATATAGAAAGGCAGAGAAATGCAAACCCCAGAAAAGAAAACTGTGTAAAGGAGGTACGTTTCCTCCTCAAGTGAAAACGAAGATGGAAGACATGCCATCATGGGAGCAGCATGACACAAAGGTGATCCTTTTAGGAACAAAAAGCGTATAGACACATGGTCAGTTTAGAGGCTTCCTTCTCCTTACCATTATACATGCAAAGTAAAATGAAGGATACAAATTAGAAGTCTGACATTTGACACATTTCTCCATGCCAGCTCTGAATGACCAGTGCAGCCCCTGAAATATTAGAGAACCATTTCAATGTAAACCTGTGGTAACCCTTTCTATTTTTTGCCCTCACCTGAAATCCATATGTGTATTCGTTCCTTTTGGGTGTCAGATTGACATCTGTTAATTTTTTGTTTTTTGCATCACTGCAATCTGTTCTGTACCTAATATATAATCATGACTCATGAACCACTTAGTTTTGTTAGGAAGGGGAGAATGGCTCCTCAGCACTAAGATGAACAAACTTCATCTTTTAATAGGACTGATTTATGCTGTTTCATTACCATGTGACATGCACGGTCAAGGAACTCATGAATTTTGTTCTGCAGATGAAAGACCTGAGCATTTTGGTATATGTTTAAGAAAGAATTCTTTCTTTATCAGCAAAACAGATAAAAGAAAACATTGAAACCCAATATTCCCCTTCATTAAATTTGTTCGTATCTGCAACTTGAAAAGCAACAGGTCTTAATTGTTTTTCCCTCTTTTTCCCACAGGGAAATATGGCTCAGTGTTAGAATTCTTGCTTAGAGAAATCCAGCTTTTATGTTCCTAAAATGCATGGAAGTTATCACTAATGGAATTTGCACAAACATCTAAAAAAGAAATGTTATCCACAAGACTGAGATGCATGAGCTCATCTCACTGGCTTTTCCTGTTTGGTAGACATGGCTACTGTATGTTAGTAACATCCCTTCTAAAGTCCATTCTGGTTCCTTAATAATTTGCTTCCTACACTGCATCCTTTGTGTTCTGTAGCAACTTGTCTGCAATAAATATGTATCTCCTTCTTTTATGATTCCTGGACTTACAAATGGGAAAAATTCTTTTTAAACTATAGCTTGCTCCTTAGAATCAGCCCCTTAGCACTGGGTTCTTCTGCTTGCAGAGATAAAACAAGGGCTTTTTTTTGTCATAGAACACACCGGAACAGTGTTCCGGCACCTTTTTTTCCAGTGGATTTTACGAAGTGATTTTGAATGGTGTAGCAGATCAGCAGCAAACATCATTAACATAGTGCCTGCCGGCTGCTTTTGTGTCTGCTATCTGATAGTGAGATAGTGAGGGCCTGCTCGGCTTGGGACGCTGCTCCGCTGCTCGGCTTGGGATTGGTGTGTGTGGTCGCGTGCTGAGTGCTTACTGCCGGCGGCGACATGAGTTCTGGCACCTTTTTTTTTTACAAAAAAAAGCACTGAATAAAACAGATGGTATCTAAGGGTAGGGCTCCTTTTTGTGGCCTTCTCTGGCCTTCCTAGTGGCATCAGCTTGATTATTTCAGGCTCCAAGAGAAAATTTATTCCCTTTAAGCATATGATGAAAAATGTATTATAATGGGGTTTTAATGACAATAAACTAGATTGCTTGTATTTTATGTTGAATTATATTAAACTTCCCCAAAGGCATATCAGTGGTAAGGTAGGACAACATGTTTTAAAATGTATAAGGAAGTACGATTCCCTCTAGATAATGGCAACCTAGGTATGTTTGCAACTTAGAAAATTGTTGGAGGCTTGAGGCATCTTTAAGTAACTGTAAAATACCTCATTGCTCTATGAAGTCTGAAAAACACATATTAAAAAGGTGATTACTGAAGAAGAAATGATTGGAGTAGATTGTTCCTTCAAGCAGATTAATATATTCTGGAAAGATCAAGAGGATCAAGTCGGTGATTTGTAATATGGACTTAATTCTTCAGTTAGTACTGATGATACATTGTTCAGCACTAGTGGACTGTATTTCTGGCTGAAAAACGTATGTTTTGTGCATCCTTCTGCCAGAATGAGCAGACCATTGTGGTTGTTCAGACAGCTTTAACTAGCTTTGATGGCGCTGTGCATCACATACCGATACTGGCGATGCAATGCTGTGCATGTCTGTCCAAAAGTAACCCCACTGAGCTTAATTGGACTTAATCCCAGGCATGTGAGTCTAGGATGACAGCCACCATATTGTTTGCATGGCCAATGTAAATATGGTACAATGTGTTTCAAGCTATTATAAGCAGCTTGCTATGAGAGCAGCTGCCAGTGACTAGTAAATCATCCAAGTTATTACCATGTTTCCCTGAAAATAAGACTGGATCTTACGTATATTAATTTTTGCTCCACAAGATGCATTAGGGCTTAGTTTCAGGTGATGTCTTATTTTTTCTTACGAAAGCCGTACGATTCTTGTCCCAAGAGTCCTCCACGATTCCCTTCTTGTGCTCGACTGGATAGCTCTTTCTTTTTGTACCCATCTTGCATTTTGCACCATGCATTAAGTATGTCCATTGCAACACATGACATATTGACATTATTCGTGTGTTGTGTCTACTCTGATTGGTCATTCAACAATAAGTCTGGCGTTGATCTGTTTACATAGGCATTTACCTCTCATCCAAAGGCACCCGCTGCAGTATTTACAAATACTTAATTATAATGTATATTATCATTTATTTTAAGTATTAATGTCAATAATATTATTTTTATTTAATTATATATTAACATTATTATTTTATAATTCAATATGTCTATTGTGTGTTGCAACAGATGTACTACTGTGTTTCCCCATCTGTCTGGCTGACGATCTTAACTGGGGCTTATTTTTGGGGTAGGGCTTATATTACGAGCATCCTGAAAAATCCTGCTAGGGCTTAGTTTCCAGTTAGGTCTTATTTCTTATTCTTAGGGGAAACATGGTAAGAATCTAGCTTTGGCTTCAGGCATGCTATCCAGTCCTGTTTCAGCTTCTTTATTCCATCTACAGCAACACTCACATTAATTTTTATTCCCTTGTCTCTGAATAGAAGCAAACTGCTTGTCTGTAATTCCAAGTAAATGTACTAATGTAAGTTAACATAGCTGTATTAAATAAATAATAGGATCTGTCTATAGTTCTGTAACACCCATGCAATGTTGTCA
Organism: Varanus komodoensis; assembly: GCF_004798865.1. Classification (NCBI taxonomy): domain Eukaryota; kingdom Metazoa; phylum Chordata; class Lepidosauria; order Squamata; family Varanidae; genus Varanus; species Varanus komodoensis. The sequence goes on along the minus strand of NW_025335408.1, from coordinate 797,156 downwards.
CAGATTTATCTGCGAGATGATAGGCACCATCCAGTTGCCTTTTGCATCTTCTTTAACCTTCGTTCCCCTTGCACTGCTCCTTTTACAAGAAATTTTCTTGCCACCAACTGCCTCCCCTTATGGGCAGTCATTCCATTAATTGCATTTGTGGGCTGTTTTGTGGGATATGCTTAATGGCCCACATAGCAGTCTGATAGACCTTAAGTATGGTTAAAAGTATATTCTGCTATTAAGTTGTCGGTCAGCATGCATTAACCATTGGAGTAATTGGTACGCTTATTTTCTGTAGGAAGTATCTGATGTACAATTGGGAAATGATATAAATTAACTTGACTACCTTGCTTAAGAAATAGGCTAGAACATTGGTTTTCACTGGGGCTTTACAGGAGAACTTCCTGGTGGAATGTGCCCAGAGGAAAGAGACTTAACAGCAGAATGGCTGACACAGTCTTCAAAACCTAGCACACTAGTTGTATTCAGCTGCCCCCGCCACTCCGCCCCGGGTATGTGTGAAATTTCTGGCCATGTGACAGCCCCACTGGCTCTGTAAAACTTACCCATCCATCTGCAGCTTTGGATGGCAGCTCATTTGTAATATGGATTGAATTCTTCAATTAGTACTGCTGATACACTGTCCAGCACTAGTGGAGTATACTTCTGGTTGAATAATGTTTGCTTTGCCACCCACCAATTCTACTTTTTGATTGTATTGACAGCTCCTCTTGAATGCACACACACATACTGGCATGCATGCGCATGAGCACACACACACCCTGGTTTCAAAACAAAGAGGCCATTTTCTATTTATTCTCTTCTGCCTGTTCCCTGCCCCCATTTTCTTGGCCATCTAATGACACATTCCTATGAACATGAAATTAATTGAAATTCTGTAAAAGTCTTACTTTATACAAATATTATTTTTCTGCTTCACGCAGCAGTTTGTAATATGAGTTAATATGCAAGTGTGTATTACTTCCTACAGTATACAAGTATCTTCTCTGGGATTCAAAGATTAGGCTACTGCCTATGTAGGTTTGGTACATCATTAGAAAAATCACTAGAAAAATATCATTAAAGAGTAACCTCTTTTATTAAGACGCCTGCTGATCCTTTCTTGTATCCTGCGGAGGCAGCTGTGAATATATATAATATATGCGTACACACTCACACACACACCACTGATGGTTAATTTGTGATATAAATCTGGCTGGAGCATGCCCACTAATTGGTTTGAGAGTTAAACCTAGACAATGCTTCTTATAGCTGTTTTGTTCAGATAGGCCTAGTCATAGTGTTAATTCTGCTTGACAGCACTTCAGCTACATCTCGAAAGTAATTACCCAACTTACGTTTTCCCACAGCTGAATTGAGAGCTTCAAAGGCTTCTGAGTTTAGAACTATTATTAACTTATATCTGAAACATGATGTTCCCACAAAGGCGAATTTTGCCCCTCTTTCTCCCTCATCCTCATTATTAAATGTACAGCCTATTGAGTTTCACTGGTAATATGCTAAACACTTAAAACACCACATTAAACAGGCAACACTAGGCAGTAGGTTTCACATGTAGTGTTCCTTTGTTCAATGAGAATTCACAAGAAGGTTGGATTTCAAACCTCCTTAAAACAAACTATCATTTCTTTTGGAGGGTAGGGAGGTGGGGAGAGGAAGATAGGACAAACTGATGATGATGTGCAAAGAAATGCTCCTCATAAATATAAAATAGAAAAGTTATTTATAATACATGTTTGCAAATTAAAGAAAAATGATGCATCATAGGAATGTGTTTTTGTTATTCTGACACTGTCTCCTTTTCTGACTATTTTGGAATATTCTGATTTGTTTTCAGTCTTCTAAATTAAAATGATTATTGATAACAGTAGCCAATGTAGAAGTATACTGAAAGTACATTTAGGATCATATGTGTTTTCAGACAAGGTACATTAACATAGAGACATATGCTTATAGTTTGGTCCTGTGACATAAACAATTCTTTACAATTAAAGGATTTTCTCTCTCCTCTTCTTTGTTTTAGATCAGAAACAAAGTTTGACTCCAATTCAGGTATGTTTAGGTTTACAGTCTTTTGCTGACTATGCTGTTTTCATGTTACTCTCAAAAGAGTCATTTATCAGTTCATGTACAATCTTAACTTTAAACAGTCTGGAACAGGCCAGTCTTTAAAACAGTCTCAGGTTTCAGAATGCCTTAAACAGGGCTATTATTGTGAATGGCAGTGCTTTTATTCCTTCCATAGGTTCAAGCCTCTCCTTAATTTTCCTCTTTCATGTTCAGATGATTGGAAGGAAACCATGTCAGTTCTGCATTAGGCTTTGAATGATATGGGACTAAGGAAAGTGGACTTTGGGAATATTGGCTGATTTTAAAGGGTATTTTTCTTCCTGGAGGACAAACCTGTTTCACGGGCATGAAGTCTGTGCAACCCATACATCAGGAAACAGGTTATTTGTCATCAAGTGCTTATACTATGCCCATGTATACATGCATGTCAGACAAGCCTGCAGATTTCTCTCTAGGTGGGTAACTTATGTGTCAATTTCTTTTATATTTATAAGAAATATTGATGTCATGAGCTCTAAACAGCGGAACTCTCCAAAAGTCAATTTAAACTCAACAGGCTAGCTCTCTTAAACTGGGGTGGTGGTGAAAGTCTCTGATTTGCCATTTGTTTTAGCAGCATAGACTTCTTCAGTACCATTAGTTTTATGGCACAATATGCTTTTACATAGTAAATTCATAGTTTTACTAAAAAATGGAATGGAATATCAAACATAATATTTGTATGAAATTAGATATTGTTATAGTGCCTTTCTAGCCTAAAAGCCCTTTCAGTGTGTTTTAAAGATAAGCTCTTAGAACAAGTTAAAACATAAAATACAATTAATGATATGTTGGGAAGGATCCACCTTTAAAAACTTGAATTGCCCAGGGAATTTTGGCTATTGAGTGGTACAGAAATGTAAATCAATATATAAATAAAGGTGGTCTTTAAATCATTTTGAATAAATAGAAATAAATAAATACTGACCCCTAAACACATTGCACTTCAACAATAAACAACTGTCAATATTAAAAGTGTGGCTTCAAAATCAGCAGCTTTGTCCAATTAAGAACAGATGTGAACAGCCACATCTTTAAAACTCATTTAAAAGCAAATGAGGAAGCCAAACATACCTCCTGTGGAAGGAAGTTCCACAGTGATGAGCCTCTCACTGAAAGGGCCATCAATCTGGTAGACCCTATCCATGGGACCATAAGCCGGACCACTGGAGCTATTCTTTGAGCCAAGGCAGTTCATATAGGTGTAGGAGATCCCTTAAATATCCAAGTCCAAACCAATAAGCATTTTCGAGATATCAGCATCACTTTGTTAGGCCCTGAAATGCAGAGGCAACCAATAAAGTTGCTGTAGAATCAGTTATTTGACTGGGTGCCTTCAATCTGTATCAGCTGATGACTCCATGGGGTCTTCAAAGACAGGTCCAGATCAAGCATGAGCATTTCTCAGGAAAGCTAGGGGTTGAAGTCCAAAATCTCTGAAGACCTAGGACCTGACTACAGGAGTGCTTAACCAAGACTACTATTTCTGCTTTCTTAGTTGAGGATTATAGTATCCATTTTTTCTGGTGGTTTTCCTTCTCTCTGCCTTTTTATAGTTTCTTATCAGTTCAATTAGACAGCACGAGATGGTTGTGCTATGGCATATAGTGGAACTGCAAAAGTGTACTACGTTTCTGTAGCAATGAACAGTAACATCTAGAAAGTAGCTGACTTTCCTAGCTCTCAAAAAAGTTCCATAAATTTCCAGAATACCCATGAGAGACCCTGAAAGATCATGAAAAGGGCCTGCAGATTTCTGAGAGTGGGGGACACAAGTGCACAATAAATGCCTGGTGTGCTTTTGTCCATTGCATGGAGTACGTAGTACAGACCTTCCCCAACTAAAGTAAAACTTTCTTGTAATGTTTTAAATGCAAACTTCTTGGTACCAAAAGTGAGAACTGGAACTGCACGAAGGTACAGTAGCTATTATTTACTCAGAAACTGGGAAAATGTTTGACTTTTACTCACGTTTACCCTTAAAAGAAGCATGCCTTCAGTTGTATATGGGCTGCTTTGTTCTGTAAAATGTAATGTTAGAAAATGCCTATGAGATCTAATGGGTTAAAGAAGAAACGCTCTGGAATATGGCTATAGATCAAGAGTGGAAGATACATCCTACAGTAGGAGGCTGAACTGGTTCCCAGTGGGCCCAGAATGGGCTGCTGATGTCTGGGTATGATCATATTCACTGATGTCATTCTCCCCCTCGCCCCCATTTTGCCTTTCTCCAGCTGAGAGAAACACTGAGTTTCATGCCTCCCTCAACATGGAGAAGCTTGTCATACAGATGAATATCAGACTTTAGTGTATATGTTCACTCTTGGCTGGGATTTATATGTGAAGCATAGCAAAGCACCTCTGCATCCTTTATATATCCCAGTAGTGGACCTCCATATAATGAGAGAACAGGGCCACAAATTAAATTCTTTTATGAATCATTATGGAGCTAGCAGGATCAAATATTTTATAAGCTTATTATCTTTGACTATATGGTGAGAATGTCATCAACTTGTGGATGGAATATGACAGAACCATGAAAGAGTAGTTGTTTTACTGCCTCTTTGTTCTAAGATCACCATTTTGTAACTTGTCTAATTAAAGAGGTTAATTTTTGAAAAGTGTTTTTTTCTGCTCTTTCTACACTCCAATCCAGAACATTTTCTTCTCTCTTGAACAAACTGCCCGTGTGCACAGGGAAAATGTCTTTGAAAGCCATTTGTAAACCCCAAAAACCATCCTTTTAGGAAAGTTTGATAATTTCAGTGCATTTCCCCTCCTTTTAAGCATAACATTACGAACAACGTAGTGTTATTTCTTTGCAATAAAAGTGGAGTCTGGCATGCCGTTAGTTATGAAAGGTCTAATTTATTAATTTTAACTACAAAATCTGGAAATATCGTACAAGGCTGAAATACTGAGGAAAACATTGTCCATGCAACTTAAATTTGAACCAGATCATTTCACTTCAAAGTGAAACAAAGTATTGAGTTAATGATCAATATTCATCATGCAAATAGCTATAACATATGTAAAGAAATGCACGTTCTTCATCCTGTTGACTCGATGCTGACTTGCTTTAGTAACAGTGGCATCTTTTGCTGAAAGAAATTCTCTTGCTGTAGATACTCCTGTGTGAGAAAACAATTATGCTTTATGTTTTTTAACCTTAATGTCATGGAATAAAATGTTCATGTAATAGAACTTTATTTATACTTTTCACTTTAACAAGAGTACAGTAAGAATTAGTTCAATAGGCATTTCACTAACAGCTGAAATAAGGAAAAGAGATACTTCTATGGAAGTTCACTGTCTTATGCAGAAAAATTCGAATTGCTGTAACTGAACAAAGACTGGCTGTTGGCTAGCAGGAAGTATACTAATACTTTCTTAGTTAAAGGACCACATTCTGCACATTCTGTATATGTTATGCCTCATCAGAATCTTGCATTAAAATATATTACAAATAAATGGAATTGGCTTTTTAAAACCTACCATTACCTATATTAGACATTTTGTAGAATTAACTTTTAAAAAAATGTTCAGTGTGTTAAAGATGCAGTTTAAAATTGTTTTAAAGTCCACAAGGTATTCACTGTCAATGTCAGTGTAACGCAAAGAATTATTTCTATTATACAGCTGTACAGATGTACAGTTTACCTCAATACCTTACTGCATTGATGGCACAACACAGTTTATTTAGTGCTATGTGGTTTAGAAGTTAGCAGTGCTGAATGCATTTAGTAGCTGACACATTACCACATTCTGCAATTGAACCAGTTTGGCAGGGGAAAAACCAATGCCATTTTAAGAATGCAACAATCAGATCATGTAAGATTGGACAACTGCTCAAGATTTTGAAAAAGGTCCCAACTTTAACTCCATAGTCATAGGTAAAGAGCTTTACAGGTGAGGACTGGGAGCTTGCAATTGAGGTGGAAAGTGCAGAGATCTAAGGCTGATGAGAAACATAATCTTACTAAAGGCAATGACCTGGTTCACATAACACAGCAGCCTCTTCAGGAATTATTTAACCCACAATGAGCCATGGCACATGTTGGATATATATGGGTAACTTCTGAAATATCCAGCCCCGATTTGGGAATCTCTCAAATCATGTGAATCTGATCAAGGGTTGTCTGAGAGTTAAGCAGGTTTGTTGTACAGATTATGCAAGGATTGTTTAGTTGTCAAATAACCCTTAGTGAGTGGGTTTGCATAATACAACAACCTCTCCTTGGGGTCAAATACCTGGCATGCACTGTACTCATCAGGAGTTAACTAAATTGAGATGAGCTGGCCATGTCATACAAACCTGTACAATGAGAGGTAATGTCAATAGAAACAGGATTAAATCAAACATTATCTTAAATTTCTGTAGGGGCTGATTTAATCTTAGGGCAGTGGTAGCAGCATGAATAAGAGTCACATAATATAGAAAAAATATGACAAGAACATTGATATGGATCATAGCAGTAGGTCCACACAGGAAAGTCAAATAGTAAAGAATGTTAAGCAGGAAAAACGGTCAAATTTAGCAGTGGTAGTTGAAGTAGTGACAAAGGAAAAGAGAGCCAGAGCTGAAACTCCAGTCTGCATGCCTAGTTTGAGAGCTGAACGGGTTGAACGGAGAGGAGACAAGGTAATAATGAGAGGGAAAAATATGGGGTTTAGTACTGTTTTTTGGGTTTTTTTAAATAAATAACATTTTCCAAATGCTTAAACATCAAGCATAGGAGGGAAACAGATGGGGAAAGGATGTGGTATTGGGAACATGTGGGATTGGAGCTGGAGAGAAGGCAAGATTTTCAGGGTGAGAATGATTTGATGAAGGAGAAGAGAGTATAAAGCAGGGGGAAGTAGGAAAGGAGATAACTTGAAGAGAGGCAGATTGCGCTTGTTTACTTGACAAAGACATCCAGAAGTGAAAGGTGGAGAAGGTGTTAGATGGGAAAGTCTGGAGCAAACTAAAATGGCAAAGGAAATTGTGGAACAAGCAGGGCTTTTGCCACTTAACTCACTGAGTTACAGTTTTTTAGTTTGTACAGTTACAGTTTATTGTCACCTGCCAGGTGCTTCACAGCCTTGCTGTTTTTGTAGTCCCAGGTTGGTAGCAAAATCAGGAAGTGTATTGAGCCTCTGATGGGTTGTCATGGCTACTGAGCAGACTACATTAATGTGGTTAGGCCTGGAAATTGCTCATGGGAGTGTCTCATGGAAGATGCTTGCTTGGGGGTTTTCAGTGGAGAATATAAAAATATTCTGGTTCACAAAACTTGAAAAGGTTAGTGGGGTCATATTGTCTAAAAGTGGGAAACCAGCAGATGCCTGGCCCTGCAGGTGATGTTACTCTCTACCTCTAGTCTGATATTTGCAAGGCATGATGGTGGTACAAGAAGATTAGTAACAGGAGAGAAGCTCAGCAGATATCCCCTGGTAGACCAAAATGAAACAAGTTGAACAAAAAGGTCCAGGGAGCGAAAGAACAGAGAATAGGAACTGAACTGAAAATTGTGGTCATGAAGTCATGGAATGGAAGAGGAGCATGAGAAGTAGAGAGAGCCAAGGACATGAATGGGCTAGAGTGCAGGGAAAGCTGGTGGTGATTTAGAGTCCTGATGATGTTGCATGGTTTTAAATATGAATGCTTAGTGATAGGAGACAGAATCACAAAAAACTCAGATCAGGAGATTTAGGATTAATGTTACTGCAGTGTTTGATGTCACAGTGCATCAAATACATATTCAACAAAACCATCCATAACAAAGGATCTACCCAAGTTTTAAAAATAGCACCATGATTGTTTTAAAGTACAATCTTCTTTTTCTTTACTTGTGTGAGGCACATCGGTCTACAAGTGCCTTCCATAGTGTTTGATCCACAGCAATAGCTTCTTTATCCTTCAATTCAAGGTTGATACTTCTTAGGTCATTCTGGCATATTTGATACCAAGTCTTTTTTGGTCTTCCTCTGCTCCTCCAACCACATAGTGGTATCCAGTTCATTGCAATCTTAGCAGGGCATTGTTTACTTATGCAGAGCACGTGTCTAGCAAAATGCATTATTTGTGCTGTTACCAGCTCAGATAGTCTGTGGGTACCAAATCATTGTAATACTTTCTCATTCATAATACGGGCCCAATATGTAATACAGAATATCTTTCTAAGGCAACATTGCTGAAAGATATTGATCTTCTGGTTAATAAAAGCACAATAAAAAGGAATAAATATAATGTTTAGTACAAACTGAAGGAAGAGAAAAAGTCACTCACTGGGAGAGTGATGGAGGTAGAATATGTTTGCTTTTTCTTTAATTTGACTTATATCCTACTTTTCTACTGCAGGATGGCACTCAACAGCTGTTATTATTTTGTACATAGAGCTTTCCCTGTTATAAAAACAAGCTCAGAGACACCATATGATTAAAATATATCAAAGTCCGATAACTCAAAAACGGAAGAAAACCATCAATCAGTAACTGTAAAAGCAACATAGTTAAAACCAGATTTGATTTTAAAATCATGATTTTAATCTGGAAATACTTTTAAAAACCATATTGACTTTATCCTCCAGCAGAACTTCTATTACAGATAATGGATTCTTGTGACAGATTGAAGGCTAACATATGTAGCACGATATGCATGTTTACTCAGAACTACATGCCAAGTGAGGGAAACTTCACTGGACATGCCACTCAGTCCCACTCTACAAAAACTCCTGAAAGAAGGCAGCTAGCCACAGCACTGTTTGCATTGGTGCGCCTGTGTGGATTATGATACACTGGACATTCATTAACAGGTTTTTCCCTGGTGTGAGAAAAGCCAGGAGGAAAATACCAGATGGCTTCAGGAGACGAACAAAGTTGACCTGGCTCGTTACTCATCATAGAGTCCTAGTCACATACAAGGAAAACGACCATGCAAAATTACACATACTCGTGTCGGTCTCATAGCTAAGTTTCCAAGCTTGGGGCACCCCCTTCATCGTTTCATAGCAGGTTTGGAAAGAACCGTGTTGGTTGCTTCTGAAATGCAACCCCAGAAAATGGGTTCTGTGGATATTCCAGTGGTGGGAAGGAAGCAGGGAGGCACTGAAATGAGGTCTGCTGATGGAGCTTCGGCAGACCTCCCTCCCCCTCTGAAGCACTCCACTTAGTTGGTCAAATCATGCTTTGCCTCTGAATCCCTTCTGCCATGTATAGGATGCCCATAATGCTCTGAGGTTAGAGGGCTGCAGGCATCTCAACTGGCTTGCACCCATAGGGTTACTTAGAGTTGATCACTTTACATGCTGGTGCATACAGCAGGGTCTTTTCCACAGACATGAGAGCCCATTGTGGAACACATGGTGAAAGCCAAGAATATAATAATCCTACTCTCTCTTTTATTGTTCAGAACTAATAATGTCAGTTCTGGGATGCAGATGAGGATCTGTCTTTAAATAAAATGTGGTCTGGTTTGATGGGTTTCTTCAGGTCCCCTGTACTTTCATGTATTTTTAGAGGAGGAAGATAGAAGATGTGTTGCATAAGGTGGGGAGAAATTTGAATCTTCGAGGCCTGTTTGCTCTTTGTATTTGGATAGGATTGCAGGGTGTTCTGAAGGCCTCCTGTGAGATTTTTAACTTCCTGGTGTGGGAATTAGGCATTGGTCTGAAACAGATTGTCCCGGTGGCTCCTTCTCCCCTTCCCCTGCAGAGATGTGGACTGTGTGTTACCCCTTAGGTGGTTTTTATGGAAGGAATCTACTGAGCACACCTGCTGTTCAAGACTGTTGCATCAAGAGCACGTGTAAAACTTTCGGTACGCTGGAGCTACTCAAGGGGTGAAAACACTGTTTTAAGTCTATACAGACATTTGTGTTTAGGAAATGCAATCCCACTGTGGGCAGAAGCATGCACCAAAATCAAAGCTTGAGAAGAGACGTTTCAAAGTAGCTGTCAAAGTCTTGAGCAAAGAGGAAAGGAGAACAGTGGATACAGATGGCTGGTATGAATGTGCTCAGGAGGTCATTCCCAGTTTGCTCAGTTTATAGTGCTCCCTTAACTTTCCTCATTTGTTAAAGAGACATTCTCTGGTATGGGAAGAAATGAAGCAAATTTATTTTAAGATCTCAGAAAAATGTATGGGTACTTTAAGTGCTACTCATGTAGGGCTCACTTGTAAAGCACGCACTAAACCCAATAACAGCAGTGTCTTGCAATGCAGTACATGATTTTATATTTAAGATGTCATTAACTGGAAATTAGAAAAAACAAAGATCCAGATGACGTAAGCTGCTGACTGTTTTAACCTGCACTTGCCAAAAATATGTCTGAATTTCCTCAAATACCTGTGCTTTCAGAGATCTCTATTTATGCCTTGAAGTTTGAAGAGTTTCAGTAATTCCCCTTTCTTTTGAGACTGTTAGAACAACTTATTTATTACCTTACCATTTCGTTCTCAGAAGAGTCTGTCCCTAAAATATTATTTACAAAGCAGTTGCAAATATGATAGCCCTTCATGTTGGTGCTTTTGGCTTCCATACCCGTATCTTTTGATAATTCTTCTAAACTTGCTATGTTACTGGTTGCTTGATATTGGATTATTCGCCACATGGATATTATTTTGATGCTAATGTATTCTTTTCCTGGGCATCACACACGTATTCTTGAAAGTGAATGTGAAAATTAGGCCAAAAGCAAGCACTAAAGCTTGGGAGTTGGGTGCTCCAAGAGATATGGGAAGTTTCAGAAATACCTACAAAGCCTGCAAATTAACAGGAGAGGCACTAGAGCATAATATTTCAGGGTCTACACTCGAAGCACAGAGTATGGGGAACATGCAAAACATGCTTGAACTCCTAGTTCAAGATGGGAAATGAGTCAGGCTTAACTAGGTCTTACTGGGATGGCTCCCATGATCGGCATGTAGCATGGGAAGGCCATGATTGTTCAAAAACAATAGATGTAGCAGAAAAGGGGATTAGTCCATGTGTCTGTAGAAAAAGTTTAGTGATGAGTCTAACACTGAGAAGAGGACATGTATAGGTAATAAAAGGAAAGGCAGTTCGCTAAGGATGAGAACAGATGAGAAGGTAGGGTAGCTTAGTTCAGGAAAGCTACAGCCTTGAGCTGAGGCTGCTGAAGGTCACTAAGCCACATATGTCTTGTGGGTACGTTTTGAGCAAAAGAAGGAAATAGGAGGATATTGCTTAGTAAGGATAGTGAAAATGTTAGTGTGTGAATAAGAGAAGGTGCAACTGCTCAACTCCTATTCTGGCTTTGGCTGTTCCCAAAAAGAAAACTGGGTGCAACATCTTAAAGTGAATATGAGTGATGAGATCCAAGAATACAAGAATAGCTTTCCAAGAATAATAAGGAGTTGGTCAGGGAATACAGTATCTAGCTTCTCCCCTCTCCTGGGTTCTGATCTTTGAAGCTGAATTACTTTCCTGGGTACTGAAAGAAGCTTCTGAAATACTCTTAGAACCTTTGCATATCACTGTTGAATAAAACAGGTGAGGTGCCCATAGGTTGTAGTCAGAAGATAAACATTCCACTCTTGGAAATTTAATGTGTGTAGGAATCTGGTAAACTACAGACCAGTTGAGCTTGACTTTAATATTATGGAAATTTATAAAGCAGTTGATTAGTTTGTCTTATCTGTGCCTCTTCAGGCGTAATTACTGGCAGTAAAAGCTCTTAAAATATGCTTGTGATTTTGGTTCTTGGCTAGGATGTTTGGCTTTACCTATTTTGCCTTTGCCACAACTCACTATTGGAATGTGGCTCCCAAGAATTTCTCCAAATTGAATCCAGACCTGGACCAAAAGAGGTCCTGAAATAAATGGAAATAAGCAGAGGAAAATGCAGCATTTTGCATTTTCCTGTGATGAAGTATTAGTCATGGGGGAAGCCTAGCTTGGCAATTGAGTGAATAGAGATCTTGGGATTAACCAGAGGCTAAAAATGAGTTGGCAGTAAGATGTTATTGCAAAAAAAGCTGAATGAAATTTTTAGGGTGCCTTAACAGAACCATGGTTTCAAAGTTTTAAAAATCTCTAAATTCTTTTCATTTCACACTAGTTATGTCCTCATTTAGAATACTGCATCCAGTTCTGTGTGCCAGGTCTAGGTGCAAGGACATGGAAAGCAAGACCTGTGATACATGGTTGAAGGAAGTGGGTATGTTTCATTTGGAGAATAGAAGACCAAAAGGGAATATGATAGAACTATGCAGATAATGTCTCCTCCACAGCATAGAACTAGACACAAAGGCCTTAAATTACAGGAATGTAAATTTCAGTGAATTATTAGGAGAAATGTTGTAATAATGAGAGTAGCTTAACAATAAAACCAGAGTGGGGAGTGCCTCTGTCTAAAGAACTTGGATAACCATTTGCTGGACATTCTGTGGCTCCCCATTTCCTCTATAAGCAGCAGGTTAAAATGGTTGGCCACCCACATTCTGTGATTCTATCCCTTCACCTCTGAGGGACCTGATAAGGCAAGCCTGGATTTATGTTCTAGTAAATGCTGGTATTAAGGTGTACTTCTTGAAGAAGTATAGTGCCCTAGTTTTTCCCTGAAATTTCTGGAAGAAATAGCTTGCAGTTAGCAACATTAATCATGCTTTTAATATTGATAAATATTATCCTTAACCCCACCATTTCTTTTATCTACTACTTTACTTACTAATATAGTAGAATAAAATATATATCAACAGGCAAATTTTTAACACATTTTGTGATCAGTATATTGTCTCCCATCATCACAATTAGAATAATGGCCAGGCTTTCTTGGCACATGGCCTTTGGAGTCTCGAACACTGAAGCTTGTCTGTCTAAAGTTTCAAATGGTTGTTGCATTATCCTTCCATTATGCATCTTCTTAGAGACCAAGGCATAGCCATGATCTTTTATACATTTCTTCCATTGTCAAGGTTGACATAAATATTATAATAATATTTTTTTTACCTAAAATAGAGTTTTAAAGGGGAGATTTCAGCTGCATCAAATACTCTCACAGGTGCTTTCTGGTAGATTAAAGATTCTTGGGTTTTGTGTACATTTACAGGAGATATTTGAAAAAGAATTTACACATCTGTATCATTGACTTTAACTCTTGGCATTCTGTATATGAAAATTAAACCATTCTATTTAATGATTTCAAAAATAAGCTTGATGTCTCTAGAGTACTGGATATTTTGCAGTGGATTTCATTGTCTGTATGAATCGGGTTCATTACACCCGTATAATGTAGTGTTACATTACACTAATATCACAAATTTATTCACTGAGATGGATGCAAACAACTCACCAAATGCTGAGTTAGTTGTCAGTTCCGTCCTTTACCACATTCTAAGTGGATGGACAATGCTTAAGACTGACTTTTACACACTTAATTAAGCACTACCTGTGCATTTATGAGATACAAGTTTCATATGACACTTTACTATGTCTGCCAGTATGGGATTTAGGTTGGCAGTTTCAGTTCTCAATTATTTGTAAGTTCTCCCATAGGAAATCATTGCACACGTACAGTCCACAACTAGAATAAGACAACCACATTTGAAGAAAGAACCACATTTCCAAAAGATTAGGATATGGTTTCCTGGTAGTGGGGGAATCTGTGTTTGAACCATGTACCCACTGGAGATTGGACAAGTATGCACAGATGGGTGAGATGAGAAGGGGTGAAGAAGATATAAAGTATGTGTGTGTGTCTTTGGTTTTTGGGAGTTCTTGATTTGCCTTCACAAATAATCTGTTTCTATAATTGTATAGAAATTTTACAAATCTATGGTCTGCAGCTGGACCTCTGCCTTCTGCACACACATTTACTGACAACACATCTTAGATGCTGTTTCTTTGTAACTGAAAGAATTCTTTCATGAAAAAAGGAAATGAAGATGTAACTGCTGTTAGGAGAAATTAAGACCTGAAAGTAACTGTGGTGTGAATTAAACAGTCGTCTTCCAGCTGGTGCTATTCACAACATTTTTGACAGTTACTATACATAACACATTTCTCATGTCTATTTAATCTAAACATCGCTATTTTAAGAGGAGTCCGGAACTGGACCATGATGTAGGCAGTTGAAAAGAAAGTCAAGTAACAGTTGAACACCTCCATCCTTGAATACATTCGTCTGCAAGTGAGTCACCTTCTCTTCAGTGGAATCTGTCTTCAAGGAAATGTGCTTGGATTCTTGCGTAGACTGCAGGACTATGCTCACAATTGCTTTTTTCACAAGGTGGCACATCTTTGCTTGTCCTGTTCCACTTCAGGCTGTAAGTGGGAGTTTCCCTCAAGCAGTATCCAGGACTTTTCAATCAACAGGGACCAGCCAACCTTGCAGTGGCTCAAGTTGCAGAAATACAGGACCCAGGCCCAACATGGACAGAATGGATTCCTTTAAGCTGGAGACCTCTGAACTAGAATGGACAGAGACCGCATGTCTTAGGCCAGATTCCCCTGAGAGAACGGCTCACTCAATGCGACAGACTTCACATTCCCTAGTGAGGGCACAGGTAAATAGTACTGCTCTGGGGACCATTCCCCACCTTCCAGGACCCAGCACAGATCAGATCCTCTCTGGAACTGTAGCCATTGCAGTGTTGGGAACCCCCCCCCCCCACACACACACACCATTTTTCCTTTTGCACCAGTAAATCCTTGCACACCTCATTTTAAAACAGAACTGCACTCATCATCAGACTCTTTCAGGAGCCGAGCTTTTCTTTTAGGTAAGATGCATGCTCCCTGGGCCCACAGTGGATTTGTCAGGGTGGTGATGGAGCAATGGGAACTGCAAAATCGTATGGGAGGATTCAGTGCGCTGGTCAGGAATTGATAGACGGGCTATGTAGGCGCCTTTCATACTCTTTATTCCCCAAGAATGGGGAGGATCACCTGGGGGTGGTAATCAGTCACTGTACTGAGAGAGAGGACTGGACTGAAAACCATTTCTTGGAATTAATAAAAGTAGTTAATGGGCAATTTTAATGAATCTTTAAGGAAAGGAAGTAAAAACCTCAGTTAATGCCTAAAAGAAATTTTTAAAAAAGAACTGCTGTGTTATTTTTAAGCCTGACTTGTGAATATTTGCATTATCTATACTAGTGAACACATTAGTAGAATACAATCGTCAGTGCATTCCTCACTCCCACTGGAAAACTTTCCTCTTGCAATTTGAGGATTATTAAAGTATATGATGTAAGAAGTTTCATGTATATTTTGCTTGTCTTGTTTTTGTATAAACATTCACTGTGGTTCCCCTTTCATGGAGGATAACTTATTGGTGGCTACTAGTTACAATGGCTGCTACATCTGATATACTGAAGAACCAGTGTAGAGGGATAGTATTACAATCATGTCCTGCTTTTGGGCTTCCCATAAACTTCTGACTGGCCACAGTGGAAACAGAATGCTGGGTTTTTTAGGGCTTTGGTCTGCTCTTGAATAGCTTTTCTTACATTCTTAAGCCAGAAGTCTAGAACTTCTGCTTCCCAAATTTCCATTATTTCTATTTTGTAAAAGTTCTGTTTGGCGATATTTTAGGTATCTGGCTGTTGGATGGCATGCATGTGTAAAGTTTCAGTTTCCTATTTGTTGTAAAGTACCTTACTAATTTTTATACCCAATTATGAGTAAGTGAGATTATTCTGATATTACATAATATTATATTATACCCTGAGTTGCAGGATTTCCTTTGTTTTTCAGAATGTGCAATTTCACTTACATTGGGTAGTAAAGTTGTCATAGTCAGCATTCTCCCAGTGCTCTGCTTTATGTGACAGAACATGAAATAAATGAAATTCCTTATTACAAGAAGGGGAGAATATGACATGGACATGTTTTTTTTCAGAATGTTGCATTCCAGGACCTTTCCCTCAGTGTTACATAAGACATGTGTCTGTGCAGGAGTACTGGCTTTAGAAAGACAGCCTACATGTTTTTGCTGGAGATCATGCTTCAGTTTCCACTGCTTTGTTTGCATGCTGGGATGTTGGTTTAACAGGTACGGTTAGTTTTTTGTGAAATCTGTTGGTTTAATGGTGATTTAGTTTGAAACATGATAGTTGTGAGCCATCTTGTGGATCCGAATTTGTTGAAAAGGCAGGATTCTTTTGTCAATGTGTTTATTTCTTTTAGATCACCCAATTACCACAGTTTTCTGGGCAACTTCCATGTATATTCGTACAGATAAATTAAAACACAAAATAATAAGCAGTTATAAAAACAGCACATAATAAAGCTAAGATAAAATCAGCCACAAAGGATTACAGTGAAGCATATAAAACCAAAGCAAATTGAGCAGCAAAATAAGCAATGTGAAGCTTCAACAGCAACGATCTAACAGTTGTGCCAAGAAGACCATACTATAAGTACTGGGTGAGCCTCTTTGGAAGACAGATAGGATGCCAACATTCAAGCAGTGTTCTCTCTTGTAGTACAGGGAAGGGCTGGCTCCCATTAAGTGTGCAGTCCTATGCCAATTGCCGTAGACCATCAAAATGCAGAGCAGGAGGACTGGCGGAGGTGATCTTTACCTCCCTCTTCTCCCACCCTGAATTTTCCACTGGATGGGCTTTTCTGACTATCTAGCTGGAGCATCTCAGAGGGGAAGCAAAGGGGGACAGAGACATCAGGATAGTTTGCACCCTGGTCTCTCCAGGTTCCTTCAGTCCCTGTCCCAATTTCTTCTGCTCCAAGATTATGGTCTGTGGTTCTTTCTGCACTGCCTGCAATGGGACAGTATGTAGAGTAGGAAGTTTGACAGGTTTGGTCCATTTGTTCTCATTTGTCCAAATCCACCACTGAAGAAGTCAGAAGGTGGGCAGAATTTTCCCTCATGACTACTAGTCCAATGACTAGTAGATACATGCCTGCGCTGTATCTAATATATCTCCAGTTCACCACTGCCATTATTATCATATTGTTCTCAGAGTAGACATCCATCATATGTTCCTTTGTTGGAAATAAATCTGGAACAGGAATTCCTGTCAGATGCTGTGCTGTGGCATTTTTACCAGATGACGAAATGACTGAAACTAACTCTTAATCTACAATCACTAGGCCTGTTGGTACTTGGAAGGAAATCCAATTGGCTGTCCTGTAGCCTACCAACAGACTTATGTGTCCCCAATCCAACATGTCTGGGTCTTTCAACATTTCCAGGGGCTGCAATGTGTGGCCATACAGAGGTTCCAATACTCTTGATTAAATCATAGGAGTGGCTGGACTGCTCTTACTGAAGTTTCTGAAATACTTTTTGCTTGTAGAAAACTTGCTGTTGCAAATTCTGAATCACCATTTCTACATATAGGATGCACTGATTGGAAATATACAGCAGAAATAGGCAAGGATTTTCCAAGCATGCAAAGTCAATAGCAATGGATAATTTTTGGAGCAACAGAAATAAGAATTAATAGGCAAAGCTATTCAGAAAAGATGATGTAATCAAATGAAAGAAAATAATGCTATGTAAAGTAGAATTAATTTTCAACTAATTTATTCATTCATGAAAATCAATTCAACTTGTAGTTGTCAATTCATTGTCTTTTGGGGTGATTTACGGGGTGAATAGTTAGAAGTATATATTTGCATTTTCTTTGAGAAAATATCAAATTATGAACAAGATTCCTGAAAATCCTAACTAAACCATCTGTGAAATTCCAGAGGAAATAATTTACACCGTGGCAGATACAGTTGTAGAAATTATTATGGAGCAGTTAAATAAATGCAGTTGTGGTGCATTGTTTGCTGATGAAGCTAGGAACAAACAAGGCTTCGAGGATACAAATAATCATGTATTTTTTAAGCATGAAGCCAGAAGAAATATGTGTTCCTATTTTAGAACTTCATTCACAACATTCTTAAAAGGAGAACATCTGAAATTTTGTCAACGCTGACTGGTTTACAGTTAAATCTTGACAGAATAATTGCTTGATCACATGATGTAGCATCTGTCATGAAAAGCACATCTGGTGGTGGTCAAGCTGTGATCTCAAAAGAACTTGACTGAAACATTTTGTTTCTTCATTGCTTTAATGGCCAGCTCCATTTGGTAATAGTACATGCAATTGAGGCTATACCTGAAATGAAGGAATATTTTGACTTATGTGAACAGATGTATGCATTTTTAAGGGGGTGTGTTGCTCAGATTTATAAGGGCAGTTCTTTAGTACATCTGCCTGTTGGTTTGACAATGGATTGAACACTTGGATTCAGTTACAATCTTACATTCAGACAAAAGAGTCATTCTTTCCAAAGTCAATTTAATCTGTGTATCTTTTCATTTTTCACTTCTAAAAACTGAAGCTATTGAATTGCTCAATAAGATCACTATTCTTTTTCTTTTTTTAACTGAAATTATGCTAGCAGTACTGGAAGTAGCAGTAGTATACCTGATGGTCATCTGAATTAAATTCACCCATTTCTGTCCATTTTAGTTTGCTGATTCCCAAGATATCGATGTTTAGTCTTGTCATCTCATGTTTGACCATGTCCAGCTTACCTTGTTTCATAGATCTTACATTCCAGGTTCCTATGGAGTATAGATCTTTACAGCATCGGACTTTCCTTTCACCATCAGATACATCCGCTACCGAGTGTCCTTTCGGCTTTGACCCAGTCACTTCATTCTTTCTGGTGCTACTAGTACTAGCCCTCTGCTCTTCCCTAGTAGCACACTGGACACCTTTTGACCTGAGGGGCACATCTTCCGGCGTCATATCTCTTTGCCTTTTGGTACTGTCCATGGGGTTTTCATGGCAAGGGTACTGGAGTGGGTTGCCATTTCCTTGTCCAGTGGATCACCTTTTGTCAGAGCTCTCTGCTATGACCTGACCATCTTGGGTGCCCCTGCATGGCATAACTCATAGCTTCATTGCACTACACAAGCCCCTTCGCCACAGCAAGGCAGTGCTCCATGAACGGGTATATTACAGTAGCTAGCAGCTTTTGAGCATTGCTCCAGCATAGAAATGAAGACAATTTGGATCTGTTAGGAAATAAATGCAACACAATTCAGACAACTGTAAAAAGCTGGAAAATTTAAAATTGGGATTCGAGTTGACAATATCCTTTATTAAAGAAAACCATTAAACTATTGCTGCAGTTCGCAGATGAAATCACAAAAAATGGATCTGCATTTCCCAAGTTCATCTTTAGGCTGAGGTTGTGTTAAGAATTCCAGGTAGCACTGTAACTGTCAAAAGCTGTTTTTCTTATTTAATGTCAGTTTTACACCCACAAGGATTGTCAGTTTTATATGAATGTAAAGCTGAACTTGCTCTCTTAAGTTATAATATGGAAATTACTAGAACATTTAGTCTGGATGACCTTGTATTACATTTTGCAGTGTCAAAAACAAGAAAACTTTTGTTATAAACTATTAGCACCCCCCTTAATGGTAACTTATTCTTAATTTTCTACAAGTGGGTAGATTTTTATGTTGTTTATGAACTGCTGGCAAGAAAAGAAATGATTGTTGAAATTTCTTAATGAGAACTTCTGAACATACATAAATTCTAGCACAGCTGCGAAAATAAAGGTTAAACAAAAACAATATTATCTTTATAGGTGCTACAGGTCAAATAAGCTGTCCCCTACTTTTTTGCGGTCCCCCAAAACTTTTAGGATGCCTTGTGCCTGTTCCTGTAGCCATCTGCTTTGTCTTATCTAGATAAAAAAGAGTTACCTACTTCAGATATTTTTCACAGTAATTTCTTCTTTGGAAAATGGCACTACCCCTGCTGAATCCCATCTCTATGGGATTGCCATAGAGATTAGCACAATATTGAGTATGTCACTTGCAGATTCTGGTGATGCTAAATGAGTGTGTCTGCTAAAAAAAAGAAATAAAGCTCCTTCCCTTTATTTGGTAATACTGTCAGTTTTTATGTATGCAATGCTGTGGATCAGGGGAAGAACTGGGGGATCATGGGGAACTGGAGAAACACAAGTTTTCCACAAAGCCATTGACTAAAGTGGGACTAGAACCCCAAACTTTTCAAGTTCTCACAAATATTGCAATGTCCATTGTCTGCTGTTATGCTTTGCCTTCCTTTTACAAGCAGCTGGACTTAATCCTTATGTTGGCTACATAAGCTAGACAGGAGAACATGGCTTTCTATCTTTGCACCAAAACAGCATCATATTGCTGGTTTTTGACTGCCCTCAATTTCAGAATTTCTGAGACAATGTCAGTCTCTTGGCTAGTGCAAGCATCTGTAGCAGCCTCTGCACAGAACTGATGTGAAAAAGCAGCTACTGCATGTGCGTCCAAGCTTAGTGAGGAGAGGGCTGGGGTGGGTTGCTGCAGATCCCAGTGAGTACTTAATTGCAGCAGGTTCCTTCACAGTCCCATAACAATGGTGGATACTTGCTTTTGATTAGAATCCACAGCATCCACCAAGACATTCAGTTGTCTTGTTAAACACACTGCCACCCCAAAGAAGCCCTTTATGCTGCACCCCTTGCTCCAAATCAAACAACTGTCTAGAGTGGTGTTTTCCTTTCAGAGAGGGGAAAGCACAAAAATAGGTTCCAGTTGGTCTGATTTCCTGTTACAATTCTATTCCTGCTTCCCATGCTAAGTTTATCAAGCCCCTTTCCTAGTGATAGTTGCTCATTAAATTAAGTAATGAATTCATGAAGCTTTTCAACTTCTGAGGTGAACTACTCTCTTTTTTAATGTCCTAAAGAATTTCCTTTAGGATCCCTGAAGCAGTTAGTTTCCAGATGACTCTGGGATGTGAGTGTGATATTTGAGCCCCACAAGATCTCCTGTTGTAATTTTATTTGGCTATTCTCCTATTCTTTTAACCTCTTTTCTTTCTTCACTTGGATTCCCAGGTGTTTCTCAGTATCTACATATGTATCCGTTAGTCTACTCCAGTGAGTGTGATGGAAACTCTCCTGTTAGTATATAGCTGTATCCTATCCTTACTTTATCAGGTTTTCATCACTTGCTCGTTGTAAAGGAAAAAAGATAAACTTACAAATATACTGACCCATTTAGAAGTGATGAAGAATGTCCTTATGTCCTTTACACATTCTCTTTTATCTCATTAAAGAAAGCAAAACATTTTTGAAGGGGGTAAAATTCAGGATAGAATAGAATTCTGGAGCCCTAGTGTGTGCGTATTTTCAGGTATGTGTGACTTGAGGATGATACTTTCGATGCGTGAATTCAGGCAAAACCTATAGAGTATGAATAAGTCTTGCTTACTCATGTGTATGTCCAAGAAATGTGTATGGTTCGTTATTATGTGTATATTATGGTTCGTTATTATGCATCAGTGGTGCAATGCATTTCAACATCTTTTAGTTTGAGATGCTCAGCCTACATGTTCTAATATACCCAGATGCCTTTTAAAAATAGACACCTCTCAGATCCACATAAAAGTTTGCTTCTGATACTTGATGCTTTAAAGCAAAGTACATATCTGATGCTCAAAGCCAAGCTAATTAGTTGACTTATCTGAGCTCTGTCACAAACAATGCATTCAGCAGATAATCAGAATGTATTGAGGAAATTTTCTCACTTTTCTAATGCAGCATAAAATGGAATTATTTTTTAGAAAATAGCATTTTAACATGGATTCTTCTGTGAGTATCTTCCATTCAAACTAATGTTTGAACCAGCTCTAGGCTAAGATATCAGAACCCAGAAAGTCACTGTATGCAAATACAACTTTTCTTCCTCTTGTTATTTTTTCATGGTTATTTTTAAATGAACAGATGACTTTAAATGACTTCAGAGGAAACTGATGGTCATCCATCTCTTGAACTGGCAACCCTAGAATTTAGTAGTGAGTTATCTTAAAAATCCTACATGTGCCTGGGCAAATGGATTTTCTTTCTCTATCAGCAGGTGGAGACAAGAACACAGACATTAAACATCAGCCTGGTTAGCCAGCTTTCATTTAGAATTGTAGCTTGTTGCCACCAGATGGAAGCAGCTCCATTCTAGCTACTTAGATTTTCTGAATTGTATTAAGCTTCCAGGTTATGTGACATATCTTGTTCCACTTTTGTGAAATTCTGCTAAGGTCTCCATATAAATGCATGTTCTTGCTTGAGTTGATCCATAACTTGAACTGCAAGCTAGCACTGGAAGTGGAACTCCGTAAGTCGAACTACAAGCTAGCACTACAAATCAATTCTCATGCCCTGCTTCTCATGTAATGATCTTACTGGAGACCACCATGACATAACTCGGAAAATCTAATCTTTGCATCTTGTTTTTCCTTTACTCCTTAAGAATATAATAAGAGCTAAGCTTTTAAAGAGTCTAAGAAACTGGAGAAAAAGATGTTCCTTCTCGTTTTGGTCCCTGGTAGTAATTAATCTGTCTCAGACCATATTATCAGATCATCTTGAATACATTGTATGAAAGTTTCCATAGAAATGATCTACTTGTTAGGATGAGACATAGCTGTTCCTTGCCCCAATCATGTTAACCATCTTCTGTATCTGTGGTATTCAAACTGTTGTAGTTGTTGTTTCATTTCTGTACTGCCCCATAGCTGAAGAAAAGTTAGTATGTATTCAGTAAATTTAGGATTAGTTACTATGTAATCAATGAATTCTTTAATGCATGCATAGTTTCTTTTTATATTATATGAAATTTATTGTTGCACCATTAATTATAACATTTCATTCAAGTAAAATGTATCACATAAAAGTATTTATGAATGGGTTCTGCACTGATTTTTCACATCGAGAAGAGTTTCTCAAGTATTTCAAGTTTGAGTTGAGGACTACTGCTTTATATTATAAGTAGCCGGCCTTGGATCAAATTAACAAATGCGGTTGGCTTCCACAACTAATCCTGACTGCAGATGTCACCATTTACCAATCTCACTTGTGAATTTTTGGGAATCACTGCCAAAATGCTTAATAAAAAGAACAGGTCTTGCTGCATTTTTAGCTGACTCTGACAATGGAGTTGGTTCACTGTTTTTCAGAGTCTCAAAGATGCCATGATTAGCAGATATTGTTGCACAAGGCAACAGCTACACACTCATTGCCTTTATCACCCCACCTAAAATTTGTTGGGAAATGCTTTGAAATAACTTTTGTGATCCAGTTCATATGTTTCTCTCCCTAGTTAAACTTTAAATACACAATATTCCATAAAAAACAGTTCAAACTACAATAAAAACATCCAGATGCCCAGACTTTCTGCAGACAGTGGGCATGTTCTATTTGTCATGGATTCCTAGAATTCATTCTAAAGTTGTAGTCCTATGTATGCTTGCTTTGGAGCAAGCCCACTTAAACTCAGTGGAACTTATGCTTGATGTCTTCTTAAGATAAAGAGATAAAATCTTCCTGATTGTAGCAGCCAGCAGTTCTAAAAAGCCTGGGGATGAAAATCACTGTTGAGAAAGAGTTGGAGGAGGAAGAACAGCACTTCGGAGCCTACATTGTACAAATAGTGCATGTTTCTGCCAAAATTAGTCTTTTGAGTCCATTTGTTTTCAGCTGGTAATTAGCATATTTGCTAAATTCTTAGCCATTGATCCACTGGGGTAAATACTTAATTTTCTAGAACATACCCCTGGTGACCATGTAGACTAATTGTAACCACTGAAAGAACAAACCATTGCATCTGTATTAATGAGAATTTTACTTAGAATACAGGCTTTTCCTGAGAAGGGAACTGATCTGGAAGGTTTCTGTATATCAATGTCTGGGCAGAAGGTGCCTCAGAGACTTTTTTTTTTTGGCCTGTCCTCCATCCTTTCACAGTTATTTCTCTGGGTGGGGCTTTGAGCCTAGATGACAGGCGAGTAGGAGCTGAGCCAGGGCTGGAACTGCGCACTAGGACACACTATTTCTCTCCCTCCAAGCCCCATTTGTGACCTCAGGAAACAGCTGGTGCTGTTCTTTCCAGCCAGCTGAAAAATTGAGGCAAGGGATAAGAATTTGGGAATCCCACAGATCACAGCACTATCTATGGCACTTATGTTGGGAAAGGGATTCCAAACAAAACTATGACCCCTGGGATGTTTTCCCTCCCGAGATTGCTATGTCTCCCAGAATATAGTTTTTTTAAGTGACTTGATTTATATGATGTACATTGATTTGTCTGATGTGTTGGGTTGATGTAGTACCTCATTGACAGAGTCGTGTAGACCAAGGCTTAAATAATGGCAAAAGGGCCTGCAGACAGTATTTTACCATGAACAAATCTTAACTATGCAAACTACAATTTTATAGCATCCTGAAGCTCATGAGTAATTTATAAAGAAATAAATAGAGGGAGTATGTGAGATGTTTTATTGAACTACTTTTTGAGATTGCAACAAAAATATTATTCAACATTGAAAGCTGTTAAAGTGAGGTTACTAGGTCACCAGTAAATTTTAACA
This sequence comes from Varanus komodoensis, assembly GCF_004798865.1. Classification (NCBI taxonomy): domain Eukaryota; kingdom Metazoa; phylum Chordata; class Lepidosauria; order Squamata; family Varanidae; genus Varanus; species Varanus komodoensis. Next base: position 772,667 of record NW_025335408.1, on the reverse strand, counting down.
ACTATTTGAAGGATTTTTTTTTTGGGATGGCACTCTAAAATTATAGTGTGAGGTTATAATTTACACAATGCTATTTGGATCCTTTGATGAGAAGATCTACAACTGACTTATGTTCTAAAAGATCTTTCTTTAAATTTTTTCTCTGTGATTTAAAGTAATGTAAGAGATCAAGCAGAGGTGGACAAGGGAAAAACACAAGTCGGAATGAAGCAGGTTCAATGGCTTTGTTTAGCTTCATCTATAAAGCTATATAATTAATAGAAGAACCGTAACTAGTGAGATATGCATACCTTCAAATTGATTGTACATTGAATAGTCATTAATATGCAGGGATAAGCCTAATCCTATTGAGTATTTCAAATACCTGTTCTAATACATTTTAAAGCATTTTACTGAATAAAATATGTCGCTCAAGTTTATTAGAGTTACTGTAACAGTGATTGTTTTATAAGTATTTGTGCTGAATCTCTTGGGGGGAAAAAGCCCAACAGTATATTTTCTTTCTTCAAGGGTGTTCGAGTTTCTCTTGTCAATCTCATTTTTCTGAGCAAACCACATGTAAAACCTCACTTTAAAGTCACTTTTAAAACAAGTGCTGGCCTACTGAGAACTGAGGTAAAAGAAATGAAACCTGACAAACTATTTTTGTAAGATCTTTTTGTGTATTCATTAGGAAGGGAAGGAAAGAAAGACACTTAATCTTTTTGGTTTGCTTACTATTGAAATGAGGGAAAGAGAAGGAGAGGGAGGGGATTTCGTGATAAAATGTGAATTACAGAAATAAAACTACAATGGGTTCTCTCCAAGTATATTTTCCCAGGACGAAGCTATGGAAGGGCCATGGCTCAAAGGCAGGGCACCATCTCTGCATGCGTGAGCTATCGGGTTCAGTCCCAGGTATCTGCAAGTAAGAGCGATGCTGGTGCTTGCTGCGACTCCTGGCAGAAACCCTGCAGAGCTGCTGCCACCACTCCGCATCAGCAGTGATCAGCAGGACCAGCATCTGACCCCATACAAGGCACTCTCCTGAGTGAACGTTCTTTCTCACCTGATCTTAAAGGACATGGATAGTTGCCACAGAGCTGGGAGCAGAAGTGCAGCAATGGCATTGCTTCTGTGTTCTCTGGCTTGGAAGGGCTTGGTTTCAGTCACACGGAAAAAACAGAAGTTTTGGTTTCCGGACAGAGCCATTCCTGCCAGCAGTGATAAAGTTAATACTGTGTGGGTTTCAAATGAACAAGATGTGTTTCTTGCTTATATTGCTGTCAAACACAACTCCTTGTACTCTAAAATACTCTCCTGCCCTAATACCTTTCGGGAGATGATATCCCTCCATGTCTTGGCACTTCACGCTGGTGCCAGGTGCTCCGGGATGTGTGCCCTAGCATGAGGCGGGAGTGCCTGTGTAGTCTTGAGCCTGCACAAGCTGGGGCTGCTCAGCCTGGACTGCCATGGCTGCAATATTTGACATGAGGAAACTCATGAGCTTTCTCCGCCTGGTTGGGTGCTATCATCATTCTAGACCTGATCCATGGGTGGCCTATGCTTCGCAGATCTCTCAACTGCAATGAGTAAATGAAATTAAGTGTTTTTAAGAACCTGTGTCTGTTTCTGCACTAGTTAAATCATAGGAAGATATAGCAGTAGGATACTGAATAATAGCAATTCCCAAAATGTTGCCAGTCATTTAAGATGAAAAGATTTAAAGGCAAACAAATAATGTTCTACTGAGGAAGGGGAATTTTCAGTATAAAGACATGATTTACTACCCTGGAAAAATTGTGACTAGCTCATTAGCCTTAAAACAGGCTTTCTGTCTGAGATTCTGAACTGATTCTAAATCAGATCTTTTTTCCAATACTAAATTTAAGCTGAACAATGGATATTTATGGCATTTGCTAATTAATGTGATCTGGAGAAGGAAGGGATTCCTGTTTACCTCCATGATAAATTCTGTTTGTCCTATTGTTTGGGAATGTATAGAGGTTTCCAGTTGTCCATAAGACATTTAGGTTACAGAGAACTAGTGTTTGATGACCTTATAACATTTGTTTCTTACCTTTTGCTTCATCCTTTGAAACTTTCTCCATATCCACTGTACGAGACTGTCTTGGTCATTTCATCTTTGGTTGTCCTTTCCACCACCTATTCCACCCAGTCCCAGTCGGTCAATGTCCTTGTTGCTTTTATGCTTTGTTCAACTTAAATTAAGTATGTAAAAATAGCTGATTTCGAATTGGTTCAGAGCCCCAGGCAGAAGCTGCCATCTTCCTCCTATTTGTTTCCTGGTGGTTTTCCTTATGCTTGTCAGCGTTATGAAGTACAGGAATGTAATGGTGAGTTTTATAGTCCTTAATTTTCAGTTGAGAATTAGCAGCTCAGACCCAAGCTACATTTTAAAGATGTAGTTAGCAGTGTTTTCTTGCCCCAAAGTCAATGTAGCATCTTTCAGTCTAGGAGCGAACCTCCCATGCCTGCAATTTTCATTGCCAAAATATGATCAATCTGTTTTAATAGTAATAAAAACTCTTTGGTAATGAAAATTACAGACACAAGGACCCTGATCAGAACTGGGACCACAGTGGGAGGCAAAGAATAAAAACACCCTAGTGTAGGGCCCTGCCCCTTCTTTGCTGTAGTAAGAAAGATGTAGCTATATAGTCTGGGTTTCAGCCTCACTGCTTCTTTCTTACTTTGAAAGGATTGTATTAGAGACATTAGATTGCAGTGGAATACGGGGGTGGCATCACCAGTTCTGGTATAGGGGCCTTAGTTTCCAGGGACACTGCATACAGAATACCAGTGACTGGGAGCAACAGTAGGAGAAAGACGTTAGTCCGATTGTGGGCTGCCCACAGGGATCTGATTGGCCACTGTGGAAAGTAGGATGCTGGGACAGGTGGAGCTTTGGGTTACGGAGTGCTTAGGAATATTCATGTTAAATTCTCAGACCTTTTCAGTTTCAGAAAGGCTTATACTAGTTGGTGCCATTTTGTAGTACTCAGCATTTTTACATAATGTCCTCTTTTCCTACCTCTAAATAGTCTTCTTGAAGAAATATTATAACAATTTCAGAAGGGGGAGTATGATCTAAAGCAGGCTACACTTAATAGCTTCTTAAATAGAAAAGTAAAAAAGCTAAAGAGGAGGCACGAAGGTGCAACTGGACAACATGGCACTCACGATGTTGGTGTGATTGTGTTATTTTTTTAGGGTCGGGTCTGAAACATTAAATAATATGAAAAAGGACATCAGATGCTTATCACTTTCAAATAAAGGTTCCTTTTGTTATTGGAGACAGGGTTTATGCTTGGCATTATGGGTGCTGTGAAGATTAGAATCAAAATTATAATATATGAATAAAAGCCATAGCACATTAGAATGGCTAAAAGATGACACTTGATTCTGGAAAATTACTGGCTTTGTATTTTGTTGGGTTGCTCTTGGGGACAGAATTAATATTTGAGTCATAGCTCAACAGGTTCTGTCTTGTACCATGATGTTTATGATAAAATACAAAACTTTGATGCTGTGAGATTGCAAAGGGCTTTTCTCACGAAATGAATAATACCAATGAAGAATTCCATGCCATATTGAAAGAAGGCATAGAATAATTAATAGAGCATGCAGGGATTTGTTTTGCTTTGGAGGTAGATAGGGAGCAGTATTTCTCATACATCTGTACAGGTTTTCAGCTGACTTCATAGCCAGAAAGTGGGCAAGAAAATAACATGATATATTTTCCTTATGCTTAGGGAAGTGGTGGGGGGGCACACAAAGGAAAAGCTGCAGTAGTGGATGAGTAATTGGCCATTAATATCAAAACTGGGAAGAAAATCCATCTATCGAATCCTTTTGCTCAATATAACTTTTTCCATAAGATGGAGATTGCTTCAATCTTTTCCTATCGGCCTTTGAAGTTTGCCTCTTATTATGCAGGGTAGGAATGTTCTCTTTGAGGATTTTGTCAGTACTGATGAACAGGTCTTCCTCCCAAAATATTTGCATGATAAAGGCATTCTTCTTCCAAGGTACTGCTTTCTGTTTATAGCAATAAAAAACTGGTCCAATCCAGAAGCATTTATTAAGGACGCTTTTTCCTCTTGGAAGAGAGAATGCTTGTGGAGGGTTACTTTCTCTGACTTCTTTTTGTTAACTTGGCAGAAATAGAGGAATTTCTCATGTTTATATTGCAAGATGCTTTCGTGCTGTCCAGATATTTTAGCCTGCATCTTTTTTAGTGATCTCATGTGTTCTTGTTCTGGTCAATCTGATGAATGCTTTTAGGCTGCAATCCTAAGCCCTTTATTCTATGTAATTGGGCAGAGATAAGATGAAGTTCTTCTGTTACTTTTGGACCTGAGCTGTATTGATTCCTCAGTGAATTTTCTGGTGGCTAGCATATTTCTGCCTCCTTGAGTACCTACATTCTCAAGAAAGGGTGAAAAAGTGCAAGGTCACTGAGAAGAAACAAGTTCAATCGAAACAACTGCAGGATTTCACAATGAAGCGGGTGATCTACTGTCCCCCCACATGAGCAAAGCTTTGCTTTCCCTTATCAGCTCATTTTTCGACAGCTGTCAGGAGAGCCTGAAGTCAAAAACTGACCTATTCTCTGGGTCAATGTTCATGGTTAGTGCCTACTGCATTTTGGTAATAGAAAGCTCTAAAGACAATGCCAGGTAAGGGCTCTCCTGCTGTAAACCCACAGGGCCACACCTTCAGATATGCACAAGTTGAACTATTTTTTAAATCATAATAATGAAAACATTGGTTCAAATTTGTTGTGCTTAAAAATAATATACAAGTCCATAATCAACTGTGGAATGCCCTGTCCTAAAGCCAGCCTGCTCATCTCTCAGTATGTTGTCATGCTCCAACTAATTTTCCTGGAGATAGCTAGCATATAACTTGCTAATGACATTCAGCAGACTGATAGCTTTATAACCAGCAGGGTCAGGTCTGTTCCCCTTTTTATAAATTGGGACAAGAATGGCAAGCCCCCCAGCCTCTGGAATGCATGCTGAATGATCAATACAAATTAATAAGACTGGAGACCCCTACTCTATATTAGCCTTAAGAAGCTCAGGTAGAATATTACCAGGTTTGAATTTGGAGAAGAGATCTTGGAGGGGGAAACAGTGGACCACTTGGAAAGACTTTATATCAGCCAGCTGACAACTTTGCCCTCTTGCATATATCTGGCTAAAGTACAATTCCTAGGAATCGGCAGGGATATAGTGCTATAGACTATTTGTCGTATTGTGCCAACCTCTGGAGACCAGTCTTCAGAAAGTAGCTAAGTCATTTTGCCCTTAATGCTTCTCCTAAGCATTGCTATGTCTTTCTTTGGGCCTGTTTCTTTTTTTCTTTGATTAGGGTTTTATATCTCCTCTTCAGCTCAATCCAATCAGCAGGGAGTGCTCTTAGATTCAGCCTGCTAAATAGACCATTTATTTTTCAGTCCTTTTTCATAGCCGTGCATTCTCTATCAAACCAGTTTTTGGACTTGGAGGGGAAGACATTATTTTACAGGGGCCTTATCATTCAGACAATTTTGTATGGAGCAGATCAGTTTTTCAAATAGACCCAGAACTATTTCAAAATAATGAGATGCTAACAGTGCATTGTGATTGCAAAGACTTTGTTCTGAATACAGTAATTTAGTTAAGGCATTTTCCAACTTGACTGATCACCTAACACGTGATGCTTCTGTCTCTAAGTTTAACATTGGTTTATGGACGACATGGTCAATACAATTGCCAATATTTAAAGATAACATCAGAGATAGATGGTCAATCTCGATACACTTGCCCACCTTACAATTGGACACGAAATTTAATAAATCATACAGCACTATGAAAAAGTCAATTGTGGATGCTCCAAGATCAGATAAGACAAGTCTTGAGAGTTAGTAGTAGATGGATTTTACATTCATTCAGTGGTAGAAGTCTCCTTGGTTTAAGGTAGTTGGGACAGCACTAATTACTGAGGGTTCAATACCAAATTCCAATTTTCACTATTTCTAACCTTCTTATGTCGTGCTGCTATTCCTGACAGCACATGTGACCATGGGTCCCGCAAATCAAAAAGCATGAGCCTGGGCTGGTATAAATGAATGGGGAAATGTTAGAAGACCAGCATTGTTTTCAGACTGAGGTTTCAAAATATAAAATATTTATTTTCCTTATTCTTACATTCCTTCTTCATAATCTGTTCGGATTTCTGTTCAGGGCTGTTAGGGTTTAACAAATGAGCCAATTATGAAAATGGTTAGATATCTAAAAGAATGAGAGTACAGGAAAGCAAAAAATGAAAGAATAGTAAAAATGTAAAACATACATTTTAAAAGATGAATGTTAATTTTAATAAACTGTTTGAAATTTGTGTCTGCTGGGTTTCTACCTAGGCCTGGGCCTAATTTCTTAAAAGCTTCTACCAGAGTGGTTTAAAGCTTGTTATATTTTGGTGAAAATGATTGTATATGCTCAGACTCTTTCCTTAACAGAAAGCGCCACCTTTCAATTGATAGGCTTTCTCCGTATGCTATCTTGTTTTGATTAGCAGACTCTTTCCTATTTGTTTTTTCTTCACTACTTACCCAGCAGGGTGAACCAGCGACAGTCCCTCCAGTGCGCCTCTTTGGCACTTTGGAGAAGCTACTTGGAGATCATGGAAGGTGATCTCTGAAAAGAAGAAGGAAAAAGGAGAAGGGAAAAAAACAGCATGTGGAAAAGGGTTCATGATTGTGGTGGGGAGCGGTGATAAGAGGGTTGCCAAGTCCCCTGAGTTATTTGCAGGGTGGATTAGCATAATATGCAACCCATCCTGTGTGTTTATTTTATTTTATTGAAACCATCTGATGACTTTTGTACCACATTTTGTTTTAAAATGTTATACAAAGTCAAGCATATCCTGTACTACAGTTGCATCTGAAAGCATAATTCTCTGTAATTTCATGATGTTATTAAGAGAGTCACATAAATTTTTCTAAACATTTTTTTTGGTGATTGGGAATATATATATATATATATATCTAGGGCTATGTATATCTATTCCTTTGCCTTGACATTATTTGACTACTTTAGAAAGCAGGGGAACGTTTGCAGTGACAACCCCTTCTAAGAGGGTTCTAAACGGCTACAGTTGAAAAGTATGGTAGATGGACCCTTGATCAAATTAATCAGGGGCCCTCCTGCGTTATTATGTCTTATGGACTTTATGCTCTGGATTTATTTGAAAATTGTAAAACCCTATTCAGTGCATCTGTGATGTGCTCAAGTTGTATTTGTTGTCACAAGTCAACATCAAGGATGTTTACTTGCTTGAAAAGGTGTTGTCACTAACTTGTTTTTCTTAAGTTATTCAAATCATTGTACTGTGTCATTATACTTAGTGGATATGGTAGGTTAAGCTTCTCTGATACAAAAGAAGGGCAACGGTTTCCAATTAGCTGCTTTTAAGACCTTTTCACACCAGGCACAAAGTATCAGAATGACACTCCTTCTGCCCACACCCCATCCATACACACACAGGGCCATTTTAAATTGGAGGTCATTTTTAAAAGGAAAAGACAAGAAGCTCAGCGAAATAGAATTTGGAGGCAGGAAAATGGTGCCCTTCTGAAAACTGCTTAGTGTTTCAAGTTCTTACTTTTCTCCATGGTAAGGCCAGTTCTGTTCCGACCTGTTAATCTCCAGTTCACATTTATTTTTTTCAGGAGGTATGGAATCTGAATTTTATTGGATGAAGTATGTGAACATGTTGGTGTAGGTTTGTGCACTTCAGGTCACACAGGCCTTTTTGTAGGCAGGAAGGAACAGTAGTTTCAAACTTGAAAACTTGCTCGTCTGTCTTCCCAGTCCAGTAAAAAGTTACCATCTGGAGCATGACCACATCTCTGATGACCACATTTGTGATTAGAAACTTTCAGAATCCTATGTGACACAGAAATCCTTGCAGGTTAATTTCTTGTTCATTCTTTTTATTTTTCAGGTTGGCCTTCATTCTTTGATGTGATTGCTTCTGACACCATTACATTCACTGATGACTACTCCTTTGGGATGCACAGAGTTGAGACAAGCTGCAGTCAGGTCAGTTTAGAGACAAAAAGGCCATTCTGATGTTAAAGGTTGCAGAAATCCTTGTAGTTTTCCTGCTCACATCTAAAGGTTTGTAAATCTCTTCGTTACCCAAAGTACTAATTAAGGTTGTGTGATGGGTCACAGGCATGACATCTGGTGGGTATAAGCCATAGTCAATGTGCTAATGAGAATCTGTTTTGTTATCTGGGTTAAGCATTTAACGGAGCATACATAAATGGCTCAAATCAGAGGACTCTGAAATGGTCTTCTGGGAAGGCATCCCTTCAAGGCTCACCTCTGATCTTTAAGTCTAAATACAACTAGTTTAGCTGGATGTTGGGACTGTATGTGTGCTGCTGATTCCAGCGTTGTGCGTTGCTGAAGAGTGGTCTTGACAAGAGTCCAGTAGCTGTTCCCAGGGTACTTTCCGCTCATCTCTGAGTCCCATCAGCTAAAAGAACCGAGTGACTAATAATAGCAGACACTCTCACTTTGCCATTATCTGTCTCATTCTTACTCCTTTCATCTATTGTCATCACTAGCCTTCTGTGGCATCAACGGCTCAGTCCCTGACATATCAAAGAATAAGGGCTGCTGACCCGGCAGTTAGTGGAAAGACCAGACACAGTCACAGCCAGCTTCTTCTGTTGAAGATGCCCCAACTTTGATCAGAACATAAGTTTGATCTTCTGGAACGAGAAAGATCAGGAAGGCTCTCTTTATAGTAGTAATGCACCAGCCTGGTTCTTCAGCTTACGTTCTGTATCATAGCAATGTATCATATTGCTACAGTAATATAATTGTAAGCCCTAGGAATCTCACTGACACATTCAGCTCAGTCTGGAGGTGCTTTCCATCAAAATATGCCTCAAATGCCCTTATTCTTAGAGACATGTCGATAGTGATAAATGACCTGTATTTATATTTTGTACACCTGTTATTTGAAAATGAAATCTGGTGTATACATATTTTTAAATAAATGAAATGAACAATACATGCTTCTAACTTAAACTAAGATCAGTTCTCAAGGTGCTTCTAGTACACAAGTAACCCAAGTAGTAGTTTTAGGTGGCAATATTTATCGACATGCCAATGTGACTTTGCATAGAAGGAACGGTGAACCTCTTGATCTGTTTTGGATAGAAGAGACTGGGTCTTTTTCTCCAAGTGTTTCTAAGGGAATCTAAAACCTTCATTCTACCATTTTCTGCAGTACTGCAAGGGCTCCTGGGACACATGCCTTGATTTGCAGAATGCAGACTGAATAGCAAAAGGCGTGGACGTGGCCTGCACCTAACCAAGTCCGTTCAGTTTGCAGCACTCCTGTGCAGCTGCGGCATGGGAATGAGTAAGCCAGTCACATGGGGCTCTCCCATCCGTTCTGAAGGGCCCTTGCGCGGGTTGCCAAAGCACCTTGCATGCATCTTTACAGAACCCTGTAGGTTCAGTCACTATTCCTGGCCTCATGTCGGTACTGGAAGACTGACGGAATGTGGCTTGCCTGAGGCCACCTGGTGACTTCATGGGGTGAACTCAGTGCAGCTCTTGCTTGAGTCACTATCGATTTATTGCATATATTCCAGAGCAGTTTACATTTGGCTCCCAGTCAGTGGGCTTAGCTTTAGCCTTTCAGATTTTTCTGTGTCATTACACATTTTATAGTCTTTGAAAGGCTGTGATTCAGAAATGGGTTTGAAAGGTGCAGCCTCATTGATTTGGATGACCTGTATTAGTATATGAAGTACATGTCCTATTCTTCTAAGGCATTAACACATCATGTAGAACATGCAATAATTTCCTTGCTCTTTCATGGACCTAGCAACAAGAATCATGCATCCAGCTGCAAAATACAATGGTTTTATTACAAACAGGAACTGCATCTGGATCCATTCTGTTAAATGGAGAGCAAAATCTTTTTTAAGAGTAAGAATGCAGCAAATGACAAATTAAATAGTCTTTCCAGAAATATCCTACCACCTGCTTTGCTCAAGTGTAATTGTCTCTCTTTAAAATATCATTGGTTTGAGTGACTAATAAATGCTTGAGAAGAAAATTGCCTTGCTAGAAAACTAAAGCACCCTAGATATTCTCAGTGAAACAACATTCACAGTTTTCTTAGAAATACATCACTGTGCAAGTATGTAAAATGTTAGATATTTGCAACAGAATCCATGCAGTTCTCTTGAGAATCCCTCTAGTTTTTGATTATACCTGTAAAAGTCAACAACATAGTTTAATCATGAAATGGATGGGTTACATTGATTTACAGTGACTACATTATTGAGAGCTATCTGCACACCATAGCAATGGACTTATTTTATTTATAGCCACAGATCAGGGCCAAACTACATGTTGTGTAAATCACACATAGTAAACCTAGTTGAGTTTGGTTATTTACCTCAGTACATGGTCCCATGGTTGGACTGGGACTGGGACATTCCATGAGAGGGGATTCAAGTTCCCTTTCCTGATGTTTAATGAAAAGTGGAGAAGAACCAGAAACTTTCTTCTCTTGAAGCACCACACTCCTGCTCTAATTCAAGAGAGGAGAGGAGACAAACTCGCAGAGTTCAACTCTATAAGATTAAAGGATTGCATAGCTTGGTCCTCAGAGAGGTGAAATATGTGCACAGCTAGTTAGGGCTAATCCATATTACAAAATTGGCAGATTGAGAATCCAACTCAGAACCTGGGGTTGGCGGGGGTGGGGGGGGGGGGGGGGGAGTATTCCTGTGATTCTTTTACCAGGTCAATGTTCAACCAACTTCTGGCAGTTAGACCTGGCCCAGTCAGATTAAGCCAAACTACAAACTGCACAATGGTGTAATAGTCAAACAAATCTTTCCTGTGTGCCAAACCCTCCAGAGAACCACTCATTTTATGTCTTCCATTCTTCTGACTGTGGCTGAATGTGCAGATTTCATAAACTCTGGAACCTATTTTATATGAGGTACAACCCTGGGGCTGCAGCTGCCTGGAGGAAAAAATGGATGACTGTAGTGCATCACCCATGCAAGTGCCAGATGGAGTACTGTTGAGCATAGGAATGTGCTGACACTGGAAAATCTGGCTTGCATGTGCTTGATGGAAGTAGACCAAGTTGGGTTTTTTTTTTTTCCTGAAGAGCAGACTGCTGTCTCTAAGGCTGGCTGTACTTTGTGCATTTTTTAAACATGAAGAAAACCAATCACGCAGTTTGCGCAAATATGTGTAAGAATGGTATTTCATGCATTTTCTGCAAATTGACACCCAAAAAGCATGTTGTCATTATGCCATTTGCACAAATCATGTGATGAGTACGTGCCTTTTGGATGCCAGATTGCACAAATTGGCCCATTTTTGCAAGTTTCCTTAGCAGATTGGTTGATTGTTTTAAAAGTGCAATTCAAAACCCTACTTAGAAATGTATGTGTGTGAGTTGGCTGAACTCACACCATAGCAGGGCAGCACCAGTGCAGGGCTGGTGAACCAGAATGGTGAGAATCCAACAGATGTTCACCTCCCTATCAGATTCTACACACATCCCTAGTTGAGCACAATAGCATTTTCTTAACCTCCTATGCTTCCAAGGCTCACTATCAGGAAGCAATATGGTTCCATTAACCCATATTACTCTACAGCAATGGTGACGAAAGCTAAGGTTGCAAAGGAGATTTTAAACCACATGCCTATGGACTGAGCCCTTGTTGCATGGAAGACCCTGATCTCTGAGCTCTCAAGATTGCTGTGTCATGACAAGTTGGAGCTAGCAATGCAGGAGCAGAAGCAGAGGTGAAGTCTGCCTCTCCATCCTCCAGCCCCCTGCTTTCACTAGATGGGCTGCCCAACCCATTCTAGCCTAGCTGGGAATGTGCTTCAGAGCAGTAGGCTGGAGGAGACGCAGGATAACTCAGACCCTGGCCTTTCTGATCTCCTCCTCCCTGCCCATTGCAACATCTTCTTTCCTCTTCCTCTGAGGTCCTTTGTCTGGCCCTACGGAAGCAGTCAGTACAGCATTCTTAGAGATGCTCTTTTAATGTATATGGACTGGGACTTCAGTGATACTCATGTATTTTTCATATGCAAATGCTTTTAAGATGAAAAACATATTTCTGGAATGAACAAGAAGGATGTTTTTTGCAAGTCTATTCATCCGTCTGTCTTTTTAAAAAGAGGAATACAAAAAGGAGGAATTGGTCAGTAGTGACCTACAACAAATGATGCTTTGACTTTTTTAAAATTTAGAATGCCAGAAGCAGTTTTTGGCAATTGCCTTTCATCAAGGAAATCCTGCAGTGACAGGGCCCAAACAGCACTTAATACATGTGTGTTTGTATGTCGTTCCAGAAATTCCCCAGGCTGAAATGCAAACAAGTGATCAATCACTCTGTGGTATTTTTAGTATTTTATGTGCACCTCACAGTGCCATATCCTACCAGTGTTCAAATGCCCCGGAGGAAAAATGAATGAGATAACGACACCTGAGAACCTTTCCTGTGAAATTGCTATAGATACATGAGGTGTTTTTTCAAAGATTTGTCAGAAAAGAATTAGCAAGTATTTGTAGCCAAGTATTTGTTTAACAGAATTCTTTTTTTGACATAAATTGTGCTCATAACTCTGGATTCTTCAGCTGCAATCTGAGCTGCCTTAAAAATGGATCTGGTTTTTGCTGCAGAAGAAAAAGTTAAAGGAACTTTCACACTCATGATGATTGCGAGCATGGTCTACATAAATCCCCCACATCATGCCCTTTTCCAGCTTGGCAGGCTTCGGCTTTGTCCTATAGATATTTTCAAAGGCCAAACGTTTAAATGTTCATTTAAACTAATAAATGATTTTAATCCAAAGAGTAGAAATCATAAGAACTCTCTCTTTTCAATATTGTGAGAATCCAGTATAATTTTAATTTAGTTTAACAAATCATTCATTTTGTTCAAGCTTGAGCATCATTCCATCACGAACTTTCCACATTTGATATTTCTGCTTCAGGTTTCTTGCAACCTTCATAGTAAATGGCAGGCCTATGGGTGTTCGTATGCAAGAATATTTATAATTCAGGCCCCAGTGTATGTTCTGATTCAGAATCCGGTGCAGATACTGCATCGTAAGCCAATCGAATTCCACTCCATGTGCTTTTGTTAGTTTAACACTTCAGTTGCATGCATGCCTTCAGCCCTATGAGCCTCTACTTTGATTACCTATTCATATGAATCCATAACGTCACTTGCAGAAGACTTGAGACATGTCTGGTACATGGTATCATTTTGCATTTCCGGGAACTGCATCCCAGTGCAGTCAATATATCTCTGTGTTCTCTCAATATGGAAATTCTTCTGCTGCAGGAGTGGTTTTACAACTGTAAGATATCCTGGTACTTTTAGCATTTAGAGCAGCACAGGGATCTACTGATTGATTGGAAATCCAGCAGCTTCAGTTTTTAAATAACACACAAGGGGAAAAGCACTAACTAATCTTAGTGTGCAATGAATGAATTTTTGATCAGAATGTGTAACTAGAACTGAATCCAAGTGTCCAGTCCACCAACAGACAGGCGTTTTAAAGAACTGCCAATATAAATCAGATACTCTCAAAGAACAGCCTCATTCTTATAGGTAGTATGTTTGTTTTGTGTAAAACATACATGAATGCAACTTTTTCTCTTTTATTTCAGTGTGGTGCTCACCTTGGTCATATTTTCGATGATGGACCTCGTCCAACTGGTAAACGATACTGCATAAATTCAGCATCGCTGTTGTTTGAGCCTGCAGACAAGAAAAATGCTGGAGAAGGAAGCTCCAGTTCTACTTCTGCCCAACCAGGGAAGACAGAGCTGTAGCAGGAAGAAAACTTGGGTTCCTAGACGACTATAAAGAATGTGCTTCTAAATTGCCTTCTATCTTATATGTTTTTAAACAAACTTGCAAAGATAATCTGCACTATCAATTTTTTCTGTATCAAAATAAGGCCTTGTGTGTCAATGTATTTTTGTTAAATAACCACACCTAAATAATTGTTGACTTCTCTGCAATGGGGAATCCCATTACAAAGGAGTCTTGGCACTACGGGTTGTTAATTGCCTTGTACTCTTTTGTTAAAATAGATTTGAATATTATCTCTCTTCCTTTGTGGGGTAGAAGGTTACAATTCACATTAGTCTATGAAGAATTGTAGTATATCTTACTACTGAAATTGTTCTGTTCTGATTTATATGTTATGTGTAACCCACCCTTGCTCTATAAGCACCCACCCTTCCATAACGAAAGGCTCAGACTTCTGCCAAAATCTCAAAATTGTATTTATGTTTAAGCAAAGAGTACATAACCTACCCTCCACTCCTGCAGCTGAGGTACTACATTTTAATCAAAACAATGAGCTTCCTTTTGTTAGGACTGGCCAAAGCAGATAGCAGACATTTGTCCTTCTGTGTATCTATGGTTTCCCATTTCAACAGTTCAAGTTACAATCAGGATTTAAATGAATGTGGATAGAGATTGGTTTACTTTAGGCAGCAGTGGCCAGAGCCTTAGGGGCCAGCTCCAGCTGACAGAAGTGGAGGAACACTATTTGTTGTAGGTCACTTGTTTTACCATTCCCCTAATGAGGTCCTGCAAAACAGCAAAGCATCATCTTCACTGGAGAGCCAAAGAGGATGCACAGGGTGGTCTGAACTAGCTGTTTTTGTGGGTCATGTTTCAGAGCATGCAGCAAACAACTGGTGCAGCTTTATACAGCATCCTTGGCCATGTTGCTAATTAGCGTTCCACTTTTGTCCTGGGAAAGTTAAAGCCTCATTAAAGATGTACAGACTTTACTAAAAGCCCTCTTACAGTGTTTGGGCAAGCATGACAAAGGATGCCGTGCCTTTTCTCCTTGCGAATAAGTGGGAGTAGGCCATTGTACCTACACATGGACGAATTTACAGCAAACGTGTTACTCAGAGAAAATCATCTGGCCTTTGCTATCTTGCTGTTCTTCAGCTTCTGCATGGGTGCAGCCCTTGTCTTCTCGCACATGTACAGCAGATGCACAAAGAGTGCTTCCAGAACAAAGAGGGGCAAACCAATCAATAAGAAATGCAGCAAGGAGCAGTCATATCCATAGAAAGAGCGAGTGGCATAATGAGGAGAGAACGTGTTTTCAATTTAAATTTGTCCCAGTGTCCTTATTGAGATGAGAATAGTTTTTTAAGTCTTGGAAGGAAATTGCTACTTTGTGCTGAAATGCTCCTTTTTACATTGCAAGAGGTCTGGCGCAACGGCTCTATGCATTGCCTTTAAGTAGTATATTTAGCAGTAATTCAGGATAGCTGCTTTTTCTGACCTATAGGCACCACAGCACTGATCAAGATAATTTTGTCATGCAGTACTCGATATATAACTTACTACCTGAAGTTTCTTAACACTGAAGTCCTATACAATAGATTAGATGTACTTACTACCTTTTTAGCCTTACAGCTAAAAGGAGCCTTTACAGCCTTACAGCTCAAAGGAGGCACACCATAGGCTAATAAATATCATATAGAACTGAACACTAGACAGATGTAGAATGTCAGAATGCATCCATATTCATAACAAAACCTTTACTTTTGTTAGCATCACTCTCATTTCAGCAGTTCTCTCATTTCAGCAGACTTCCAAATATAGTGGCAGCATGATTTCTGTCTGTCCCATTGTTGGAATTTCATTTTTGTTTCTGTTTTCAGAAGGCCTGTTCTTATTTCTTTGTTGGAAGAAAATTGAGTTTTCTCCTATTACATTTGTTGACATAAATCTTTAATAAGCTATATCAATAAATATTTGGGACATGTAGAGTTTACTTTTCAGATCACAGTTGTAGTTAATGGTTATCAAGTTTCTGTATATTTCTGTCTTGCATTAAAGAAATGTATCACTAAAACTTCAGTGAGCAATAATGTCAGCTGTCCATTGGTCAATTTATATTTGGAGGATATGGAATGCAATGAACAAAGTCAGTATGGTGAGGTGTATGCGATCGGTTGGAGTCTAACACCATTAACATAGAAAAGGCATTGTTCTTTCTCTGTACCACAACACTGAGAAATGTTTTTTGCTATGAATGCCAGCAGTGGATACAAGCATGACTGATATTGCAAAGCCCAAATACTGGTCTCTTTGTTTATGGACTCAAGAAAGATTGTTGGAAGTTGAGCACAATATATTGCTTGGAAGTCTATTGCTATATGTCTACATTGTATTGTGTGAATGTGAATAACTACTGAATGCAAATTATATCAAAATAGAGCACTCTACTTTATAATATATCTATATTATATAGAAGTTTGAGAATCATATATTGCAGAGTATATAAAGATATTTTAAAGAAAGAGAAAAAAAATAATGATTATTTTAGCAAATAGCATTTTAAATATTTGAACTTTTCCTTGGAATTGCTCTTTGCTTTCAAGGTATCAGTGTTGGATTTTTCAATGAAGATATCTTTTAATATATTTGTTGTACTCAGATAAGCAATAAATTAAATTTATAAAGAAACATGTCTTAGTACTGAGTGTTATGCACCTCCACTTTTATTGCAGCTGTATTGTTTCCAGCTTTCGATTGCTTCCTCCGCACAAGAATGTAAGAGTTGTGCTGGATCATACCAAGGAATTGTCTCATCAGCATTTGTTTCACACTGTGATCAACCAACCGTCTGTGGGAAGCCCACATGAGGACCTAAGCATACGAACACTAAGTTTTCAGGCACTGGCTCTGTGAGGAATAGAACCTCCAGCACTGGAAGCAATATATAACCTTCATGACTAGTAGGAATCACTAGTTTTATCCTAATCCCTTTTTGTCTAGTCCCTTTAAAGTCATCTGAGTTGGTGGCCAACACTTCATCTTTTGCTAGCAACTTCCATTCTTTAAGTGTGTGCTGTGTGAAGTCCATCCTTTAATCTGTCCCGAATTTCCTACTATTCAGTTTCATTGTTATGAGAAAGAGAATAACTCCCTCTCCACACCATGTGTGGCTTATACACCCCTATCATGTCTTCCCCTATTTACCTTTTTTCTAAGCTAAGCAATCCCAGACATTTTATCTTTTCCCTAGAAGGGACTTGTTCCAGCCACTTGATTGTTTTGGTTGCCCCTTTATACATTACCCCTTTTAGCTGCAGTGACAAGAATTGAACAATCATAACTCACATTGCATTTATACCCCATCTTTTTTTCCTCTTCCTCTTTCTCCTCTTCATTTTATCCACACAATGGTACCATGAGGCAGGTTAGGCTGAGAGTCAGGGACTGTCCCAAAGCCACCCAGTGAGATTTCTGGCCAGGTGGGGACTAGAAGCTGGACCTCCAGAGTTCCAAGGGAGCACTCTGACCATGGTGCCACAGTGGGATCAGTGAACACAGTTTTGTACACCGTAGTCAATGATAGCCTGTTTTGGATACTGCATAGCAGCTCTTGAGATCTACAATCTGAGATCTTGTAGCTTCCTTCATAAAAAGAGGAGGAGAAAAAGTAAATAGATAAAGCATATTGCAATTCCCTGCTCTGCTGTGCCTCTGTGAAAATATTTCAGGGATCCAGATAAAGCTGAGGGGAAGAAACATTTACAAAAGTGCTCAACCTTCACTTTAGCAGAAAGATTTGAGCTCTTTGTGTACATTCTTGGCTTGTAGAAAGCTCAGGATTGTTCCACAGTGATAACACAGTGCTTATTGTAAGAACTCTGCAAAGAAGTCCCAAACTGCAGTTGAATGGCTTGGCTGGAAACATTTTCTTGAGGATTGGTGTCTAGGGAAACAGGTTTGGAATGCCCTATTGTTTGTCGATAAGCTTGGTCTGATAAATCAGCTACACAAAAAATTGGGCGAAAAGGGAACGCTTATGTTGTCCTCCACCCATCTGGCATGTTGACATTCCTTGAGAACTGCTGTTGCAAACATTCAGTTTTCATGGTCAAATATTAGAAGGGCTATCTAGGGCATCAAAGTGCAGTGGGTGTAGCCAATGCTGAGAATGCCAGGTGGTCATGATCTGACTTACTTGTCAGCTTTGGAATCCACTAGGTCACTAAAAGCAGATTTATATTGCTATGCAATTTTATATTCATTTGCCATGGCAAGGCTACTATGTATATCCACAGGAGATACAGGAGACTATATATCTTGATCTTTCACAGGGGTGGGAAAGCTCTTTTAGCCTACATTCCCATTAGCCCCTGCCCAGCATAGCCAATCCTGAGACACAATGAGAGTTCTAGGCCAAGTTACCCACTCATGATCCCCTTTGTGATGTGCACCTACTGCTGCAAAAGTATTTTGTATGGCATTATGTAGTATAGTCATGGTTGAGTGAGGCAAAATGGAGGCTCACTTCTGTTAAGCACAGAACTGAAACAGAAGTCCTGGTGACAATACAGTGTCTTCCACCATGTCCAATGGCAGCATGTGCAACTCTAGCTCCCACCAAATCTCACCACTGCTCACCATCCCTTAACATCTGATGTCGGAGGTGACCATCTCTCTACAGGTGAACTTAGGGCTGTCCTTGAAACACTGCAGCTACACACATCACAAACATGTGCAGGGGTATTTTCTTCAAAAGAGCCAATAACCATGTAAGCCACTGGATGTATAAATAAGAATTTAAGAGCAAAAGAAAAGCCATGCCAGATTAGACCAAAGATCCATTTCGACCAGCACTCTGTACACACAGTGACAAAGCAGCCACCCACAGGACTGCTCAATCAGGATGGGTGCAAGACTCCCTCGGGTACAAACTCCTCAGCAACTGGTACCTCCTCTGGTAAAGGAGGTAGCACATAGCCAGCAAGGCTAGAAGCCACTGATAGCCTCCCTCATGAATCTATCCAATCCCTTTTTAAAACCATCATGGTGGCCATAATGGCTTCCCATGGCAGCAGATTCCATAATTTATACACTTTGTGAAGAAATGACCACAAGTTCAAGTTTTATGGGAGAGGGAAAAAAATGTCTCCTTCTCTACTCTCTCCACACCATGCATTATTTAAAACACCTCTATCGTGTTTCCTCTTCCTCACTGTTTTTCCTAAGCTGAACAGTCCCCATTGTCATGGCTGCTCCTCATAGCAGAACTGTTCCAGCCACCTGATCATTTTCATTGCTCTTCTTTGTATATTGTATAATTCCGTAAAATGCCCTTTTTTCCTTAGGTGACCAGAACTGGGCACAGTATTGTAAGTGAAGTTGCACCAAAGATTTGTATATGGGAAGTAAGATTATGGCAATTCTATTTTTAATTCCATTCGTAAGTATGCTTAGCATGGAGTTTGCTTTCTTCACAGCAGCTGAGCGCTGGGTTGACATTTCACTGAGCTGTCCACCACTACCCCAAGATCCCTTTTTACCCAGTCACCACTAGTTCAGATCCATTCATGAATACTTGACGTTGGGATCTTTGCATTACTCTACACTTGCATTTGCCATTTTGATGCCCGTTCTCCCAGCTTGGAGAGATGCCTTTTGAGTTCCTCACAATCCCTTTGGTTTTAACCACCCTAAAAAGTTTAGTGTCATCATCAAACTGTGCCACCTCACCACTTCTAATTCAGTATAATTTGTTAACAGGTTGGAAAGCAGTGATCCTGATACAGGACCTTGTGGGACTCTGCTGCTGACATTTCTCCCTTGGGAGAAACTGCCATTTATTCCCACCTCCTGTTTTCTATTCTTCAACCAGATAGTGATCCATAGGAGGACCCCCTTCTATCCTATGACTGCTTAGTTTGCTCAGGAACCTTTGCAAGGAACTTTGTCAAAAGGCTTCTGGAAGTCCAAGTAAACTGGGTCTACTGGAATCCTGCCTGCCTACACGCTTATTGACACTCCCAAAGAACTCTAGTGGGTTAGTGAGACAAGACTTTCACTTGCGGAAGTTGTGCTGACCTGTTCTCATCAGGATTTGACCCTCTATGTGCTTACCGATTCTATATTTAATCATGCTTTCAAGCAGTTTAGCTAGAACAGAAAGAATTTATCCCTCAGTTATGGCTGTCAGAAATGTGTGGTGCATAATCTCACATTACTTATATTTTCATCCTTTTACACATGCTAAATAGAGCATTCCATTTAGTAAATAATTTTGTGGCAAATGTGGACAGATAAGGCAATATCTAATTAGATCAGATGGTTGCTGTTGTTAATGAATTTTTGTTGTTCTGTTTTGTAGGTTATATGTGACTTTCTAGCTATGACTGAATGGCAGCTGCAACTTTTGTTCAGATCTAGGTTTGGCCATATTCTTTTACAACTTCAGCACCTCCTTCACTATGGGAAGCCTGGGCTAAGGCAGACCTGCAATCTATACTGATCACTATTTATTGTTGGTGAACATGCATGGTATACAGAGTTTTAAGCAGGAAAAGAATATGAACCAAATCATCCGGCTTTGCATAATGAATGGGACCTGCACCAGATCTATCTATGGGTATCAGGTGAACCTTATTCTGCAAAAATGTCTCTCTGTGTCTATGGGAAACCACAGTATCTCTTCAGCCAGGGTTTGCTAAACCTGCCAATTGTAGGAGTTCCAATGTAACTCCCACATGTTTTTTAAAGCGTGTAAATGCTTTGGCAATGACCTACAGTTGCCCATTTCATGGAACAGGTCTTTGTATGGATGCCTTTTGCACTGGAATATTCCTTCATTTTTAGTCACATAACCTCCTCCTTCCTGGAAGTTACTGCACAGTAAGCAGAATTGGATTCTTTAAATTTCTAACAGCTAAAGGGTTGATATAACAGCACTGGAAGGATAAACTCTACCTCCTATAATGTGATGGACTGAAGACATTGATTGCATAGTATATAAGGCCACCTGGGAATGGAGATTTCCTAGGATATTTGGACTTCTTTGTTGATCTCTATATTTTGACACACACATTTCATATCAATGCATTAAAATAGATATATGCAAACCTGTGTTGCCACATATTTCTATTTTTAATTTCTTTTGTTAAAATTTACAATAAAATAATTTAAAGATGAAATATAAAATAAGACTCATTCACCTTATCTCCACTTCTAAATACTTGAGCTTTGGGGGCAACAACAACAACAGTTACAATAATCTTGGCTGTTAACAGACTAATTTTCAGAACAACTTTATTTCATAAAATACAATCCTGGCCATTCCTGAGATATATCCTGCAGCAGGTATGGCAAAAGAAACTTATTTTGCCCTCTCCTGATACTTCAATGGACTCTTTATGTTGATATAATGGATTTCTATCCATTATTCTGTTCCAGCAGGTCCATTAGGCCTCTTGTGTCCCTAAAAGGAAAATACTGAAGCCAGAAGCACAGTTCAGCAATTACAGAATTAAAATTACAGAATTGTGGCTCTTGTGACCATCAAGGTCACAAAGTTCCACAACCTGTTTATCTTTCGATAGAAGGACAGAGGCAGTGGGTGTTGCTGAATCACTGCACCCAAGCATGATGTTCTAACCCAAACAGCCACCTGGCCAAAGGGCAATTTTATTCATTTTGTGGGGCATTGTGACCAAACAGGGAGTGGTTCCAGCAGCTGAATGATGTACATGGAATGTGAAGAATACTTGGTATTTTTTACCTGTAACCATGCTGTAGTATATTGTCATTTACTTAAATTGGAAACATTTTGACTGTACAATTTGGCAAATCACTGAAACGTTGGAACTTTTCCTACATTTTAGCTCATGTGGAAAGATAATACATTGCACACTGTCCCTGGGTAGGCAAATAGTGTTCCTTTGGATGCTCTTTGACTACAGTATCCATCATCCCTCACCTCTGGCTACGCTGGCTACAGTAGAGTGACCAGAGTTCTCTCTAGAGGGCCACAAATACCTTTGCTGTATGGCATTACAAACTGAACGACCTACAGCCGAATCCTATCCATCTCTACTTGGAAGTGAGTTCTACTGAATTCAGTAGGAGGTTTGTTGTCAGTTGAGCAATCCAGTATGATGGACCTTTATAGTCCTGAGTATTTAGATAAATGTGAGAGATTCTTAGTTCAGAAAAAAGCAAAGTTATGTATTGCCTTCTGTCATTTGAGACACATAGGCTTTCATGCTTATGCTTTCATGGTGGGCATGTTGTGAGCGGAGCCGGCTGGAGCTGGGGGTCAGACTAGATGGCCCATGAGCCCTTCTGACTCGCTCTGTTTCTATGCTTCCACCCAACTTTTCAGTAAGGGTTCGTCTACAGGGATGCTGCACTGGTTTTTGAGAAGTTTGTGCTTGAGTTTTATATTTCTTTTTCCTCTCCCAAATCATGACATTTGTTTCTAGGAAAAATAGAGCAGTCTGGGGGAATATAGATGACCAGCTTGCCATGTTTCTGAACATCCATTTCTATGGGATTAGGATGAACAAATCTGATAATTTTCACTTCCTCTGATAATTTTCACTTCCTCTCATAATTTTCATTTCCTCTCAGGTTGTCAATTTTCTAATCTTAAATCCACTTCTTTCCAAACATTCAGAATTTTTCGAGGCTTAAGTTTGGTTTCTCCTGCTTTGTTCATTTAGAAAGTCTTGAATGAAAATTTGTATGCACATTTGTGCATATAGTTCTAAATTTGTGAAGTTTTCAATGCAATTTTGCCTCCTAAGCACCCCTTTGCAAGCAATTTTCCTAATGCATTTTAATGCACACCATTTTGGTGTGTGTTTCCCTCAATATACTGGTTTTTGTATGCATTGTTTGGCTGGAAAAATCCACTGCAAAAATTAGAGAAGAGCAAATTTTGAAGGATAACTCAGTTTGGTTCTTCTGGTGGTTTGCCTACATGAAATTAGTTAAGTTTGGGTTAATATGTTAACTGAACGAATTTCTCCTCCATCTCTACTTGTGATAAAGTACATAGCTGTGGCTAGTTTTGAACTATTCTGCGGTTGCTCTTGCTCCACATAAGACATAGACTAGTTTTGTTGCTATGGAAAGAAGACATACTTTAATCTCCATG
The DNA here is from genome assembly GCF_004798865.1 of Varanus komodoensis. NCBI lineage: Eukaryota > Metazoa > Chordata > Lepidosauria > Squamata > Varanidae > Varanus > Varanus komodoensis. The sequence goes on along the minus strand of NW_025335408.1, from coordinate 749,634 downwards.
TGTTGCTGCAGTGTTTAGCCAATAGTTCTTGGTTCTTTGTTTACAGAAGTAAATGGTTAGACTGTTTTCACTGTCCAAAAAGTATATGCAGACTGATAATGAAAAACATTCAGTAGAATGTATTTCCCCACCACCACCCTCTCACTTTCTCTTAGGAAACGTTTCCTGGCTACTCAAAAATAATAATTGCATTGCTTTTAAATCAGTGTCACTATCTTGTGTGTGTGCAATTTTACACTTTAAAATAAAGATGAATCATATATACACAAACCACATACAGAACCCTCATCAGGAAAAACACACAGAACTGTCACTTCAAAGATATGACTGTGGTTTCTCATGAAATCCCCTAAAAAACCAGAAAAACAAAACCTCAGACACACCAAAAACATACGTGAGAAGTAAAAACAACCACGACCTCATGATAAATGCAGATATTTCAGTATTTAAAAATGCATAAGCAGCACTGGAAATAGAAATCTGAATCCTGGATGAAAAATCTGAAAACTCTGAAGGAAAATGCATGGAAAACACACTGGACTCTGGGTGTGTGTTGTGTGTGCGCACACACACGTGTGCGCGTGTGCATGGGCATGTGGGTGCACGTGTATTTTCCAACTTGGGAAGACTCCAACTTGGATCCATGGGAAACTTTTTCCACTTTCCAGTCACAGATTACTAATAAATGACCATCCAACCATAATGAAATAGAGAGATGCTCTACCACTCAATAAAAGCCTCAACCTTTATCACAAGTCATGCGTGTGGGGGGCAGGAAGATACCAAAATGAATAACATACAGTTATCCAATCAGCAGCATGATAGAAAACTGCATCACCTTATAATCAAGGATGCTAAAGTTTTTTCTTAGATGGAGCCTTTGGGGCAGTGGGTGTGGGCTTGGGTGGACTTCGAGGGATGGTGGAGGACAGGAGAGCCTCGAGGAATGTTGTCCATGGAGTCGTGATGGGTCGGGCATGACTTTGTGACTAAACAACAAAAAATTTCTTTTTTTAAGACAAGACAACTCTGTGCCATTGTCTAAAATAGATGTGGATAAGCATCAAATAGATATTATTGGGTTGGATTGGTTTTGGTTGCTAGTTCCTTAAACACAAAGTTTTCAACACAAAACTAGACAGCAATGATGCAGAAGCTTGAATACTGATCATGATAATAATGGATATGTTGGATTGAAGGCAGACTAAGTTGCACAAGGTGGCTAGTGAAATCGGTGTGAAAAGTCCCCTGGATCTAACTTCATCTAAGCACAACCCTTGTGATGCTGCTAAAGCCAAAGCACCACCACAAGTGTAAGGCCTGTTTGCCTTTATTTCCCAAATACAGATGCTTCTCAGTGTAATATCAGTGGGTTTTCTCCAGACTTGGTCATCCTTAGAACAGACTGACTGAAACAAATGAGGAAAGGAACTAATGAATAATTAAGGATGCAATATAGGAATGCCCACAAGTGTCCAAATGCAGAGGCTTATGGCCACGTGATGCAGAGAGGGGGAGCAACCAAGGTGATTTTCCTTCTGCACTTGTTCTTCCATCTTTGCAGGTTTACTACATGGCTCTTTTTAGACTTAGAGCTATAGCATTTCAGAGAGAGAGGGAAGGACACTGGAGCACCATCAGGATATCTTGCATCTTGGCTGCTCTGGACATACCCCCTTCCCACCTCTGCAGAACCCCCTTTTCTCTCTCCCTGAGGTTCCTTTACCAGCCTTGCAGACCAACTGGCAAAATGCCCTTTACACTGGTGGTGAGGCGATGGTGGGCGGCGGCGGGGGCGGGGGGGAGGAATTGGAGCTCTGATTCCCATTTCTGAGGTTGGAGCAATATCTCATCACTCGGAGCTGGGAACCTGCACTATCTTACAACCCTCCAGTCAATGTCTAGGGGCCACAGCATATTTCCTACATCTGATTATTATCAGTGAATCTACTGTACGCATTACTAAGTCTTAATCCAACCCACAGAGATTGACTAAGTCTGGATCTAACTCAATGTGTTTACCATTATGCAAAGACAAATCTGAACATTACTGCAGTCAATTCATGAATCAAACAGCTTGTTCTTATCAGAGTTAGTAAAGTAAGGAGCCAACTACAGGGGGCTTGTAAAAGTCCAAATCTGGGATTGTTTATAAGGTAATACTTGGAGATCTCCAAAATCAGTTGAAGAAATAGCTGCTTCCAAAGGCTAGATGTAAATAAGAATATATTTTGTGAGGCAAGGATAATTTAGGTTCATATTCCCTTCAACTTTCAAAAGGTTTTGAATATTATATTATTACTTCATAAGGAAAACATCCAGGTTAGTTTAAAGATAAGCACGAAGAACCATACTGTGAAATATTTTATTTTGGCTGTTGTTTTTTTTAAAGCTAATTCAGAAGAACTAAAATGTCAGTTATAAAGATGTTCAACATTTCTCAAGAAGCCTTGTCCACCCTGGACAAATGTTTTCATAAAAAATAGTCTGCCCTTCATAACCACTGTTATTGAAAAGACCTCCCAAGGTTGCATGGAAATAGTTTAAATAGTTTCTGAAATTCAATCTCATATAATTTCAACATTAGGGCTCATTCATAATCTTGCATTAAAAGCCTCTGCAATTTTCATGAAATATATCTGTGCATGTAATCATGAATGCTGAATATTGTCATGGTTTTCGGGGAATTTTGAACTTTGCTGCTAAGTTTTAAAGGGAAACTTCTACCTGGGATTTAAAATCCCAAAGAAGAAATAGGAGCTCTGATTTTTTTTCATAAACATTTCTGGAAAAAATAGCCTGCCCTTAAAAATGCTACTTTGAACATATCAAAGAGGACTTGGTTTTGTGCATGCAATTATAGAGCTTTGTTTTATGTAGATGGAATGCATTCATGAGTGAAGCAGAAGTATTGAAATTCACTCAGACTGAGGACCAAGGTCCATTTGGATAAGATCTTGGGGCTTGCATTCCAAGGCTGGCTGGGGCCAGAGGCAAAGGAACCAGGGCCAAAATACTTCAAATACCAGCATATTCTGTCTTAAAGCTTTACAGTGTGTCTTATTTGTTTACTATATCAATTTGCATGCTGCTACATTAGCCCATAATTGGACTCTCTGAGCCACTTACAAAACAATTAAAACAATATAACAAAAATCTATAAATCTATAAAGATGGAATGTTAACATTAAAATCCAAAAATATAAACGGACAAGCACAACAAATTAAAATCATTACATTATAAATGAATAAAATTAAAATTAAGATAAAACTGTAAGACAGGTCAAGTTAACATCAAGATTCAACAAGAATAAAATCAACTATTAAAAAGATAGAAAAGATATGTCTTTGCCTGGTGCCAGAATGACAACAATGATGCTCCAGAATGATGACAGTTATGCAACAGGCACACCTCTCTAGGAGCCTATTCCAGAGATGGGAGGCCACCACTGAGAAGGTCCTTCTAGCTGCCATCCCACTCACCCTCCTGGGACATGGCTCCTTGAGAAGGACTTCCTGACTTGATCTTAACAAACAGGTAGGGACATATGGGAGAAGGCAGTCCTTCAAGTTCCCAGGGCCCAAACTGTTTAGGGATTTCTATGCTAGTACAAACACCTTGAGCCTGGACTTCAACTGGTGGCCAGTGAAGGAGATATAAAACTGGCATAATATGGGCTTGCAAACAAGTTCCCGTTAGGATTTGTGTGGCTCTATTTTGAACCAGTTGGCAGGTCCAGACCGTCTTCAAAGGCAGGCCCACATGCAGCGCATTCCAGTAGTCCAACTAGGATGTTACCAGAAGATGCGTAACTGTGCTGAGCTTTGTCTGTCAAGATAAGGTTGTAGTAGGTAAATTAGCTGCAGCTGAAGGAAGGCATTCCTGGTCACTGAGTCCACCTGGCACACAAGTGAGAGTTTTGGGTCCAGGAGTACTCCCAAGCTGTGGACTCTGTCCTTTACAGGGAGTAGGACCTTGTCCAGGGCAGGGTATAGTCCATTCAGCTCATTCACCCACCCACCCACCAAGGGTACTTCAGTCTTGTCTGGATTAAGTTTCAGTCTGTTTCAGAATACTGATTAGCAATTATTTTCTGAAATAGTACATGTCAATTAAGTTATAATTCAAATTAATGGGTGCCTTAATTGTGAAATAATTTTAAGCATATAATTATCTTGTCTAGATAATTGTATGGATAATTATTTAATCCTCATCTAAACAGAGCTACTGGGTTAAATCCAACAAATATTGGCTCAGGTCCAGAGTTAGTCACCAAGTAGACCAATTGAATCAATGGGAATTAATTGTGCCACAGATTTCAATAGGACTATTCTAAGCAGAATATAGATCTGGATCCTACCCTGTGAGTAGAGGGAAAAATGGCTTACTCAGTTCTGCAAATTCTTGTGCAAGAGTTCACACAATGCTATAATTATAGGATCGAACACAGATCTCATTGGCTTTCTCATGCCATCTGTAGAGTGTCAAAGTTAATATCCGAATCCTCTGCTTTAAATTCACTCATATTTCTATCATATGTCAAACATTTAATTGAAACTATGAACAGTATTCCAGCCAGTCAGCTACATAAAAATGCTATTCTCAGGTGGATCTGGCTTGGGCTATTCTCCTCCTTGTCGTCTTCCTTTTCATTGCTGGTTTTAAAATGGAAGTGGTTGCTACTCTAATTATCTCATTCCAACAAGTTGCTATTTTCTAATTTGTTTTAGTGTGAAATTCCCTGCAGAGCATAAAACCAGATCTGAGAAGCTGAAAGGTTAATGGAAACTTCATGCTGCAACCTTCTTTCCCCACCATATGAATATTAGTGGCTCTTTAGTTTCACTGCCAGGAACTCCGTAAGACTCAGCTAATTGAAATGAAAATATATATATAGTGTGCCATGTGTTTGGCTTTGCCTTTTGTTATTTTATGAAACAACAGCAATACCCACAACCTCTGGCACTGATGCTTCTTAATATTTAGGCTCTATTTCTACCAAATGTGACTTAAGTCTCTGGTTTGAGTCTTACCCTGTTAAGCGTGATGACCAACCCTGGGTTCTCCTGTTTCTCCCCTGTGGTTCTTATATTAGCATAAGCATGGACAGATGCCAGATCATGGAGAGAAGCAACGATGTAGTCCTTCACATGTTATCCTGCCCTTCCAGCTTGGCTTCTGTATGATTTCATGAAGCAATGCCACCATCAAAGTGTGCATGAGAGTGGTGTTGGGGAGGGCAAGAGAGAACACGGTAAGAGCAGAGCCTAGACAAGCCCATCCCAACCTGGTGCCCTCCAGGATGTTGTACTACAACTCCCATCATTCCCAGGTAGCAAGACCTTGTGGATGGTTGATTTAAAAAGTTGTAGAATTGTGCAACCAGCCTTGTGCTGCTGTGGAGTTCCTGGTCACCACATCCTGAAAAGGATATTACAGGGCAAGAACCTTCTTTAAGAGAAAACAGGATAATGGCACTGAAATTGCACAGAGGTGGACTACAATCAACGGCTTACATGACTTCTGGAGGCTGTGGGTTTCACCAGAGGTATGTCATAGGCAAGGAGTGAATTCTTATGCAACTAACAAGTTCTAGTTTGCTACTGTTTGCTTAATTTTTGTTCCACAATACAAATATTTTGTACCTCTGCACTGTTGAATAGCTTGTGTACATCAGGAGGTTACAATGTCAATGAAATCCATTTCGGTTCCAGGTTGTAACACAACAAAATGTGGAAACATCGAAGAGGCATGTGGGGGTGTGTGGGGGCTGAATTCTTCTGTGAGAAGAACTGCAGCTGTACAGAGCACTCCAGACTTACTATCTGAAGAACCATCTCAGATTTAATGCTTCAGTCAAAAGGGCCATGCAAAGGATTCCAGTCCAAGGGGCTCCAACAACTGAAGTCCATGTTTTGACTTGGCCTAGATAAATTATTTGATCACTCTCTTCTCATTAAGATTTTCATCTCTGTAATTCATTGCTCAGTGCTCCTGGTGGGGCAACGTGTCACATCCATTACCTTTACTATAGTCTGAGGACGCCCCATTGAAGTATCCCAGTGTTAATAACACTTAGAATTTGTCCACAGATGTCTGTCTTACTTGCCCTTTTTAACAACATCCCTGTGCTGAAAAGCAATGCCTTCCTTATCTTTATCAAAACATTTGGATATGTGTAGAGTCAAAACAAGCCTTAATGCCAAAATTAAGATGTTGAAATATTTGGGGCTTGAAAGTGAGTTTCACTCCACATTTCAAAGAGCTACTCCTGAACATCCAAGTGTCTTCATGTTCACATGCTTGTTTTTCTCTGTAAACTGTACCATGCTGCTCTGAGGCACATGCACCATTTCCTTGCAGAACTCAGGCAGTCCCAGTCGCAAATGGATGATGTGCTGTGTCCCTGCATTGAACCATTGATGTTAATTGGAAAATCGTGTGCTCAACGGAGCTTGTGTGTTAAGGCATCAGAGTCCCCGTGCTTGCAACTAGGGCTCTATGGAGTGAGAACAGACTGGTATCTTGTGATCTGCATGTTTTCAAAAACATTCATTTGCATTTGTCAGCACAGAACTGCTTATTTGTTTTGATGTGTCCCTTTAAGGTGCAAAGACCTAAAGCTGACATTAATACATATGAAGTTGGATCCAATTTAGTTAGGCTTAGACTCACTGAAATCAATGGCACTCAAGTTAGTCAGGGTGATTTAAGTCCCATTGATTTCAGTGGGTCTACTAGTCAATCTGAATCTGAGCTTTTTAGCTTCTTTCCTCTTCTTTTTTAGTGTAAAGTGCACTTAGGAAAAGAGAGGTATTTCATTTAGTGATGCTCTTGAGATGCTTGTTTAAAAACAGACCAGGCCACACTATGTGACTATAGCTACTCTGGGTAAGCCCTAAGAATGCAATTCTAATATAGGATTCTTTATAGCAGGTGGTTTGATTCGTGAACAGTTTGTTAATTGCCTATTTTAATTGCTTTTTAAAAAACAAGTCTACTTTTTATTGGCATAAAATTGCTGGCTCTGCTGTATGGCAGGAAAAGTTACCCAACTGGGATTGTAGTTATTGTACAGAACTATTTTAATCCTTAATGTTATTTGATTCCACGGTGGAGGGGTCTGTACACATTATTTCATGCTACATTCATGCTATGCAAAATGCCAATGTCAGCAATTGCTGTAAGCCAAGCAGAAGCGTTGTTGTTGTTTTTACTCAAAGGTTGCCATTCATACTATTCTCTTTGTAGACAATTAAATGGAGTAAGCCTTGTGCAGTGTGAGTTCCATGAGTACCTGCAGCAGCTGGGAGCTGCTGTAGAAACACATTACTGAGATGTTTCCCACCCTTGACAAGCTACAGGAAACGACTTGGAGGGAGAAGCAGAAAGAATTCTTTGCCACTTGATTGAAGAATTCCAACCTTTGGGTGGAGCAGTATTTTGTTCACTTCACATTTAATGTCAAGTTATCTAATTCACATTTTTAAAACAAAATGGAAACAGAAATTTAGTAATCCTTTGAAAAATGCAATCCTCCAAATTTTTAATTAAAAAAGAAAAAAGGATAAAAGAACAGCATTCTGAAATGGGTAATGTGTCTGCAGAATTGTGCACATTATTTTGCTTATTGTTTCATCAAACATCTTATAAAATTAATTTCTTTAGATATTTTATATAAATAATAATACAAATAGTATCATAATAACAATTTTAAACTAATCAATATACCATAATAGCATAGAATACAGGTATGCGGTAAATCTGATTGTAGGGACTAAAATCTCAACCACCCATAGTAATGTGAACATATCACTAATGAAAGAAAAACCTTTTAAAGCCCTTTCTAGTCCCCACCATTAACTGCATTGCTAAAATATCAGGGACAGGGGAAAAAGGGTTCCCCTGCCATAATTTGATAGAGAGAGAGAGCATTATAGCCATAATATATCCTAGGGGTATAACACTATAGCACTCCTTCACTTAAATCCTATTTCATTATTACTACTATTTCACTAGAAAGTTATTTTAGTTCTAAAAAACAGTTGTGTGTTTCTTTTAGGCAATAAAGTGCAACATGGTATAGTTCCTCTAGCTGCTGTTCTTGTCAACCCAGATCCCTTCATAAAGAGAGCCAGTGTGGTGTAGTGGTTAAGAGCATGGGACTGGGACTCAGACGATCTGTGTTCTAGTCCCCGCTCAGCCATGGAGCCAACTGGGTGACTTTGGGCCAGTCACAGACTCTCAGCCCAACCTACCTCACAGGGTGGTTGTTGTGGGGATAAGATGGAGGAGGAGATGTAAGCTGCCTTGAGCCCTTTGTAGGAAAAAGGCAGGATATAAATTGGAAAATAAATAAATAAATAAATAAAGATGGAAGAGGAACGCTAAGGACACTGGTACAGGTTTACTATATGGGCAAAAAATGTCCTTTGACAGTTTGGAAAGTCGATGGCAATCCCGTTTGTAGCTCATACTGGAAAGGCACTGATTGTGAGAGTGGAATGAGCTTTGTTCTGGGGTGAAACTCTCCAAGCCTCATAGGAGATTGGCTAGAAAATAGTAATAATCCTGCAATTCCTTTTCCTTTTTGTTCCCAGCCTCTCACCTGGTTGCTTCTGCACCCATAAGAAAAGTCCTTGGAAAATGACCTGCCCAAGGAGCTAGTTCCACCTGGTATCCGTGGAAAGACCTTCCACCAAAACAACAGAACCCAGCAGGCTGGGAGGGAAGAGGGGGAGGAAGCTGTGGGGAGATCAAGGAGAGTGGGTGTTCAGGCTCAGCAGGAGAACGAGGATCTGGGTTTGTTCTTCATATTTTAGGTGAGCACTAAATGGAGACGTGCATTTTTGTGACAGGCAATATGAGCCTTGGTCACGTCTTTTCTTCAGATTCCTTGAAACCTCTTTGGGCCTCAGCTGTGCTGGCTGAGAGAGTGGAAAGGAGTGCTCTGAAGCCTGACTCCTCGCTGCAACCTTGAAAGGCTTTTCTGAGGTTGCAGCAGGGGCTCTGCCTTTTGCTATCACTGCCCAGACAGTGTCTACCAGACCTTGGGTTTTACTCTGACTGTTCTATAATTTATTGCAAACCTCTTGGGATTTTTTAACAAATGGTAACCCTAGATAAACATTTCAAAGGCAGAAAGAAACACAATTAGGTGCTCAGAAATCAGAACCAGTGCAACTGGCAGTACCTTGGCTACTCTTGTGCTTTAATGTGCTTTTGCTGCAAATAACAGCAAAACGTGTGGCCTCTGAGCAATCCTCCTCAGCCCCTGCCATGGTCACTCCAGCATCCACTGGGACTTTTCAGGGAGCTTCTTCCCAAAGGATCCTGTCTGCTTCCTGGAATATTCTTGGATGTTCAGGAAGCATCAACTCTGCTCTAGATCATTTTTCTTGCCAGGGGAATGATCCTATGGGCCAGAGACAGCATCCAAAGAGTCACAGCATAGTTCAGTTTCCCAGCTCTGAAGCTGCAGACAGCACTCTAGTCTTGGAGCTGGAAATTGGAGCTCTGCCCTCCGCTCCCGGTAGCTGATGTGGAAGGAACCATGCTGGCTGCTCTCCAAGGTTGGACAAACAATCTCAAAGAGGGGTGAAAGGGGGCATGTCAGAAGGCAGGGAGTGGGGGAGACTGGAGAGGCCAGCGTATGAGGTGTCCTGACACTGCTCCAGCCTCCCTCCCCTCACAACTGCTCCAGCTAGACCAGTAAAAGAAACCACAAAAAACCATCCAATGATAACTGCTGGGTGGAAAGTTGGGATCGCCTCTGCCATTATCCCCACTCAACTCTGGGTGCTGACCAGACTCTGAGTTCAGGGGTTTACAGGCATGCCAATAGGAATGCACCCTAAAAGATCCCAGGAAAGTGCTGGAGGGTCCCACTTGAAGCAATAATGGGGAAAGTAGTGATTGGATCCATGCAGCTGAGCGGTTGCTCCCTGCCTGCCTCAGAAACCTCCACACAGCAACCTGTACGTGAGAATACCGTATCTCTCCGAGAGAATGGTGCATGCACATTTATGTGCCTGAGAGTGGAGTGGGGGAGGGCAAGAGAGACCGGGCTGTGACTGTGTGAACGTGGAGGCATGGTTTTGCATCCACGCACACGTGTGGTCTACACACGGAGAGACGGACTGCTCACCCCCACCGCCTGGGAAGACCTGCCGCGGAGGAGGAAGAGCCGCGGGCTTTAACCCGCCGGCCACACAGAGAGACGGACTGCTCACCCCCACCACCCAGGAAGGCCTGCCACCGCCGTGCCGCCCGGAAGGCCACCGCCAGCACGCAGCCGGCCCGGCTGCACCACGTGGCACCACCTGGCCGGCACGTGCTCGGCGCGCCCTGCTCCACCCCCTCCCCCCGTGCAGGTGAGAGCTGTGCCGCTCAGGGGGAGCAGTGCGGAGGAGGAGGATCCACGGGCTTTAACCTGCCATCCGCACGGAGAGACAGACTGCTCATGCCCACCGCCTGGGAAGACCTGCCGCTGCCGCCGCGCTGCCCAGAAGACCACCGCCGGCACGCTGCCAGCCCAGCTACACCACACCTGGCCGGCACGTTGCCAGCCCAGCTGCACCACACCTGGCTGGCATGTGCTCGGCGCGCCCTGCTCCACCCCCCTCCTCCGGCACAGGTGAGAGCTGTTAATCACAGGTCGGTGTGTGTTTTCAAATGGCAACCCGTCTTTTAATGAAGCCCATGGGGAAGTGATGGGGAATGTGCCTGTGATTATCAGGAAGCTTCCCATGGATCCCTCCTCTAAAAGCTAGGTGCGTCTTATGGTCAGGTGCATCTTACAGAGCAAAAAATATGGTAAATCTGAGCATTGGCACTTTCAGAGCATGGCAGGGTTTCATTCCGTGCCGTTGTAGCTGGTTAAGGTCCTGCTAAGTGACAAACTGTCTCTGCACAATCAAAACTGACTCTAAGCACTAGCTTTATGGCAGAAGGGGGTTTGCTGGGCTGCTTTCCATCAACTTCTCCTTGCAGAGGCCAGCCTCCGGCATACCTTGCAGCCTGGAACAATGAACACTAGTACACGTTTGTGTAGAATGTTCTGAGCAAGGATATAAATCACCAAATGTCATGTTTTTACCTGACCATGCCAGCATTGTATTTACTTTACACTTCTGGAATCTGGGCTTGATGTTTCCTAAGCAATGGCTGGCTTGTGCCGGAGAATCAAAGGACCGAGTCACTTGAAACAGTGTTTTAACTATTTTATCAATGAATAGCTCTATTCTAGCTGGCAGATATTTAAATGGATCCAAGCACACAGTACTTTGCGAAAAAAGGAAAGGAGGCTTCCCTCCCATTGGGCAGACTTTGCTGCAGTGAGATATAAGTGGCAGCCTTATACGGCCTGCCCTGGCCCATCAAACCCAGAGCCTGAAGCACAGCCCATCCCCCAAGGCTCGCCGAAGGCTTTTCCCAGCCCTAATTCATGGGTCTGTTGAACTGGCATTGCTGGAGTTTCCTAGAAAGAGGAATGCTCCCCCTCTCCCGCAAAGCCTTTCTCATACCACTTGATCCTGTGCTGTGGCATGCTGACACACAGGGCAAGGGGTGATTCCAGATGAGGCTTTCTTTGGCCTCATTCGTCGGAAGTGAAGGGAATACAGACACCGTCTTCCATCTGCATTTCTCACATGTTCCCTTCCACTCCTGCCATCTTTTTTTCTTATGGCAGCAGATCCCTTAAGGAGAGAAAGATGGGTTGGATTCAGAATCTGCCTTCCACACGGGGAAGGCTTTTCTCATGGAGAATCCCTCCACCCAATTTTGGGGAGCCTCACTCCCACCACATACATACCCTCTGCAGCTCACTCCATTTGTGAGGTTTCACAGCCCTCTGTGTAGCGATCTCAGGGGACTGGAGGGGTTGCCATGGGCAGGAATGTTGACTCCTGTTACTGCAGTTGATCCAACATAAATTGAGACCCACCCCAGTTCCTTTGGCTTGGTGGTGCTTGGCAGCATCTGACTGCGAAAACCCAAAGGGCCTTTCCCATCCCTGCTTGTAGAATTTAAAAGCCAATATTTTTGTAGCATTAATTTAATTTACAGCGAGTTCATTGGGTACTGCCTGCAATTTATCCCATCCATAACACTTTGTCATTCAAGCAGTCCCTCTAGCTGCTTTGAAATGCATCCTTAAAAATAACCTTGGAAAAGAGCAGGTATGCTTGCTTCTAGATTGGAACAAAACCATTCCAGGAACAATCATTTCTACTCACCTGGGGTAATCTCTAGACCCATAAAAGCCCTCTTGTGCAAGCAGTGGGTCCCACAAGTGCACAGGCATGATCAGAGACCTCCAGAAAAAAACAAATTCAAACTACAATTGAGAGGTTCTAGCTAGGCATATCTGCTGAAACTAAAGGTAAAGCTGTGAAAAGGCTGTTTTAAAAGTTGCTTTTTAGGGGATTTCCTTCTTGTTAGGGAATGCCTGTTGGCATCAACTTCTGATCTTTTCAGATATTTGTAAATAAAAAGCCTATATTTGGCAAACATGGTACCTTCCCAGCTCTCTATGCAAAATAAACGGAACCTTCTAGCATTGCCTGTGCAACAGTTGTCCTCATTCCAGAGAGTGATTACTGCTATTATAATATTTCATTATGCAATGATTGGTTGGTATGTATTTTCAATTTGATTTATGGATTATTTGTGTTATACTGCCCTACTCTGATTTTATTGTAAACCATTTTGACAGTCTCATGTCAGAAATACCAATGATTTACTAATATTGACATTTCTCTTCATCATTACTAGACTCCTACCAGTATGTTTAATTCCTTGCATAATATCCACAAATGATAAAAATGCACTCATGCCTTCCTGGCTCTGAAACATGCTCATTGCCACCCTCCATTGCACCCATAGGTACTGGCTCTATTTTCTAGCTGCCTATAAAGATGGTTTGTGTATTTTCAGTTCCTGTTTTCAGTCCTTGTCTGCCACTTGTATCAATCTGATTTTTCCAATTTCAGCCATTGCTTCTGAGAATAAATTGTTACAATTTGGCTTTAGTTTGTTAATTAATTAATGTATTTATATGCTACATTACAATATAAATACAATATGCAAAAACATTTCTAAGTGGTTTATGGAAAATTAAATACATTGTAATAAATGCAATCTTTAAATCATGAGCTAAACACACAGAGACACATAGACACACCCCACAAAAAATCAAACAGGGCAGCACAACCTACTAGAGAAGGTTTGGCAAAGGCTTTACCACCCAGAACACACTGCAGCTGGCACTTGTGAATACTACGAAATACTTGGGAAGCCCTTCCGCAAGGTGGACCACACTGCAGAGTAGGCCTACTTCCAAGTTGCTGCCAGGTGGCATGGGTAGCTTGTGGTACAAGCAGCATAGCCTCCTGCAATCATCTCAGCAATTTCCCAGGGTTCTATCTGGGAAGGTGATCTTGAAGTCTGGCATTCCAATGACATTTCTAATCCGAAAGCCAGGCTATATGTGACACTTGATAACCTCCACGTCTGAAAAAGTTCATTCTCGTTTGTTGGGAAGCATTCTGAAACAAATAGTTCAAAAGTGGTTCCTTCACATGCTACTAGTCCTCATGGAAGTGGCTCATTCATTTGGCTCACTCATTGCCACAGTGTGAAACACTCACTGATTTATCTTGAAATAAGCACTTCTATTTTTCTCCATCTCATGGAAAACACAAATAGATGTTGTCCATTGGCTTAGCCTGAGTAGCTCTACCGGGTTCAGGTTGCAAGCGCTGGTGTCTGCATAGCACAGCTGTCCTCACTTTGATTGGCTGGCTCGTTCTTTCCATCCTGTTTTACAGAATTTCAAAGGCTGCACCAAGGAAAACATTCTGAGCAGAGAATGATGCCTCCCCAGCTTCTAGGGAGGAGTGGCCCGGATGGAAAATTTCCACAACCAGACAGGTTTTACAATTAACCAAGGAAATGTAGTGACATGAATGCAGCGAAGGGGTTTTTCTCCCTTTCTGCTCCCTGTGAGTGCATTCACTGTGGGTGGCCTCATTTAACAAGGGAGCTTGGGTGGGGCTGGGAAGCTATCAAGTGTCCTGGCTACCAGCATATCACAGCCTAAAAGTAACAGCATTAGTTCTTGCTTTGTATACTGCAGCTCCCAGGCAGCCACCTTCACAATGAAAGGGCCCTGTTTCCAATCAGCCATAAGCACAACACAGGAGAGATGTTTTTGCACCTGGGGTACGTCACCCATCCTTGTGCTCCTTGCTCACACCATCTGCGATCTTCTACTTTTGCCATTGTCAATTGCCTTTCATTAATTTGCAGAAATGTTTGCAAATTAATACCCCCAACCAGAAATCCCTTGGCAAGCCCCAGGAGCTGCACAATTGCTTCAGACTGCTAAGGGGCCATCCAGGTTTTTAACATAACTGTGAAGACAGTTCTGCCCAATTTCTCTCTGATAACTGGATATAGTTTGCTGTATCCTGTAGAACAGACCACAGAAATTAACAGATGGATCAACTTTGACCGAATCAGGAGTGTCAGGAAGTCTGTGGAGGGAGGTGCCTGTGGGCATATTGTACCTATGGGCTCCATACTGAAGCAGCTGGCACAAAATCAAGTCGTGCTCAAGGCATTACGTTTGTTTACTGCTCTCTCCTGACTTTTGACTACTTTATTTTAGTGTTACATCCGTAGCCATTTGCATGGATGACAGATGCTGCCTTGTACGCATGTGTCATGTGGACCTGGAATGGTGCCTTACACTGAGGCAAGCCACTGGTCCATCTAGCTGAGTAAGCTCTGAGATGCCAGCCAACAGGTTCCCAGGGATTCGGCCAGGGAACTTTGCAAGCACAGCTGGAAAAGGCAGGGGTTGAACTCGGGGCCGCCTGCATGCAAAGGAGGCACTCTAATGGTGAGCTGGCTGAATGCATGTCAATCAAACCTCCCATTACCCTCTTTGTCATAAACAATCAAAACTCAAAAAAGGAACTGGGCTAATGTGGGTTGGATGCCTATTCATCTCAGAATGGTTTTATGGAATGTGTGGCATCACCATTGCCTTCGCCATTTGTCCACTTTCCTCCCAGCTGTGAGAAACGCGAGGGGTTGCATCCAGCCCTAGTCAAAGTAGTGTGGCCAGATGTCGATCCTAAGGAAGGGTGCTTGCATGGCAGGGACTGTTTCCTAGCCCACTCACGTCTGCTGGCCCAGGCAAGGGCACAGACTGGCTGCCTTTCAGCCTAGCCCAGGGAAAGTGTGGAAGGACCCTACTTCCCTTACCGTGTTCTTGATAGAGGACTAGGTGACACAGATCGTCTTTAAACACACTTGATAACGGTGCAGGCAGAGTTCAAGTCTGAACCGGTGTGTAGATGTGTTGGAAGAAGCATGTAGCAAACTCTTTAACACATTTCACTCAAATTGAGGCACAGCTCTACAGTTGCATTCCTCAACATGGGACCCTCCAAGCAGGATTGGACTACAATTCCCATCAGCCCTAACCTGCATGGCCACTGGTCAGTGTTAACGGGAGCCTCGGGCTGAAACATTTGGAAGGTGCTATGTTGGCACAGGCTGGCCTAGAGGGATTTTAAAGAAGTAGCTGTTTGTACCGATGCTGTTCCACAGTCCTCCCAGTGTCTGCCAAATGCAGACTTTTAACAGCCTCGTAAGCAGGTGTGAACCTGTGTCAAGGGTTATAATAGAATTAAAGCCACTTCCACTGAGATTAACGTGTTGATGTGGTGAAGACTGAAGTGTAAACAGCGGACCTGGCTCCGTCAGCTAGCGCTGCAAATGTGTGACTTGACTAGGATTGTAGGGCTGAAATGAAAAAGTGCCCTTAAACTGCATATGGAAATTGAAGGAAAGCTGGTAAAAATGAGTGAAGAGCTTTAAGGGGGGGGGGGGCAATGTAAGGTTAGAATGATGAACCAAATAAATACATTGGGTTCAGAGTTCTTCATCCTAGCAACCTTGGTTTCTATGCAAAGTTGTAGATGTGTTAAAAGCCCTCAAGTGGCCAAATCACCTATAATGGCTTTATATAACTGGCTGAAGGAAGGAAAGTGGTAAGTTTAGGTAATTCCAAACAAGGGTATTATTGTGTCTCTGCCTTGCTCACTTCTATCTCCTTTCTTTCTGCAGAAAATCTGTGCAGGATCCTCTTATGGATCATTAACTAGAACGAAAAACAGAAGGTAAGAATAAATGGTAATTTTTCCCAGTGGAAAATGATCAGGTGGCTGGAACACCGCCTCTGTGAGGAGTGGCTGCAAGAACTGGGACTGTTCAGTTTAGAAAAAGTCTGAGTTAAGGGAGCCGATAGAACTATTTACAATTATGCATGGAGTGGAGAAAATGGAGAGGGAGACACTCAAACCCAAGGTCATCTTCTGTGCTTGGGGGAAGGTTTAGGACAGGCAAGAGAAAGTATCTCTTCATACAATATATAGTTGGTTGCCAAAAGTTTCTCCAAAATGGGCCTTCTGGCTAAAAGCAGTTCTGCACTCTTGCTTTAGACAGAGGATCAAACTACTGAGATGGTGGTGGGGAAAAGTCTGTGTTTCTTTTTGCAGGGTTTCTTTTTTAAAATGTTTAAGGTGGGCACAAAGGGTAGAAGAGAACTTCGTTGGAGCATTAGCACTGAGTAAAGAAGTGTTGGACTGCTTAGGGCAGGCATGTCCAAAGTCCGGCCCGGGGGCCAGTTGCGGCCCGTTTTCAAATTTCGAGCAGCCCGCAGCCTCTTCTCCCCGCCGGCTCAGCCTGTCACTCATCCCCGCCGGCCGGCGTTTTTCCCTTCACCGCACAGCGGTTCCCGCAGCTGTCCCCTGCTGCCTCCTGCTCCTTCAAGGCTGGTGGTCATATTTCACCAGGAGATGGCAGTAGGCCTGAGTCAGCACTCTCGCCACGTGGCCCTTGTGACACAAGGCTTGTGTGCTCATTTCTAAAATGGCGACTGTAACTAAAAAAAGGAAAGTTGACAGCGAGGGCCACCGCTTCCAGGACAAGTGGAAATTTTTTCACGGAAATACGAAACAACTGTGTCTGCCTAATTTGCCAAGAGACTGTGGCTGTTTTCAAGGAATTCAAGAGGCACTACCAGACGAAACATGCTAACTACAACAAGCTAACTGGGAACGAACGCGGCAAAAAATTGAAGGAACTGGAAGCTGCTTTAACGGCACAGCACGTTTTTTCACAAGAGCCCATGAGTCAAATGAAAATGCCACAAAGGCGAGCTATGAGGTGGCAACGCTGATTGCCAAGCACTGCAAACCTTTCACTGAGGGTGAATTTATTAAAGACTGCGTGATAAAAATGGTGGAGAAAATTTGTCCTGAGAAGAAGCAAGAGTTTGCCAATGTTTGCCTGGCTCGTAACACTGTGGTACGGAGAATTGAAGACATTTCATCTGATATTAAGAGTCAGTAAGAGGCAAAAGGAGTGGAGTTTGACTTTTTTTCGTTAGCCTGCGACGAAAGCACGGATGCATCTGACACCGCTCAGTTATTGATTTTTTGAGAGGAGTGGACAAGGACATGAACGTGAGTGAAGAGCTACTTGACCTCCAGAGCCTTAAGGACCAAACAAGAGGAACAGATTTATTTGTTTCTGTTTGTTCCGCTGTAGATGACATGACACTACCATGGAATAAAGTCACTGGGATTATTACGGATGGCGCACCTGCCACGGCTGGCGAGCGAAGTGGATTATCAACCCTAGTCTGTAACAAAGTCAGCGAAGAAGGAGGCAAAGCTATAAAACTCCACTGTATTATTCACCAACAAGTTCTCTGTGCCAAACATCTGAAATATGATCATGTTATGAAACCGGTGATGAAGGGTATTAATTATATTCGCTCCAAAGCCCTGTGCCACCACCAGTTTCAACAGTTTCTACTCGACATCCAGGCTGAATACGGAGATGTTGTGTATCACAATGAGGTAAGATGGCTCAGTCGGGGGTCTGCACTGCAGCGCTTCTACTCCCTTAGGGAGGAAATCGGACAATTCTTGGCAAAAAAGGGACAACCGAAGCCAGAGCTATCTGATCCTGTTTGGCTGGCTGATTTTGGATTTTTAGTTGACATAACACGACATCTCAACGTGCTGAACATGAGCCTTCAGGGGCAAAATGCAGTGGTAAGCCAACTGTATTCACATATCAAAGCCTTTGGGACCAAGCTGCTACTTTTCCAAAGGCACCTGTCACAAATGCAGCCCAATACCACACATTTCCCATCGCTGCAGGAAATAATGACCAGTTTTCCACAGAACAATATGAATGCACAAAGAAGGAGGTATGAAGCAGACATCTCATCTCTGGCTGAGGAGTTTCAACAGCGCTTTCGGGATTTTGCAGCTATTGAAAAGGAGATCACGCTTTTGTCATCTCCTTTCTCTGTGGACCCGGATGACGCTCCAGACCACCTGCAGCTGGAGCTCATTGAGCTGCAGTGTGACGCCGAGTGTCGCAGTCGGCACCAACAGCTCCCTCTTGTCAACTTTTACTGCCAGCTGGATAAAGACAGGTTCCAAGAGATTCGAACATTTACTAAGAAAATGCTGAGCTTGTTTGGTTCAACATACTTGTGCGAGAAGACATTCTCGATTATGAACATTAACAAGAACCGTGTGAGGACGAGACTAAGTGACTTTCACCTGCGTGACATCTTGCGCATCAAAACCACTGTTTTTGAGCCAGACTTGACCTATACAATGCAGTCGAGATCTCAATATCACCCTTCACATTAGTGCAGTTATTTGTTTAGTCTTTCATAAAATAGTTCATTTGCATTTAATGTTAATGGTCCAAAGAATGTCAGGCTGAATGGTCGGCCCCCACACATTTTCACCTCACCAAATCTGGCCCTCCTTGCAAAAAGTTTGGACTCCCCTGGCTGAGGGTATTAGACTGGGACTAGGGCAATCCAGGTTGTAGCCACCAACTGACTGTGAAACTCAGTAGGTGATCTGAGGCCAGTCACTGACTCTCAACCTACTCTACCTCACAGGGTTGTTGTGAGGTTAAAATGAAAATGAGAAGGACCATG
This sequence comes from Varanus komodoensis, assembly GCF_004798865.1. Taxonomy (NCBI): domain Eukaryota; kingdom Metazoa; phylum Chordata; class Lepidosauria; order Squamata; family Varanidae; genus Varanus; species Varanus komodoensis. The sequence continues at coordinate 730,582 of NW_025335408.1, read as the reverse complement.
TAAGCTACCTTGGGTTCCTTGAAAGAAAAAAAAAGGTAAGATATAAATGGAAGGTCATTGTCATCATAATCATCTTCAGTTTAAGTCTTCATCTATAATTTTTGTTAGAATAATTCAAGCTGTTTAAGCTGTTGTTAGTTCTGCCACAGACAAAGCTATCTGTACCATGCCCAAATTTTTTGTTTCTTTGTTTTGCTGTAGGGCTAATCACACCTTAAAGGAGACAATATGGGTGTGAAGGGAGTGTCAATGGGGAAAAGCTTGACAGGAAGGATAAACTCTGCTCACTGAGCACCACTGTTCTAGAGGAAATGAGCTGCTGTTTAAAAAAAATGCATGGGGTGGGGTTAACAACAAGGGCAATTTAGGCCTTCAAGCAGCCAAACATCAAGGAGTGAAGGCAAGCGGTTTCACGAACTGGCAGCCCGAAGTGCACAGAATTTGCTGAGCAGGCAAGTACACTTAAATCTCCTGTTTCATGTTGCTCATAGCATTCAGATGGAAGTGTCTTGAATTTACTCCATTCTAGCACAGAAGGACACCTGCCTGGTTATCAGTGCCTTGGAAGACAGGTGTGTGTCAGTCATATCAATGGTGTTGTGGGTGAACTCCCATTACCTTGAACCAGCCTGAGATGATGGGGACTGGAGAACTACTACTTCTGGACTGTGGTTGTTATACTGATTTATTGTAAAAAAATTATAAGCCGCCTTTTAGGGAAAAATCCTCTGAAGGCAGAATACAAGATTTTAAAACACAAAGCACCAGAAAGGAAGGAAGGAAGGAAGGAAGGAAGGAAGGAAGGAAGGAAGGAAGGAAGGGGAAGGGGACAAACAAAACAACAACAACAACCCAGCTGGATACTACCAGGTAGACAAAAGCACCAAATAAAGTACTGGCTGAATTGTGCTGCTAGGTAAATAAATAAGTCTTCAGGGCCCACTGGAATGCCTGTAATGAAGGAGTCTGTCACGTCCCACAGTCCAGTTGCATGAGATTTTCTCTCTGATCATTTGAGTAGAAGCCCACACAAGTAAGTAAGGAAGTGTTTTACTCTTCAGCTGCAGGGTAAGTTACAACGGGAGCCAAGCTAAACAAACACCAAGCAACAGGGCGCGGTGTTAGAATACCCACATAATTAATAGAAAGAAACAAGTCAAAAAGGCAGCCTCCAAATGCTTCTACAAATGTTTCTAGAAAAAGATGAAGGAAGCCAAATGCCCGTGGGGTTAAAGAGAGGGAGAGGGGAAAAAAAAAATCCATGGTTAGCATGGCAGGAGCGTCACTTGAGATTTTAATTGTGCCATTTCAGAGAGTCAGAGCAATAGGCTGCGCCCCCCCCCCCACCTGAGAGAATCACTGCAGCAGTAGAAGCAACTCAAGCCACAAGCCAATGTACCTTTAGACAGAAAAAAGGCTGCAAGCTAGGAGCCTTTTATATAGGATTGTGTCCTTAATTTCTCTCTGTAAGCTATGACGGGGAGAGTGCTTGCTGAGAATTAGAACTGAAATGCAAAACTAAAAACAAACAAAACACAGAAAATGGCAGGGAGGCAATTGCTGTTTCACAGTCTTAAGCTACAGGTCTTTTAGAGCAGTGCTGTGCAGAAGCAGATGGAAATCTTCTCACAGTTCTCTGGGGGATGCGTAGTAGATGGTCAACAAGGATTTCCAAGTCCCAGCTGTTTAACAATAGCAGCAGCAAAATGAATCTTCTCATCCACTAAATTATACTGCTGAAATGAATTTTGGTGCAAGGAAGGGTGCGCTTTGTGTATGGAAAGGCTGTGAACACCATTCAGCTGTGGTACTTAAAACAAATTCCTGGGACTGGAATTTTCTAAGTATATGGGGGTCGGGGGTAAGGCCAGGGTTGTAGGAAGTTCCGCTTGGTGGATCTCACGGTGCTGGTGGATCTCATGGCGCTAGTAAAAGCAAAGCTTATCACCAAATAGCGAAGTTTTAGATGTCTTAGCAGTTATTGTGTGAGAATTCTGTGGTATATGAAACATAGGCAGTGTAATTCTAGACATGTTAAGTAAATTCCATTGAATCCAACAAGACTTAATCCCTGGAAAAAAGATATCAGATTGTAATGTAAGGCTATTGGCAGTATGGGCCAATATTATTCATATGAATGTCTTTAAGGACATAGCTGGGAAGGGGTTTGCAAGTCATTTCTGCAATGCTGTTGTCTGTCTAGAGCCTTACCTGTGTTTTCCAGCCTTTTTAGCATGTTACTTGTTAGAACAAACAGTCTGGCATATAATTTTAAACTGCACTTACCAAACCACAACCTTGTGGGAAGTCACAATTTCACTAGTGTGTGGCTGTGCCACAGCGCCACCTTGTGGTTGGTTAATAGAATATGTATAGATTGGTGGAGAAATACAAACTGGAGTTGTGGGGGATGCACGTAAGGGATGCATTTTTACTTTTGAAATGAAAATGGAAGAAGCCTCAGTAAAACACTGGGTTAAACCTCTCTTGTAGAGAAGCCTATTGTCTCTCCAAAACTAGACAGGACAGTGACAGGAAATTTCTGTCTCCACCTAGTGATTAAACTATATAATGGCAATATCCACACACAACGGGTTGGATCCAAATTCATTAATGTTTAGAATAGATCTAACTTTTGATGGGACTATTCAAGCATGACTCAGTTTGCCTCCCACTGCATGATTTTATTTGTATCTCCTCTCTGGAAACCTGCACTGCAGACTTGTTCCTGGTAAGCAGCATCTGCCCAGGTGAGTCCGTGTGTGCAGGGCCAGTGCTACACCTGGCCAGGATGGAATCACCTCATCCTGGCTCAGCTGAGGGCAGGAGACATGGAGGTTGTGGCAGCGGAGACTCGGGCCTTGTAGAGACCTTCCAGCCCCTTCATTGGACACTCTGTTTTCTTTTCTAAGAACTATGCTTCTGGGTCTTTTATTTGTGGAGGTATAAGGGGGAAAGTGCAGTAAGCGTTTTGACCAACTGCTTGCTAAAGGCCAAACTACATGTAACCAGTTCTGTGTAGCCCGTCCTTTTCTTTTCTTTAAATGCATTACAGATGAAGAGTGAAGGAGTGATCAGCTTGTGTGGAGGAAGGCAGCCTTAATTTTTCCTTCCTCCTTTTCTTTGTAGCCTGGGGCAACTACTGATCATGACAATACTGGTGCTCTGATTGGCACCAGTAGGAGCATTTTTACTACCCCTTGTAGCCATGTGGGTGGACCAGTGAACAACCAAGTGTAGTATGCAGTTTGGCCACCAGAGATAAATGTACCTATTTCTGGCCAGTGAGTGTAAATGTATTGGGGCTGATTTATTTTTATATTTTATAGAGTTAAATTTTATTAATATTTATTATATTTATTAATTGATTTAATTCCATTTCTATGCCACCCCATAACCTGAAGTTTCTCTGGTCAGTTTACAAATGCTAAAACAAAATAAAAACATATGTACACCTTTTTCCTGCAAGGAACCCAAAGTTTACATGATCCTCCTCCTCTTTTTCACTCTAACCACACTACAATCCTGCAAGGAAGTTTGGGCTCAGACTCCATGACTGGGCACCCCATGAGCTTCATGGTGGAGTGGGGACTAGAATCCGAATTCCAAGGCGCATCCAACACTCCAACCGCTACATCAAGATTGGTTATTGAATATAATTAAATATTTTAAAACACATCTGCCTACCTATAATTTTGGGACTTCTCCCCCTTTCCTCCCTTTTTTCAGCTGCTCTATACTAACTTCATACCTCCACAGGCCCCGCATGATAAAACCTCTGGCTACACTTTTGGTGCAACTGGATATGTGGCTCTTTCAGTCTAAGTTGCCTGAACAACATAATTGTGAGAATATAAAGGGGTCAGCCTCTGTGCACAATCCTAAGCATGATGCAAAGGTGCCCCAGAAGGGAGCAGCCACATTGAGAAGCCAGCCACCATGCCCTGCCAGTGCTGATCCTACATTTTCAAAGGCTCTCAAGAGGCCCACAGACCCTCCTTCGGGGAGCCCATCTTCCCACCAGCACTGTCACCAACTGTTCTTGCTCCTCATCCTCTTTTTCATTGTCTCTGCTGCTTGGTTGCCCAGCTGGCAAAGAACAGAGGCACCTCTTGCTCTTCTGTCTCTCTATGAGCCACAGCAAAAGGCAGACAACAGAGTGAAGAGGAAGAGTAGTTCTAGGGGACACCCTGTGGTAGATGGGTCATGGGCAGGAACCCACAAGCTGACCCTGTCATAGACCCTGAATCCCAGGGCACAGGAGCAGCCCCCCTCAGAAATGCAGGCTCTGTGGATTCAATTACAGTGGGGGCTTACAGAGGACTTGCACACAAAAATCCATATAGCTAGATCCACTTTGTGATGAGAGTAAAAAATCACAAAGTGAATACAATCTCCTCCCTTCCCACAAATATCTTACAGCTGAGCCTTGGGGAAAAAAAGAACTCTAGAGGTAACACACAGCAGTTGGGAAGTGTTCCTGTAGGATCCTAATATTCAAGGCTCTCTACCAAATGCACGATGCTTTTAACATCAGCCACTTCAAAGAGCTCTTTCATGTACCACACATTTCCCCCTCCCTCATCCAGTTTGTGTGCAATAAGAAGGCAGAAACTAGCCTTAATGCGACTCACCGTGTGGGCAGCCTTCACTCAAGAGGCCCCTGAATACTGCAGACGTCTCTGCTGGACATATGCCGGATAAGGATTCCTCCTGCGGTCACCTGTGTTTAGCAATGCCAGGCAAACGATGGTTTTCATTTCTCCTAAGCCGTAAAGAACAGACTCCCGTTTCTGATGCAGCTGGTTACAGCTACAGCCCAGAGAAGCCACTTAAGCACAAAGAGGGCACCTATTTGCATGAATCTTCATGTGCTAATTTCGAGATCTGTAGATGTGAAATCAGAAATAATGCTTAATATTTAATTAGAAATAAAGCACATCTCACTATAGTGGGGAATGCTGAGGAAGGGACCTATGCATGTATGTCTGCTTCATCTGCAGTCCAGGTGCTGTCAATCGGTAACTTCAGGGCCCCCTGATTTCCTTGCTTTAAATTGGATGTAGTTTGGACAGCCCTTCAACTGCAGGACCTTGAAGGAGCGGAGTGCCATCTGTAAAGCAGGATACCTGGCCAATCTGGTCCAGCCAGAACAACTAGTTCACTGTGGTCAGAAGGCAAGAGAGCAGGAATCTTGTATCTGTTCTTGGTGTATCAAAGAGGGGCTTCTGGCCTGGTGCAACTTCTAACACAAAGCAGAAACAGCTACACTTGCTGTGAAATGTCCTCTTCCCCTTACCTGTTAAAGGTGCCAGAGCAAAGTCCAGCTCTGCCTTTGGACACCCCAACATGCATTATCTCGCTAGCGGCAAACCAGCCTCCTCTTCTGGCTCTTTGTGTGGGATTGCCAACACTATCCATTGCCTTTGTTAAGCACCAGGAAGGCAAGCTTCAGGCATCGTAGTGGTTCACAAACAGAGAAGGGATGGCTCTAAGTTCAAAGGGGCCATTCTGGCAGCCCCTTCATCAGTGAGTTCTGGTAGCCTTACCTGCTGGTACAGAACAATCTTTCAAGCAGCACCAAGCTTCTGGGTCTAGCACCCACTTTAGGTGCCTGCAATCCTGCAATGCTCCTCACGTAGTGTTGCTTTGAGTAATTAAGATGGTGGATGCACTCAGCTATGCAGTGCTGATCGGAGCTCCTGAACTAGTTTAATGGGAAGCGGTGAGGAATGGTGCCGGGAAGGTGGTCCCCCAACATCTACTCAAGGAGTTGAGCATTGGTGTCATCCCTGGTGTAATCATACATCATTTGTGTAAGACTCTCAAACTGGGCACACTGGCCTCAAGGACCTTACATGGCGCACGCACGATAGCTTGCCAGATGGGTGCTGGGCAGCTTCTTGGAGCTGAATGACAACAATGTGAGTGGGACAGCACGGTTCAAAGGACAGAATGGGCCAGCTGGGCTCTATCTGGTCCTACATCACTTCTAACTTCAGTCTGACTTTCTAGAGCAACGGGTTGCTTGGGTAAAGACTGATAGGCTGTAGCCACCACATTAGTGGCTCAGTTGCTTGTTGGGCCAGAACCACCTTCATTTGCAGATACCATTACCAACAAATTGGGATCTTGTTTGGCACTAGGACTGCCAAAAAGTTGTTGACAGGATGAAGCTCTAGTCCCAACCAACAGGTTCTGTTCCTCACACCTGGAAAACTGTAGCCTACCCACCTTCTTTACTCAGCTCTATGGAAGCAGTGGTGTTGAACCTCTTTCAGCCTGAGGGCCAATTTCCACTTCAGATAAGTTCTCAGGTGCCACATTCCAGTTGTAGGTGGAGCCTATCAAAAGGGGAAAGGCCAAAATACCCATACTACCACTACATTTTAGTGTAAAGCTTTTACTCCCACTAACTGTAACTTAACTATACATTTCAGTTTTTTAGAATGGGGGGAAACCTGCACAAAATTGAAGAAAAAAAACCTACTAAACTACAGGTCCCTGAGGAATGGGGAATGGCACAAGGAAGGGACCATGGTCATACTGGAACCCCAGAAGTTCAGATTGGGACCCTGAGAAGGGATGGTTGAACTATGGGGATCAAGATCCCACAGCCTGATCCTGTTCACCATTTTGCCAGTGTTGCAGTATGGAAAACTGTGCAGTTAACTTTATGTCCTTCTATTGAGGAAAAGGTAACCATAACAACATCTTGTTTATAAAATATTTACAGTGGTAGTGGTCTTTACTTTAATTTTCTTATTTCCTGATCACCCTAGATCAGATTGCAAATCAGAATTGATCCCTCAGGGGCACATATTGGTTTTTACTATTTGGCAGAAACCAGGATGTTTTCCTTAGGAGGAACAGATCTCTTTGATTGCACATTTCTAAAATATGCCAAGCTTGGGAAAAGTTACAAAATCATGAAATGTGTACAGCTATGATCATATCCATTACCAGAGCAAACCACCTGAAGTCTGGTTAGAAAATATGCAGCTCGAGCCAAAAGAACGCTTTTTGCCGGCCCAGTTACATTATAGGAACATTTCCCAAAGTCTGGCTGGGCTCTCCTTGTCTGCTTGCTCAAATCCTCTCCCTATTTAATCAGGAAGGAATGCTTCTCAAAAGATGTCGGGTCATAAGTGCTCAATAAATCAATCCAGATACACCCCTAATGAGTGGCAAATTAAACAGTATTTGTTTTAAGTCCAGAGCTCCTCCTGGGAGATTCCTTCTTAGCAGAAAGCAGCATTTCTCAGTTGCAGGTATGGGGAGATGGGAATTCTGGAATGTTGAGGTTGGGTCTTGGCTCTCTTAGATGTGCTACTCTTTTCCCACCCAGCTGAGGCTCCTAAAAGAAGATTCACATCTTTACTACTTTCCTATTTTTGGAGAAATCATTGCAGGTTCAGCTTAATTTTATCACATAATCATAATACGAAACAACAGAACATTACCAGAGTTACAAAGCATAAGGGCTGGGAGTCATTGTTGTTTTGTTTTGTATATGTCTACAGCAACCAGGCCAATGCTATAATTACAAAGGCTTACTAAGATAACTGCCCACTTTTTGACTGCAGTTTTTCAAGACTTTACAGTGAGTTTTTGTGAGTTTCTTTCCCAGCTAGAAAGCCTGCACTAACGCCATGGTGCAGAGTTTATATTTGTATAGCATGTGCATTCATGTAACTGCAGGAAATTTGTTTCCATGTTTGTGTATTCATGGATAAAAATAATAACTATAAGCATGTATTAGTGTGCATTTAAGCACTGGCTAACAGTGAGGGTGGTCTGCAAAAAAACTGAGAAAAATACAAAGAGGGAGAGGACAGCCTGTCAGCCTTAGATTTAACAGATTTAACAGATCTTTTTTCATAAACTTCGTGAGTAATGTTCAGTCTCTCTTTAATTCAGCCAACATAGAAGGGTTATGGGTCTCTGAAATTTGAACTGATGGTTATTGCTGGTAGCAACATTAAGTCCATTTAGGCAGCCTACTTTTAGGGTCACATCAACATAAGAAATTGGATGGAATGAGGATTGCTACCCTTGGAAGCTGTCAGATTCTTCCAGAAGCTTGCAAACTAGGAAGTCTTGTCCTAGATTTACTTAGGGATGAATGAATGTACAGGTGGATACTCCATTTCTCTAGGTATGATTTATGATTAATGAAGAGGACCGCACTTGGCTGTTCAAAATTAACTTGCTTTTCTAAAAAAAATAAGTAGAGCACTTAGGAATTGGCAGGGCATTTACTTCTCCATCTTTGAGTCTTACCAGTTCTTTTCTTTTGTCAGCATACAATTCCTCTGAGCTGGCTCAGGATATTGGCTATCAGAGGCAAAGAAGATGGTGTCCCCACCAAGCACATACTGTCTTGACATTTTATAATAATTCGATGGTATATAAGATATTTAAATAATAAATAAATAAGTGCTGACCAGACTGATAATCAATTGAATTTTATTTCCAAACTGGTGTCAGAAAAGTGTCTTCATACTGAACTCTCTGTGAAAGAGTTTCCTAAGGCTTTTTTTTCTAGGTGGGGTGGGGGGGTTGTACTCTCTCTCTCTCTCCCCTTCTTAAACATCATCTTGCCTCACAGCCATGATTTCTGGGTTTATTGACTCACTGTTAGTTCTTTTCCATTGTGTTTGGCCATCTTGATTTGTGAGATTCAGTCTAGTTTTCAGAAATGGCAGATAAGGTGGGAAAAAGGTCCGCAGCAGTTTAGGCACTGACAGAAGGGTCTCACACTGCAAGAAGCATCTCACATGCTATTCCATGAATAGCCTAGTGGTGGACAATTCCTTCCAGCTAAATTTAAATTCAGTTTCATAATCTACTCAGCAATTATGAACAATGCCACAGAACACACAAAGCAGGCCCAGCCTCTCCTTCTTCTGAAAGTCCTACATTTGTTTACATACAATAAATTCTAATTGTCATTCTCTGAGAATGCCCCTCCTCCAATAAACTACCTTCACTTGCTTTTGCAGTGGTACAGAAGAGGGGATTTGCCTCCCACCCCATTGCTTTGTTCCTTCTGACCTGTCTTTTAGGTTTCAGGCTGATGGGCAGAGAGTGCCTCCTTTTTATTGATCTTATGCAAGCTCTTCTGGAAGCCCTTTTTGTTTAAGAGCTGGAGGGTGAGTGGGGGTGTGTGTGTTAAACTGTATCTAACATAATGAATTTTTTTCAAGAGTTTTTAATGTTTCTGTAGTACTGTAGCTTTCCCAGGATGCCTGATATCTTTTATAGAGAGGTAAGGCACCTTGGGGAAACTAGGTTTCCCAGACTGCTCAGTGCCTGTGATGCTGCCGTAAATTCCAGGCTTTAGGGAATGGGGGAAGAAACAGGTCTTCCACCAGCCAGTTCTGGTAGCCTTTTATAGGCCTATTATTTTCCTCTTTGTAAACCTTTTCTTGATTTGATTCTTGGTAATATCCTATGCAGTGGTGGTTTGCCATCTGGATTTATAACCTTGTTTTGCCCCTGTGTGTGGGTGTTTGCAAGACCAACACCAAAGGCAGGTGTGGTTGGGCACCTGTCCAGGACTCAGCCTCCAGCAGGGGCCACTGATAAGAGAGTCTTAACATCTTACTCCTCACTTGATCACTATAAGCTATTTGTTACTTTATGCTGGCTGCAGCCAAGACAATGATGGTGGTTGGAAGGAGGAGCAGTGGATACCATGGCCTGCTTGCTCACAGCTTCTATGAATGTCAGGCAAGCAGGTGAAAGCAACGATGAGAGGACGGATGAGTGTCTGGCAACAGGGGTGGTGAGAAGAGAGACACATGAAGGCAGAGGTTTTTCTGAAATTTGGAGCTGGTGCTGTGTCTGGTTGTGCATTCTTCTGAGAAAGCCCAAGTGACTGCTGCCCATGGCAAATGCGAAGAATCACAATTTCCAAGTTGTTATGTTATTTGCGAAGTCGTGCCCGACTCATTGCAACAACATGAACAACATTCCTCCAGGCTCTCCTGTCCTCCACCATCCCCCGGAGTCCACCTAAGCGCACACCAACTGCTTCAGTGACTTCATCTAGCCACCTCATTCTCTGCCGTCCCCTTCTTTTGCAATCTATTGTGCCCAGCATTAGGCTCTTCTCCAGGGGGTCCTTCTTTCTCATTAGGTGGCCAAGGTATTTGAGTTTCATCTTCAGGATCTGGCCTTCTCAAGAGCAGTCAGGGTCGATCTCCTGTAAGACTGACTGGTTTGATCTCCTTGCGGTCCAAGGGACAACATGGTAAAGTGTAAGTGCATAGCACCCTTAGCACAGGTGCTCCAATACTACGAACTGGGATAGCACGATGAGGAAATAGGTATTCTGCCCTAAACTCCCACTAAGGAAATTCCTAATTGCTGAGCTGATTCCAAACTGAGCAAAAAGGAATTTATCACCACTTGTTTGGAGGCTATGAGGAGGGATGCTGTTGTGGCGTTTTTCTGTTTGCTACAGCCAACTGTCTGGACTGTTCTTGGGGTGTGCTTTTAACTTTTAGCTACTACTGTCAGAGACACAATTCTATCCTACAAAATTAGGCAACTCAAGCAACTGCTTATGTTGCTTTATCCCTCTAATAAATAGACTTTCCAATCTTAACTACATGTTTAAGTCTCGTTGCCATCAATTGTACAGGGTGTTCCAAAAAAATTGACATCATTTCGTAGTCTAATAACATAGCCAATTCTCGCTCAAATGATCTCAAATTTTAACAAAATGTGTAAAAACTAACTAATGTTAGTTATGCAATGTTATGCAAGACATGCTACAGCGTGTTTGGCAGGAGGTGGACTACCAACTTGACGTGTGTCGTGTCACAGGCAGTGTGCATATTGAACATTTGTGAAGCTTTGTGAAAACGGTTATAAAATCTACATCCCTTTGAATTTCTTGTTCAAATTTTGATAAATTAATCTTTTATTGTTCAACATGAAGCCAATTTACTTCTGTTTGCCTAGGACATGTAGTAACTCAGATATTCACATTTCAAATAATGTCAAATTTTTGGGACACCCTGTACTTAAATACAACTCATTTCTCTAGGTGAGCCTTAGACAACATGCATTCCTTCAGATATTTTTGTCTACAGCTCCCACAATCCCTCATTTTCTATGTTGTCTATGATCTGTACCTCAAAACATCAAGAGAGCCATGGAGCCCGCCTTGTTTTTGACACATTTATTCTGAATCGGACTGCAAATTGTGTATCCCCTTAGCATTGCTGTTGTTCATGCCTACACCACTCTAGGTTCCCTACAAGGGAAAAAAAGATGGAATATAAATGCAGTGCAATGCTAATGCTAATAATAAGAAATTTGAAGCCCACATCTGGGTGACAGATCATTTACTAGGCTCCAGGTCAAACTTTTTTCTATGGACCAGAGGAATCTCTGCTGCTGCAGCACAAGGACACAGAAAACTGTTAAACTTTGTTACTCCATTGGTCCACCTAGCTCATTATTATCTCCTAGAAGCAGCTCTCCGTGGCTTCAGACAGGAGACTTTCCTATTTCTACTTGGAAATAGCAGGGTAAACCATGGACCCTGTCACTGAACTCTGGGAGGCACTGCTCAGAAACCAGGATGGGAGATCAGTAATGGGAGCTCATGAATATGTATGTAGTTAATGACATTGATGAAGTTAAAGTCCAAAGTCAAAGCAACACTCAGTACTAAATTTGGCAATGGAGAACTTGAGATCACGCTGCTCGTCCCATGGCCAGTGCAAAAGTTAGTTATGCCCTTGGAGTATTTTTACCTTGTTGAATTCAGGCAACTCTGCCCCACCATTTTGATATGAAACCTTACTTTCCATATGTCTGCAGATGTGCTTGAAGTTAGCAGGGGTGGTAATTATGGCAGTTTCAAAGTTGATCTTCAGGTTAGATTTTTTCCCTCAGAGTCAGGCTATACAAAGATGCCTGAAGATTTCCACATTTCTCTCTTTAGTGATGGCCAAGTCATGGCCAAATTTTCCTACAGTGACTTCAGGTGCTTCCAGATGAGCTTTTTATTGTGCAATTGAAATACATCATTCATAGAATTTTACTGGGAGGAGGAGGGAGGGAACAGACATCACTGTCTTCAATTTGTAGCCCTTACAGGTTTTCCTGGTACTGCTGCTTCTATATTTTTTTCTTACCGGAAAAGAAAAAAACCCCATTAAGGAATGGTTACATACTGCCTTCAGCTGTTTATGGTAAGGAGCCCTCTGTCTGGAAGCACCCTTTGGATAATACCAGTTTCACCTCCTGCTTTTTTGCAGTTACTATGCTGTTCATTCCAATTTAATTGTGGTCCAAGCAACTGAAGGGTACTGTGATCAGAAATACGGAGTTTAAATTCCAATCAATCGAGGATTTCTGAATGAAAGTTACAGGAAACAGAGGGAATGTCTCTAATGGTAGAACGGATGCAAATCACTCCATACTTACAGACTGACTCGTCTTTAAAGCAGTCTGCCTGAAAGAAGTGAGAAAAGACAGTATTTTGAGAAATGGGCTAGTAGGATGGTGATAGCTGTTGTGTGAGAGAATTCTGCATTATTCAGTTATAAAAACCACAGTTGTCCCCAGCTAATGGATTGGGAGTGGTAACTAGAGCTGGCTGTGAAATAGTTTGCATTTCTTTCCTAAGAAAATGTCAGTAGCCAGGGATGGAACTGTGTTTGTTTTGGAACATATGAACCACAAGGATAACTAGGAAATTATGACAACTTGAAAATGGAGAAATGAAACAGTGCACCTGGAAGAGATAACATTTTCTCTATACACAGAATAAGAGACTTTTCTCCTAATATGTAAAGCCAAACACCCCTCTTCCTCATCCCATTAAAAATGACATTGTGTTCCTGTAAGGCATGTTATGCTTTTGTTTTTAAATTAAAATATCTGAGCTTGTCCAAATTAAGCAAATATATCTACAGGACTAGTTCAGTGAAGTTCATTTCATATTAGATAGACTCTAATAATTACATATCACAACATTATTTTTTTCAATAAAATATTGTCATGGGTTAATTTCATCTTCCTTAAAAGTATGATCTTCAAAAACAAACTGGAACTCCATTAACTAGAGCCATTGACACAGTGGTGGCTTGGCAGGTAAGGCTAACTACAAGAAGACAGCTCAGTAGCTGAAATCCACTGCAGAGTGGTTTGGGGAATCCCTGTGGTCTGGCCCAGACAACTCTTTAAGTTCCTTCAGGGCGCTAGCCTTCAGCTACAAGTTCCACCCCTGGAGGATACTGTTCAGATGGCATCCTCTCACTCCTATCTCCAGTTTGAGATTGGAGATCATGGTGGAGATTTCCCTATTTTTACCACAGACTGGAGGTGGCTATGATGGTTTAGGGGCCACCTGTGTGTTGGGAGCTGCCTGCTCTGGGGGAATGCTATATTTCCCACTTGCAGGTGAGTCAATGTTCTCCCCTCCCTACAGGTGCCACAAGTCTCAAATTAATGAGGGCAACAGGGCTGCCAGCTGCTTGGGCATGGAACCATTCCCTGCCACGGAGAGCAGGAACTCTCCCCACACATGGATGAGTTTTGGAAGCCCTCATCCCCCCGGCTTTCTCTGATGCCAGATCCGAGACAGCAGTAAGGATGCAGGACGGTCTGGGTCCCTTTGTCTGTGCTGGGAATTCCTTGCCTATTTCCAGCAGGAAGAAAAAAAAGTGCAATGTTGGGAGGGGAGCCATGTGACATCATCAGTCATTCCATGGAGATTTGAAAATATAAGAAGAGAACAGCATGTTAGTCATTACACAGATATATCAGGCCCTTCTAGGTCTGTGTTGTCTCTGGTCGGGCTTAGCAAGCTTTTTGGATTTCACTGGGTCAAGCAAGTGAGGGGCATATAGGCAGAAGAGTTCCGGTGGAGTTCTCTTGGCTGGATTTTGTGCTGGAAAGCCAAATAACAAGCTTTCCATCCAACTTTAAAAGTGGCTTTTCTCTTCATCAGTAAGAACTAAAGAGATAATGAGACCTCACACATAAGTATATTGTGGCTTTATATGGCAGCAAAAAGCCAAGAACTAGGATCAGTGGTGAAGCTTGTAATATACAGGATATATCTACACAGGATAGATTGAAACACTCAAAGAATGCTTCATGATTCACTTTATTACAACAAATGCCTAAAAAGTAATAATTGTTTGGCACTTAAGAGGAGTTGGCAAGAATGTTTCTTAATTCCTGCTTGTCTTATATTGAGGAAGAAGCATTACATATCTTATCTATGGAGGAGTTGCTCATAAACCTTAGTAGATGGCTGCCCAAACTTTATTGTTGGAAAGGGGTATTATAAAACAAAATAGGGGATTTTTTTAGTCATGTGTCCAACCAGTCCAATACTGGAAGATGAAACACATGCCTAGGGGATTACAGAATCAGAAAACACCTTTTATAGGAAAAGCAACCAAGTGAATCATTTCAAGGGGGGAAAGTGTTGACATGCTAAACAAGTACTTTCTTGATAGAGTGCTGTTGTTAATTATAGAAGGATTTCATGAGAATCAAGACAAGTTAAGGCTCATAATGTTGTTACAGAGCAAATATTTAAAGAGCGAATCATGGAAGTCACTAAAGTTCATTGGCCTTAAATGAATTTAGAAGGAGTGTTGAAGACTTTGGTGGTATCCCCTGCTCCCATATACTCATAATGTAGTAATCCATGGATTTAAAAGAATTCTTGAATGAAAATTCTGTTGTGGCTTATCTCAGACTATAAATTCTAATTAACATTAACACCAATCTTTTCAAGAAATACTATTCTCAACTATTAATCTTTTCTTTCACAATGGCATTAGAATAAATGCAACTCTCTCACAATTGCATTGGAATAAATATATTGAAGTCTAAGATTATTTTATGGAAAGGAGCTATGGATAAAAACAATCAAGTATTTTCTGTAATTCAGAATTATTTAAAAATCATAAATGGAGTACATGCTTTGAGGATTACGACTACTTAGGATTTGTCAGTAGTTGTAAGTGAACTTGCCATGATTTATTCATTACTCCTTTGGATAATAACAAATTCAACTATGCAAATTTGGATGAATTTTTCTTTAAAACACATTCTATATAATTACACTTTTGCACATATGCAGAAGCAAAGCGCATCTTGGGAGCTGTAGTTTGGAAACACCCAGTACATGATGCTACGTATTACCATATTATGTCCCCTATCCTTGACAGGATGTTTTTGCATGGCCTGTCACAAAAACACTATCCACCAGCATCATTAAGCAACGTACATATTTACTTATTGAACAAAATGAAAGGAAGTATTGTTGAAAATAGCAAGGACGCAAATCTGATCTAACCAGAGAAAGTGTGTTAAGTCTAACTGCCTGAATAGGACATCATGTGTGAGAACAAAGGGAAGAGAAGAAATAAATGTGTGCATTCTGGCTGTTTAGTCTCATATGATTGGCTCTGAGGTAAAGTAACATAATCTCAGTTTACTATAAACAAGCAAAGGATTAAACCAAACAAGTCAACACACGTATGGCAAGAGTGTGTTCTAGATACAGAGACTGCATAGTCAGAACCTTTCAATTAATTTTGAATTTAACTGAAAAGTCATAAAATGGTTCCGGTGCATTAAAACAGTGAGCATATGAATGAGCAATGTTCAACCAGTCAGTCATCTCATTACAAAATTCAGTGGCATCTCTATATATCAATGGTGTTGCTTTCCTGTGGCAGTCTTGACAACGCATTATTTTAACAAGACCAATGCATGGACTTGAGTTTAAAAACAGTATAGAAAGAGCTTATAATACATAATTGAAAAAGAAAGGGTTATTTGCTTCCTCCATTTCACTGGAGGAAGGGAACATATGAATCCAATCCAATGTCTTGAAAATAAATTATCATTAGTATCAGATACTTATAATCATGACAATGATCCTTGCTTGTGATCTCCATGCAGTTCAAATACAAATATTCTGAACTGGAGGAAAATTAAGAACTTTTTGGCAATCAGTCTCACATTATTATATAGGACAGATCGTGGGATAAAGACTATGAGAGAGTTGTCTGTGAAATAATCTTTAGCCTATAAAAGTTTGTACTACAATAAGTTTGTTTCTAAGAAGCCACATAGAAGCTTCTAAGAAGCTCTGGGCTTGCATTAGAAATGCACCAGTATGCTAATACTTGACCCAAAAAGGGTTGAGCTTCTATACACACCTAATGTGTAAGCTGCCCCGAGGCTTTGGCGAATGGGGTGGCATAAAAATGCCTTACTAAATAAATAAATGAATGTGTGCTCCTGCCACCCTTTGCCCTTAAGACACATTGCTGAGCCCTTGCGAAGCATCCCCTCAAGCCAGAGATCAGGCTGGCAATTACTGCTCCTACTGTTTGCCTCCTTCCTGTGCCCAAAGGACAAGGGGTGTTACTGGCCTTGGCACAAGTGAGTGGGCTTTGGAACAAGAGAACATGACAGTGATGCTTGTGGTGTTGAGGCAATAGCAGCTTAATTTGAGGGGAGACCCCCCAAAAAGCAGAAATTATCTTCTGGTTGGTGGGCCCCTTGTGGTACAGGCTTTCCCCCAGGTGAGTGTCCTAGGAACCCATCTGTATCAGTATATCCAGCTAGGTTGTTGCATTCAGCTTCAGTGAGGTTTTTCTGGAGACTCTTTCAACGTGTTTGCCTATTTCGTGATGGCTGATTTACATGAGCAACGTGGAGTGGTAAAATTAATTTCAGCCGAGTGTTCAGCAGTTTTTGACCAAACATGGCATGACCCTTGTGCCTCACTCTCCTTATGCACCCGATCTCTCACCTTTTTGTTTTTCTGGATGAAAAAAGTCCTTGAAGAGAAATGTTTTGCCAATGTGGAAGAGGTGAAACAAGAAACAGCAGAAGCACTAAAAGGCATCAAAATTGGTGAATTCAAAACCTGTTTTGAGCAGTGCAAAAAACATCTTGATGGGTGTATTGCATCAAATGGAGAGTACTTTGAAGGTGACTGACATTTGAACATGTAAAACTAAATACACAAATTTTATAAATAAATTTCTGGGTTTTTTGTGTCCCCCTCATATTGCTGTTGGGCCTTTGAACAAAGATACCGATTTCTGCATTATTCACATTCTCACAACCTCTCCAGTGTTATCTTAAGAAAATGTTGTACAGATAATCTCTACAGGGACAACCAAAGGCCATGTTACTACATCATTCTGCGTCAAATATCGCTGTAGATATCGGCTCCCCCACCCATCTCTCTCTGTATTATCTTTGCTTAAGAATCCCTTCCATGTTTAAGAGAAAGAAAGACACACTCCCCATGCATTTTCTTACGTAGTATGTCTTGTCTATGTCGTAAGATCACCGCTGAACCAATAGAAACATCGCTCCATTTTGGAAAACCTGGAGAGAGCAGGGATCTATAATCAAGTGGTCTTTAAGAACCTGAGAAGTATTGGCTAATTCCTGCAGTCTTTATTTGAGAAGAGCAACTTCTGTGGCCGCCACCCAGACTGAAAGGAAACGTAGTGGAACCGTTCCAAGCCCCTTCCTTCAGCAGGGCATGGGCCCAGTTTCAAGTTCTGCTCAAGTGACAGCTGTCAGCTCAGGAGACCAATTAGGCTATAAATGCCTCCAGTTACAAGGAAGTTTTCAGCTGACTATGCAGCCTGGCATTGATTTCCATGGGCTCCCAGCCCAGGCTTTTGCCTTTTTATTTCAACGACAGGGCCTTCAAAGGTCCTTGTGTTTTTAAACTGTTGTTGTCATCACTCTAGGATACAGTGCTGTGCACCTTGGCATGGTGTATGCACACAGCTGGGCCTTTCTGCCGAAAAAAAGAAAAAAGCAGAGACTTACCACATGGCCAGCTGGATAACAGTTTGAAAATTGAACCAGCAACCACACTTAAATATTTCTAGTCTACGTACAACTCATAATGCAGAAAGATGGTGGCAGAAAATAGCAGGCGTGGTGGTAGGGAGAAGAAATACCAAGCCTCTGACAACTAACTCTGACCTATATTTGAATAATGAAGTCAAGTGAGGGAGCTGCATTTTTAGGTTTCGTAGCATGTCTTGCCAAAAATTTGGAAAATATAAATTCCCAGCATGAAGGAAGCAGTAATGAGTGGCACAAGCAGGCAACATACCAATGAAATAGGCATAGGCCAAAAACCTTTTTCTTCACCCAGTAATTTAACAGCTAAATTTTTATTCTTGTTTTCATATTGTATTATAACTGGTACAGCTGTCATACCTCTGGATTGCTCTGATTGAGGTTGCTATGGGTTTACTGTTGCTATATTAGCTAATGTATTATTTTTGGTTGGATTTTGTTTCTTATTATTACATATTGTTACCTATTATTTTGTCGTATATTTTGATTTTGTGAACCACCCAGAGAGACTTGCTGGCTGATGGATGATATATAATTTAAAAGTAAAATGAATTAAAAAACACATAAATAATAGGCCAGCTCCTTCACCAGGCAGAGAGATGTGGCTATCTCAGGTGGAGGGTGCAGGGCATGCAGAGTGGCAACAACATGTGGAAAGATAGGAACGTGTGTGTCATGCAGCCTTCCCAGTGTCTCGCCTTGGCTGTTATTTTCATGGTGGTAAAAACCTGTTATCAATGCTGAAGTAAGGTTCAGCTGCCAGTCTGGCAGGTTTCTGTTCACGGACTTTGGAAAGAGGCTCCATTTTGTCTTTTACCTCAGACATAGCAGCAACATTTCTTGGGTCTGCCATTGTAGGAGGTGGGGCCAGTTCTCAGTTCCTGTCATAACCACAGAAATGTTGCAGTCAAAGGGACACAAATACACTATTTCCCCAAAAATAAGACCTAACTGGGAAATAAGCTCTAGCATGATTTTTCAGGATGCTCGTAATATAAGGCCTACCTCAAAAATAAGCCCAAATTAAGATGGTCAGCCAGACGGACGCATTTAGTACATCCGTTGCAACACATGATGGACATATTGAATTATAAAATAATAATGTTAATATATAATTAAATATAAATAAATATTATTGACATTAATACTGAAAATAAATGATAATACACATTAAGTATTTGTAAATACTGAAGCAGGTGCCATTGGATGAGAAGTAAATGCCTATGTAAACAGATGAACTCGAGACGCATTGACGAATGACCAATCGGAGTACAGATACCACACAAATAACGTGTGCGCTTGATAACAAACAGACATGTTTCATAATTCAGTATGTCGTGTGTTGTAATGGACATACTTAGTGCACTTGTGGGTTGCCACTTCTGTCTCGTAAGTCTTCAATTAACACTTGATTTAATGGTAGATTTAAAGGGAATAATATTTTGACCCCCAGACAAGATGAGTGCAAACAGAAATTGCTATTCCATTGAATACCAGAAAGGAATCATGGAGGACTCTCAGGGCAGAAACCTTATGGCTTTCATAAGTGAAAATAAGCCCTAATGTGTCTTTTAGAGCAAAAATTAATCTAAGACCTGTTCTTATTTTTGGGGAAACATAGTAATAGCTTGAGGGTTGCTTGTGCAAATTGTCATTTGAAAAATGGGGATGACTTCAGGTACAATAATACTGATTGGAGAACCTTTTCTCTCACCTTGCAGCTGCTATTTGCTAAACTAAGAGATCTTATGACAGTGTTCTATCATCTAATATGGTTAGGTCCTCAGAAAAGAAGCCCAGCAATACTGGTTCCAGGAAGCCTTGAACCCAGCATAACAGGAACAGGTTTCTAATGCTACACCCAGTACCTTTTTTTGGGTGGATGGACAGATAGACTGGCATGGTGATAAGGCAGTTTGCCATGTTCCTATTGCCATAGCTTAACTCCTTGTCTGTATTTCTGATGGAAGAATCAAGAAATGTAAATATTCAATCAAAATGTTTCCCATTATGTGTTTCTCTGTTACAAACAAACAAGCAGAAATGAGGCCTATTGTGCTTTGTCAAGCCCAATATGGGAGTCTTTGCAGATTCCATATGAATTTCTAAGTCTACATTTTTAATTAGGCTTTACCACCCATGAGGTTACATCATCACAAATCTGAGCAAGGTCATTTTTGCAAAATGATGTCAGGACTCATCTCTGGCACCCCTTTTCAATGCCAGGGCTCAAATGTTGAATGTAGGAATAACTATTTCCTACATTCTACAGTATTAGGAAGTATTTTCAAGACACTTTCAGGTAGGATTACACTAAGTAAGAGATGAATAGCTGAAAGCACTTCTTAGCAAGTGCTGGGTGCATTTTCCTCTCTATTCAACAAATAGTGCAAGTCCTCACACCCCAGGAAAGAGTTTCTAGATCAGATGGTGACATTTGCAGACTTGTGTACAGGCCCAGTATCTCTCTTTCTATAAATTAAGCACTACATGGGACATCCTATAAACCCAGATAATGAGGAGCTGAAGGAACTTCAATAGCTCCATGCAGGAGCCGTAACTTTCAAAAGCTGCTTACCACATGGTGAAGCTCTTCTGCAGCCTCCCCCAGCTTAGTCCCCCCTGAATGCTTTAGACTACAACTTCCATCAGTCCCATGGCCAGAACATCTGGAGGATATCAGGCTGAGCAAGGCAGCTCTGCATAATAGCAGCAGTGGCCTCTCCAAGCTATTGTGTGTTGAACCATGCGGTAAGCAATGGTGATAGCTCCCACTTCGCAGGTCTCCAGTGGCCTGCTCTGTGAGGGCTGTAACATGAGAATCAGCCCCAGGAATTCAAAGTCAGTGTTTTAATTTTAGTCTGGCCACCTATGCCTCATAAAGAATGTATTATATATGATTCAAAAGCTAGTAATTTTATTTAACCAACTGGCATTTGTCCATGGAAGGATATCATCTGAACTTATTTTATGACCATAATTCTTTCCATACATGAATCATACACTGATATCCTTACTGGAAGGAAGTACATGACTGTAGCAATTATCATACCTTTAGCCTTTTGTGGATTTTCTGTGATCTGGGTGCTGAATGTGTAAATAGAAGACTAGAGCTAACCATGAAGCTTGCCAGTTTTAATTCTAGTGAACAAACCAGTCCTGAGCTCCCAGGTGCTAGGGTGAGATGCTGGAAAAAATAACGAAAGTGGTTGCCTTTCCTTCGTACTCTGAATTATTCCAGTGTCAGTAGTCAGGGACAATGGAACCCTTCCCCAATTGCCTTGACATGTTGGCTCAGTCCTGAACTGGATGGATCAGCTTGCGGGTAAAGGGATAGTGTATTCCGGTCTGTTCCTGCTTTCAGGAGGCATATAGGATTTCCAATTAAGGATGCCTCTACTATGTAATCGACTCCCATTTGTGCCTGTAGATCAGCTCAGGATGAAATTGTCAAAACACCATTAAACTTAGCTGTTTATCAGCCATTGTATTCCATTAGTTGAACCTCTTCATGCCTCTGGTTCAGCTCCATCCATTTGACATTATCAAGATTATTCTGCTTGAGTAAATAATTAGCTTCACTACAGCACTCTGTAGGATGCCAGCACAAACCCATTTCACCCTTCTGGGCTCTCCTCAGGTTTTTTTTTTTTTTCCTGTGAAGCTCTTGTATATACGGAAATTGCAGCTACAGTGGGGTGGACCCGCAAGTCCTTCCATAGTCCTTGGCTCTATGAACAATCAGGGACTTTTCTCCTCCCACAGTTCTCTTCTGAGGTCTGTGCTCAGGGCTGGCTTTAAAGAAAAAGCTGGGTACCTGGCAAGGGCCCAGCCCCCAGCAGTGGTGACTGGCATTTTCTCCTCCCATGACAGCCTGCTAGTCCCCTTGGCCCAGGGAGTGGAGATAATAAGAATAAAGAGGAGCAGTAAAAAGGCAGCAATTATGAGAAAGAACATGAGAGCAGGAATTAATAATGCTAGGGGTGAGAAAGGACACTCACTGAGGAGGTCTACCAGGGGATGCTCATGGTCTTCAAAAACCAGGAGCTGCCGCTAACTGGGCTGCCACCATATGTTGGTATCACTAAGGTCCTCAGTTCATAGTATGAGCAGCTTCAGCTTTGATGGCATTTATGCTAGTAACCTGCATATAATCCAGCTCTTCACCTGGGGCAGTTCCCATTTTTTCTGATTTGTGTAGCTATCAAAATGCTGCTCCTGCTATTTGGAGTAGACACCATTCTGTGCAAGTTTAGACAGGAGAAAAACACCTTATAATTCCCAGCCTGCCTCAGCCAGCTTGCCCAGCATTGAGCCCTGTGTTGATCACCATCAACAACTAGTTCTAACAGTTTCCATTTCCACTGGGAGCCGAAGCATCCTTTCTCATTAACTTTTGTAAAGCAAATAGGTCTTAATTGCCCATTAAAGACCAAGTTGCCCCCCAAATCCTTGGCGTTATAAAATGGATAGCTCACAATAATACTTTGGTTGTTGGGAAAAGCCATTTTGCCCTCAGCTACTCTGACGATTGCAACTAATCCCACAGGGAAAAGTAATGGCTCAGGGGTATGCCATTGTCCTTCCTAATTAAAATGTCCCTACAAAGCTGAATCCCTACTTCCTCACACTCCAAGTGAGTGCACTGAAATCAGTGGAACAAGTTAGTCAAGTCTAACTGAAGCCCATTGCTTTCTAAGTATAAATTCCACTTGGTTCGGCAGTCACTGTGGGAAAAAATAAATATGAATATTGGGCAAAGGAATTCTTTCAGCAGTATATAATTGGGGTTGGGATCTTCAGCCAATGATCCTTGGTGTGAAGATGGAAGTTTTGCCCAATTTTTATTTTTGGAATGGTGGTGGGTAAGGATGAAACCAGCTGCACCTTATCTCATTGACAGTACTCAGATCAAGCTCGTCACATGTCATTAGTCAAGTCTGATAGATTAGGAGATGAAAATAAACATATTACTTTGTTTTGCTGCTTTGGTTACCTGACATATGGAAACGAGAGATATTCAAGAGCCCTGGAGGTCATTTTACTCTTGAGTATTTGTTTTCCCTTACAGGTGATGAAAACTTTGGAATGATCAAAGAGAATAGAAATGATTGAAGCAGGGTTTAGGTCTTCTTCACATAATGGTTTGGATCCCAAGATAAAAAACAAAGTCTCCTATTCCTTCTGCAGCCATACATGTCACCAGAGGATCTAGATGAGCATGAAAGAGTTGTGATGGGTTCCTGGGCAGTGATGTGAATGATACATTTGAAAGTACAGGAGCTTATCATGACAATCATGACAACCCCCTTAGAGGGGAGTGGTCCCAAAATATAGGCAGCCATGTCAATCATATATCCCTCAAAGAGCATTATGCTATTGCTCCAGAAGAAAGGGAAGGCAGGAAGCTGTCTTTTTGCTAACTTAGCTTAAGAACCAGGCTTAATATGGGATGAACCCCCTCTCTCAGGAGCGCCTCACCCATCCCCACAGTGTTCATAACTCTCCCTGCCACCATTGCTGCAGGCAAGATGAGGAGATAGAAAACTTTCCTTCACAATTATCATTACATTAACTTATCTTAGGATCCAACCCTAACACAAGCCCCCATGGGCAGCAAGCCATGGTTGGCTGTTGTGCCATCCAAACCCAGCCCAGGTTCGTCACAGTAGCTTGTTTGAAAACCCATGGACTAAGAATCTGAGATTCCATGGTTTGTTCTAGGGCTTGTTTTATCAATGGTGAGTTTTCGTGCTAGCCAGACCTGGATGACTGATCCAGTTCCAGAAGTTAGTGAGGCACTTGGCAAGGGCAGCAACCGTCCCCCTTCATTCTCTTCCTAAGCTTGCGGTGGCCAATAACCTCACAAGTACCACACCACAAGGGCACACATTTGTGCCCCACAAGTTGGTACTTGTGGATAGCTGGCACTGGTTTGTTATCCTCCCACCATGACTGAGAGCCATTTCCAACCCCTTGAAGCTTTTTTGCAATTTTTTTTTCAAAAAATGCAAAAACCATCTTTGCAGGTTGGTTTCGAGAACCATGTTTTGACAGCCACTGACAGCCCATCCACACTGCCTAACTAGCACTTTGAAGGGACTTGCTGTGTCTGACAATTTTTTTTTAAATGCACACCTTTTTTTGCACCTGGGCATAACCCAAAGAGGCTCCAAATAGGTTCTCCCCACTTTCAAGGCTTCTCTTGACATCTGTCAAAGGAAAACTGTCAAGAAAAACCAAAGGGATGAATGTTTTTTACTTAGGAATAGAGATTGGTATGATTTATATCCCTTCATGGAAAAATCTTCAACTTTTTTCACCTTGGCAGTGCTCAGGGTGGTACACATTTTCTTTTTTCCCCCCTCTCAAAAAGGTAGGTGCTTGGAAAAGTACATAAGAACACCCCCTCTTTTTTTCTGGAAAAAGGAGTTTTGATAGCTAGGGATTAGTCCTGTTACAGGCTTTGTCAGAGGTGAGCCAAGCATGTCATGTATTTATTTAATCTGTTTTTAAGCTGTCTTTCAAGAATACAGCCTTTCTCAAGTCTTCTCAATTTTATTTATTTATTTAAAGCTTTTATAAACCGTCCCTATACTAGTGTCTTGGGATTGGTTTACAACAAACAAGTAAAATAGAAATTATAAATAGTGCAGCACTCAGTATAAAACACATTAAAACCAATTAGACATTAAAATAATGGGAGAATAAAAAGGGTTTTGCCGAAAAGAAAGAAGCATTGGCATCAGGCGAGCCTCTCTGGGCAGCATATTCCATAATTGGAATGCCACCGCAGAGAAGGCCCTCCACCAGGTAACCACCCTCCTAATCTTTTTCAAGGAGGGCTCCCAGAGAAGAACCTCTGCCTCAGATCTCAAGGGGTGGGAGGATATATAGGGAAGGAGGCGCTCCTTCAGGTATCTAGGCCCAAGGCTGTTTAAGGCTTTATAGGTCATCACCAGCACCTTAAATTGGACCTGGACTTCAATTGGCAGCCAGTGTAAGTGGTAAAGGACCAGTGTTATATGCAAATACCTGCCATTTGTAATAGGCTAGAGAACTACTGTGTTATAAATATCACAAAGCTGTTTGTGGCAGTCAGGAAAGGGAGGTAAGAGATGGGAGGGTCAGTAGAAATTGATGTGAGCCCTTGACTTGAGCCCCCGTCCCTCCCTGCCCCAGCATTCCTCTTTTTGCCCTATGGGGCCCAATAGCAGTGGGAAGGGGCAGCTGGCAGTGCAAGCAGAAGAGTGGGGGCCCAGGCTTTGGAGTCCCAGCACTGAGATCGTAGGATACAAAGGAAGATACACAATAAAATGCTTGGTCATTGCTCTACTACAAGAGGGTTACCATTGACTCAAAATGTGCTCCAAGTATGGACAAAGACATCAGCTAGTTTCCATAGGCCTAAACTACACTAGACCCAATTCAAATGTGAGTTTTTGCCACCGTACGGAGGGTTATACCATGTCTGAAGGCACATGGCAGGCCACAGAAAGACACACCATGTTAAAATCTCCTCAGATCTTGTATAATAGGGTGGCATACAAAAGCTTTTAATAAATAAATAAATAAATAAATAAATAAATAAATAAATAAATAAAGTAGAATGGTAGGACATCAGAGAAAAGTGGTCTTCTTTTTGGGAGGAAGATGAATAATGTGTATATAGACCCATGAGAGGATCATAGCATGCCGCAAGCAGAATATGGGATGCAAGTGTGAATCTGCACAGCAGACTGATATTCTCAAACAGCCAGCATTTCTAGCTGATGCAGAACTGCTGCCATGTGAAGGCCTCATGGACCCAAGGATAACTGGAATGTCTCTCCCACACTATAGTTATTGTAGCAGTTCTCAAAAGGCTGAAGTGTCTGTAGGTAATGAATAATGTCTCCTTCTCAGTGGACCAAGAGTTCAGGATTGTGTCAACAACAAGAATGGTCCAAAAGCAAGCAAATTGAATAAAAATGTACTTACTCAGCCACAGTGGGATAACAGAGAAAGGAGTGGAATAGACTGACAGATCCCAGTGTGAGCAAGGCACCAAGAGACAAAGGAATCAATCATCCCTGTTCCTATACGACACTGTCAAGCAATGAGCTCACCAGCATTTTTGAGGAAACACTCGTAGCCCCAGAATGAGGAAGAGAATCTGCTCTCCATATGTGCCTGCAGGTGGCACCTGCGCCTCTGACAAGACACTACAAATGGGAAGTTCAACCAGGTGGAGTCACCAGGGAAGAGCAGACCAGTGTGTGAGATGAAGACCTGACAGCCAAATTAAGGATGCATTGGCCTAAGGTACAAAATAGATCATATCAATGGGTGGGGGAGGGCTTTGAGCACCATCTATGAATAGGTTGAAATTTTTTTTTTTTTTTTAGGTTGAAATTTTTTATTTAAATAAAAACATACTATGAATAGGGATGTGTGAGAAATCCACTTCAATGGATTTTGGGGGTGGATTTCTCCAATCCTTGCTTCGCAGAAACAGATGCAGATGAGACATAATTTGTGTCAGGAAATCTATATATTTTAGAACTTGCAATAAATTCTGCAGAATAGGAAATATGTGTCCCACAAATGTGCATGTTTGAAAAGTCCACAAAGAAAAATGCATATATTAAAGTGCATAAAAACACACTTCAGTTGATGGGTAACTGCATGCACAAAATGTGCACAATTAAAAACTGCAGTTTTTTAAAATAAGACAGTTTTCCAATTAAAAAATAATTGAGCAGTATCAGCATGGAATAGACCTGAAAATAGAAAAAGAAAAAAGTTTGTAGAAACAGCTTTGATACATGTGCTCATCACTATGTATACCCTGCCATTGTCTATGAATATATGTGGCACAATCCTATGCACACTTACTCCTGAGAGATTCCCACTTATACCTAGTTCAATACGCACAGGGTTTCAGCTTTAGGCACATAATTGCACTCCTGCACTTAGAACAAATAAAAATGTACTCTGAAAAATAGCTGGTCCGATCAACATCCCAAAAAAGAAAAAGCTGCATGGAACTTGCATCACATCTCTCTACTCAAAAGAAAACTTTTCCAGTTGCCAGTTGCCCTGGGCTGCAGCACTGAAGGAAAACACAGTCTGACCTCTGCCTTTGGTCAGGAGACCAAGGGCCCCTGGGAGGCCCAGTGCCTTGCTTCCCAGGATGAACCCTGAGGAAAGGGAAGACCAGACTGACCCCACCCATTGGCCAGAGAGAGAGAGAGAATGCTTGCTCCTTATTCTTTTCTATCATGTCTATAAAGGCCAAACTATACATGGGCCTGGTTGCCACATCAAAGAAAAGCCCTTTGTGAGTAAGTAGCAATTTTTTGTGTTGTCCAAACACAGCATGGTTAGTCATGATGGCTTGTGTGTACACATTTTCCAAAGAAGCCATCCTGAGATTCCCTGAGCTGTTTTAGGGGTGTTTTAGGCATGATGGATTGTCATGTCATCTATAACTAGATGGCTGTTTCCACTGTGGTTAAAGACCAGCAGTCAGTAAGCTGCAACTCACAAACAGCAAAACAACAACAACAACAACAGCAACACGATGCCACCAGTGACAGCCCCTTCAAAGAGCCCAAGTGGCACATGGCAGGGACTGGTTGGTTGACCATCCCTTTTGAACAAAAATGTTTGTGCCCAAAATGAGTGCATGTTTTCAGTTAATATTTTATACATGGACACTCAGACTTGCTCAAGAAAAAGGGAAGTCTTGGCAGGGTCAATGTCTTGGGATATACTCACTGTCGGAGTAACAGAAGTCACCCTGGCCATTGACCCAGAAACAGTTCCCTGCACCCTTGGAATACATTTTTTGATGGAAAAAAAGATGTTTGGAGTATGCAGCATAGTGCTTTCTATGCCCCTTCCACTCCAAAATCCTTTGCACAGCATAAAGTTAGGGAAACAGTAGGAACCCAAGACAAAGGGGTAGACAATTCGTACAATTTTATTGTCTAGAGCTATTATAAAGGAATTGTTGAGTATAAGCCAAATCCTATATTTTTTCTGAGGATTCATTTACTCATTCTCTCTTTCATGCTTTTGCTTCACTTTTCAAAACTCTTTTTTGAAAAACAGTTGTTTGGAGTTTTGCAGAATCTTCACCTGATCTAAATGTTTAGATCCTGGCATGATGGCCGCTTCCTTCATAATTCTTTTTTTTAACAGATGTCACATGAATATGAGATTAGAGTACAAAACTCCAAAAAACTTAAAGACAAGTATTAAAAAGTTGCATGCATTCAAGTCTTTGCACATGCAGGTGTTCACCTTATGTACACTTATACTGTCCATACTTGGCAAACTCTTTCATATTGTAGGGGCCTCTGTAATAGAGATCAGGTACGTCTCACTACAGGCTGGATTCATTTTAAACATCTTATGCCCCTTTCTTCCAGAATGATCCCAGGCCTCTCTTTTCTTTTGAAGAACAAAATGATTACAATTATATTAGATATATTAGGGGAAATTCTCTCTCACGTGGAAAGTTTCACACACTTTCATATATGCACACAGTTTATCCCACATGTAGATCCGATCCGATCCCCACTGCCAAATACTTGGGTGTTCCCCACTCTATTTGGTTTTATATCCAACTTCCCCCACTTCTCCCCCCCCCCCCAAGTGGAAGAGTCTTCTCACCCTTGGCAGGGGAACACAGGTTCTGCAGCTGTGGAAGGCACAAAAACCTACACATCAAGGCAGGAGGAGATAAAACATGGAGGTGAGTCAGCATTCAAGGCAGGGCATGGGAAGCAGACTGTAAAAGGCAGGGTCCCAGCCAGCCAGTGATGGAGGACAGGTCTTTCCCTAAATAAAACGAAATGAAATGAAGCACAAAACAGCAAAATCCTCATTGAAATAATAGGTTTTACTGTCCGGAAAAAATACTCACCTCCATCAGCATGCTTATTTTATGCCACTTTTTCAAATTATGTTCATACTTGGACACAAGACTGAACAATTTGAGGTGCAGCAAAACTTATCATCATATTGAACACATTTCCGTATTATATCCCCATTGCAACTAACAAAGACAGTACATTTCCCTACATATATGAAAACACAGTTTTATAAGCAATTTACAACTGTAATATCCACATTTAGATATTGAAGCAACAATGTTATAAGTCAAACAAAGAAGCAAGGAAGAAGTGTTTCAGAAATCACAGCTAGATGATCTCTAGACATTTTGACCAGAAGGAATAGACTGAGTAGCTGGAGTGTCTTTCCCCTCTATCAGGAAGCATTGAGCCAGAGAAGGAGCAAGAAGCAGATATTTCAAGGTCTGCGGTTAGATGAACTCTTTCAGTGAAGGACAGAACCACAGATACATCTCCAAAAACGGGTTCTATAATGGAAGTAAGAACTACTCCAAAAACAGTGTGGGCGGTGGTGTGGGGAGGCTCTGTCTCATAACCTGACAAACATGTGAAGGTGATGGAACAGAGCCAAGAGCTTGGAACTTTGCTAGATGGGAAATGATTTTTCACATAGCCTGGACTCAGGATATTTAGGGCTGCCTAAATAAAAGACCAGCCATTTGAATTGCCCTCTAACTGGACTGGGGAGTAACTGGGTGGCAATCAACTGGATGGCAATCAAGTAATAGGAGAATGATATGGTCTGATTACACAGTTGAAAAATCTGGCAGATGCATATTGCACTAGTTGAAGTTTACAGACTATCTTCAAAGGCAGCCACATGCAAAACTAGGTTGTAGTCTAACATTGCAAATTAATGGTAGTCCATTCAGGTTTTAATTAGTTTGAGCATGACTGGAGAGGTTTGGTGTGCTTAGAATAATCTGTAAGTAACCCATAAACTGGAGATGATAAAATGGCACTCTTGACCATCACCACTTAAACATCAAAGGACTACCCCTAGATTAAGTAGAAGTCACAAAAGGGCAAAGCTTCTGTCCTAAGTTCTGCTGCCTCTGCCTCCATCGTTGTGTCATTGTCTTCTTCTTCTTCGTTGTCGTCTGTCGTCATCGTCATCTTCTGCTTCTGCTTATTATTACATTACGTTTCTATACCACCAATAGCCAAAGCTCCGGGCAGTTCACAATATGTTAAGTCACCCAGGCCTGAACTTGCTTACCTTCCATGATTAGACAGGATCAGACACTTCAGACTAAATGGAACCTTCCATATGAATTCCCTCTCACCCAAACCTTCTGTGATATAATAGCATCTCAGTCCACAGGGAATAACTGTTCATTCCACATCTGCTAGCAATAATTAAGATTTGATAATGATTCCATTGATAAGAAAGTTCTAGAATGGTTTCTACTTCTGTGATCCATGCTTTTGAGCACAATGGCTAACTACTATCAGCTACCAACATGCATTATTTTATTCCTATTATTGTGAGTACTGGGTGATTCCTGCATATAAATAAACAGGAAAATATAAGTAATTACATATCTAGTGCAACAGTTTGATTCTTATTTTCAAAAATCCGTGTGTGTGTGTGTGTGTGTGTGTGTGTGTGTATGTGTGTGTACACGCGTGCACATCATTCCAATAGAAGGCAATGATGCTTCCCTCCCACAAGGCATTTTCAAAATGATGTGCTTCATTGTTCATTTTTCCTGCGTGTATTTTGACATATTGAAACATATATCAACAACAGCATGTAGCTATATACCTACACATATGGCACACTTACTGAACACATTGCTTACTGCAAGTATATATGGAATTGTGTCATTACTATGATGCTGTCAATATATCCTTGACTAGGTCAAATCTGTACACATTGTGTACAATAAAGTTATCTTTTATTTTAAGATCTGTTTTTAATTTGAGAATACCACAGCCTTGAAGAACAGAAAACATCAGATTTCATTCTTTTTGTTTTTGTTTGTTTTCTTGCCATACTGTGGAGGGTTTATCATTTCCATGCACATCCTGTGCTGTCAACCAATTTTCCAGTCACATGGGCCATTGGATCTTACTTTGGGCACACTTGTCATTGCAAAACTTAAACAGAACTACTCCTGAACAGAACACTGTGGCTGTGTTAGGACATTGGCACTTGCATGGTAGTGAACAATTGCAGTCATTCACCATGTGCAGTTTGCTTTCTATAAACAAAAGACTGTCCAGACATGGAGCATACCAAGAAATCTAATGACCTTAGCCATTGGGGGTACTTTTTTGTCCCAGTCAATGAAACATGTTTGGGTAAACATTGTCCAGTGGCCATACAGAATTTTCTTTTGATAAGCAGCATCAACAAGAAGTGCCTGGGACACAAAACATTACACCCCCAAAGCTATTAAGTTTTGCCAGTTGTGGCACATTTGTATAATATGCTGTGGTAACAAAGAATGCACAGGGAAGCAGACATAAGCATCCTTCTTTTGATATCACACATGCAGATTTGTTTGGGGACATTTTAATATCTCAAAATATATTGGAATTTGACTTGGGGTATTAAAATGTCTGCCAAACTGTACCATCTGTGATTGCAATGTTTTAAAATCTTTGCATAGTTGGGTTAATGGTGCTCTGAATCTGCATGTCTGTCTTTCTATCTTGCTTTCTGATTCAAAGTTGCTACTAGCATGCACTCTGTTGCATTTATTTATTGATTTTCTTTGATTTTAATTGCATTCCCAAAGTCCTGCTCTTCAAAAGCCCCCTTTATCTAAGTCAGCCAGCCAATAGGTAAAGGCACCTATGCAATCATTTTGTTGCACTAGTTCCTCAAGATTACAAATGAGGGCCATCTGTAGTCCCAAGTATTTGCCAAGATGAAAAGAAGGCTTAACTTAATGTACTCTGGCAGAGTAATAGGAAAACATCAATCAGACAGTGACATGTTAGTTCATAGGCACCAATAGGCCCATGTTTGTAGCTCAGCACATTAAGTGGATCTGCTCCTTTACAGCTGAATCCATCACTTAAGGATGCACATTTAAAACTTACAAATACAAGGCCCTTTTAAGAGAGACTCAGTAAAGAATTTGAAAATATTGGTAAAGGGTATGAAACTAAGCTCTTCCTCAGTTTCCTTTAAGATTCTTAT
This sequence comes from Varanus komodoensis, assembly GCF_004798865.1. NCBI lineage: Eukaryota > Metazoa > Chordata > Lepidosauria > Squamata > Varanidae > Varanus > Varanus komodoensis. The sequence continues at coordinate 698,629 of NW_025335408.1, read as the reverse complement.
TAAAATGAGCTTCAGGGTTGAAACTAAGGTCATATAGACAGTTATTTTAGCCGAAACAGATGGAGTTCCAGTGGCTGTTTCTTGAATGATTATTTTTATCAACAGTTTCTGAGATAGGAGGCAACTTCCTATAATGTGTTATCTCAGGATTATGTGGTAGGCTGTTGACAAAGTCTGTAGTTTTAGCTAGAGGCAGCCAACACTTCCATATTTTCATTGTAAAGTAATTATTTCATATAATTATTTTGTTCGTGTATGGGTATGAATAGAAAGAGAATATATAATGGCTTTTAGATGGGTTCCAGAAGAAATCTTTCTGCAAATAGTATTTGCAGAGGTAGTATTACTGAATGAGTATGTGTTGGTGAGAAAGATTAATTCCTTATCTATTTTGCAATGTATGTTAACTAGACTTTTCTAAATTTATTCACTAATCAGGATGCATTGCAGTCATACAAATCTTAGTAACAATACAAAGAGCACTAACCCTGCTCAAGCTCCCTGAAATGGACATGGGTTGAGTCCAAACTTCAGTCTGTTATTAATAATTGTGTTTTCGGTGTTACTATTTTCTCTTAATGATTTATTAATCACATAGTGCAAATAAGGGCAAACTTGGCATAAATAAATTTCAGCCTGCAAAGCTAGAAAAGCAACATGGATGCCCTTTCTTTTGGTCGCCATGAGACCAGGAAATATTCTTGATTGACTCCAGCTGTTTTCTAATGGCATTCATCCATTGCAAACCAGCACAATTAAAAACAAAGTCTTTGGCTGTTCTAGATTTATACTCACCTTTGAATTAGGCTACACCCAGCCGAGTATCAATAGGAAAGCCACCTGTGGTGCTTAGGAATGTGTTTAGATGTGGTAGCTGCTTGCTGAAGTTGATTCTTGAAAGCACTTTGCAACTGGCAGAAGGCAATATAATTCTGAAATTCCTTTAGTTTGTGCCAGCAGTTTGAGGTGAACATCCTGCACCAGTGCACAGCTAATAATGGAAGGTTCGTTCTTCTGATTGCAGCAGTTGTTAAAGTCCATTGGCATGTCCTCAAATTGCAAGAGGAATATGGAATGGAGTCAGGTACGGCTTGGCCCTATATTGCATGCCTGTAGTTTGTAGAGTACAAATATATGTCCCTGAGGACAACAGAGGCATTACTGGGTGGGAGGAAGAATTCAAATTCTGTGCCAATCCCTTTCACAGAGTTGCCCTACCATTACGCCAGAGTGAGGCAGGTGGTGAGTGGACAGGAAAATGCTGAGTGGGTAGGAAGCAGCAGGAAGTTGTTGGTGGGCATTACAGATCTGGAAACAGAGTACTTTGGTGCAACCATTATGAGTAAGGTATGCCCCTTGGAAAAAAGCCAGAACTTTCCCATTCTTCGTGGATTAATTATGGTTAGCATGAAAGATCCACTGGCCCAGTGAGATGCTAGGTGCTTCTCCAGAATTTAGTGAAAAGATATATTTCTGAATAAAAGTATATTGATTTTGTTGAGTCTGAAGGAGGTATACTTATCTGGAAGTTAATATTTCTGTAACTTAGTTTAGAGGTCTTGGTGATATTGCTAAGAGGAACTGTGGAGCTTTAGAAGCAGGTACATGTGATTTTCAAAGTTAGGAACAAAAATTATTCCAATTGTGATATGTGAGGATGAATACAGCTCAGTCTGAAGATAATCCAAAGGCACTAGAATGCAGAAGTCTCTCTAGGTCTTGCAAAAAAACAGTGAAAGCCAGGCATTCTAGGCTGCAACTCAGAACAGCAATGGAAAGCCATTCCAGAGGAAGGCTTATTCAAACAGAAAAATACAACTGGTTTGAACTGGACTGGGAACAACCAATCAGTGCATGATAGCAGATAATAAGACCTGATCAGTGGTTGACAAATCTCTACAGGGAAAGTTAAAACCATTCTAAGTGCAGATACTCAGGCCAATAGGACAAAAAATAAACTTGTCATTCGGCACAATGACATAGATCTATAGTAAAACTATTGTGATCTAAGGTATAATTTGTTGACCCATCAAAAATACATTTCTTTGTTTCAAGGCTATATTTTAATATTTTTGAAGATGTTCTGGAAGCTGACATTAAGTCATATTCAGTTTTAATAATGGAAGTAAGTCAATTGTTTTGGGATATTCTGCAAGCTAAAGCTCAGAAAATAAGTAACTCAGATGTACTGTCAAACTCCCTGCTGTGGTTTGTGTTCCTAAGAAAAAGTACAGATAGAGTGCTGAAAAGCTCTGAGTTACACTGAATGTAATGAATAAAACATCTTTATAAACACACACACACACACACACACACACAGAGAGAGAGAGAGAGAGAGAGAGAGAGAGAGAGAGAGAGAGAGAGAGAGATCAATTTATGTGTGAGTGCCTTAAGTGCCTTTTTTTGGTGGAAAGGCAGAGTATAAAGCACACAAATGCAATAGGGCTATCTCAGCTAACTAGCACATGCTGCAGCTCAGTAGCAGAGCACAAGCTATGCCTGCAGAAAGTTTGGCTTCTGCCATTATATAAAGGAAGCCACAGCCTGGAGCTTACAAATATTGAGGTGGACAGGAGATTTTGGAGGACATTCATAGGGTTACCATAAGTTGCAGACAACTTGACAGCATGTAACAACATCATCTCCAGGTAGTGCTGGAAAAATTCCTGCCGGAACCCTGAAGAGCGGCTGTCAGTCAGTGACAGCAATATTTGGCCAAATGAACCAAATATATTTCCTATGTTAAGATTTCATATTGGTTTGAAAAGTAATATTCAGAAACTGTTGGGTTTCAGAACTCACAGTTTTGATGGTGTAAGTAGTTTCTCTTGAAGGCTCAAATCCTAAATCACCACCAGAGTAATAGCTTCGTTAGGACCCTTTGTTCAGTGGAATGGATTGGTTGAGATTGCAAAACTATCTGGGGAGATGTTTGCTGTAGATTGTAGATAGTTGATGCTTACTGTAGATGTAGATTGTAGGCTACAATCCTATTATGTGCACTAAGCTGGGAGCAGACCTCATTGAACTCAATGGGATATACTTCTGAGAAGATCATTGGCTCAGTTGAATAGGGGAATATCTGATGGCTGGTTGTTCTGAAAGCTACCTACTGCATAATCTATGTTTTTAGAGTGTCCTAATGGGGGCGGTGTTGAAAGGAATGTGGGAATCCACCAAGTCAGTGCATTGCAGATCTTTTCTGAAGGATTATGCCTGGAGTAGGCAACTTGTTGGGGCCCGTGGGCACATTTTGCAATTTGAGAAACTGTCCTAGGCACGAGCACAAAATGGAGACTATGAAAAGTGACAAGTAAACTGCCTAAAGTTACTTGAGCATGTGGCAGAAGTGCAGTCTCAGCCCCAGTACATTTAAAAAACAACAACAACAACTTCTGTGCCACACTTTCTCTGTCAGCTGACCCTGCAGATACTTTTCTTTATTGGCACTTCACATGCAAAATTCAATCCAAAAAAGATGCCTGTGAAAGGCCTGATACATCCAGGATATGTACAAATGGTGACATAATCATCTTGTGCTTCCTCAAGCAAGCAAAATCACTTGTGCTTGTTCCAGCCCAGGAACCTCCTGTATTATGAGTCCAACTCCAACTTTCAGAAGATCAGTCATCTCCTGTTTGCTTGGACCAGTTTTAATTTGCATTGCCTCCCGGCAATTACCATGGGAGTATATTTGTTCAATGCAAGATATTGAAAATCTGTTTCATAAGTGATGTGCATGTAAGTTGTTGTGCTATATTACACAAGAACATTCCCCCTTTGCCCCAAATGAGTTCTTTTCCCAATTAATTTCATAAGTAGTGATCCCATCAGTGAAATGCCCTAACCCTTAAACCTAACATGTAACTTGTTAAAAGCTTCTGATGCAACTGTTCTGCAAAAAGGCTCAGGCACACTTTTAAGGTATCAGATGGAAAACCCTTGGAAGTGCAGAGCATGATTCTAGGCAGCTAATATGATTCAGAAAAGGGAAGGACAACTGGAGAAGATTACTATGAACTGGTATTTTGTTCCCTTAATTCTTGATCCCTGTATTAGATTTGCTAGATATTAAGCAGGAAGCAAACCTCATTATTTTTAACAGCTGGATTAGAACTCACTCCATATTCCTTTCCTCACATCTCTACTTTGCATAATCCATAATGACAAAATATTATGTTACCCTTTCTGGCTATGTGATTGAAACAAGGCAAAATTATTATGAAACTGGGATGTATTGAATCCCAATCTAGTAAGAATTATCTTCATCTAAAGATTTCTCAAGATCTAAAAGCCTTTCAAAGTAACTTTGCTAACCCGTAATGTGCAGTAATGCCCAGTAACATCACCAATTTACAGAGAATCCCTGCAGTGGGGTGGAATAGTCAAGCACACTGCGACAGGTTCCAACATTCGGGGAACGGCAAGTGCCAGGCTTTCAGTCCTTCAGCTTCCCCTGTTCAACAGGGAAGCCTAAAAGTAGCCTGTACTTACTTTTGCTTGCATGTGAATAGAATCCTACTCATTTTTAGCAACACTGATCAAGCAGAAGACCTGACAGCATGAAGAATTTGCCTTGCTTTCACTTCAAATCCCCGTCAGGCCTTGTTGCTCAAAACACCAAGAACATGGAAAGTCGGAACTGGAGATGCCGGGATGGGGCCAGCACGTGTGCCCTCAAGCCACTTACTTGTGTGTGCGCTTGTGCAGACATTCCATCAACCCTGCTGAAAGAACTTAATTTCTTACTTTCCCATCCCTTTTTCCTGTATGCTGTTTCTTTTTCTATTGTAAGCCTATGTCTTATTTTGCTCACAATGTGTAAGCTGCTCTGGGGATCTCTTTTGGCTCAGAAACAAGGTTAAAATACTTTAAATAAAATAAATAGCAAATGAACAAGATTAGTAATTACATTTTATATTTGCACATGTTATTTGTGAAAAATAGCACAGTATATTGTCATCTGCTATTCTTATGTCTAAAGAAAGTAAAACATTATCTGGAGGAAAGGGGGATATTCCAAGTAGTTTTAAGGTTGTTGGTCATTCAATTGTTTTCCATCACAAGGAGATCATTACTCCTAGCTCTCTGTAGAGATCATTAAAAACACCAACCTGATATCTCTCTCTCTCTCTCTCTCTCTCTCTCTCTCTCTCTCTCTCTCACACACACACACACACACACACACACACACACACACACCATTTTTCCAGTGTTTCAGGAAGGTGAAAAGGGGAGAGTGGTACATTTTCTGAACCTTAACCATAATCTTTCTTCTTATCAGGTTAATTAGACTTTAGTAATGTCTGGCTGGATATCCTGCTCAGAGATGATTTTTAAAAAGGCAAATGTCATCTCTCTTTCTTTCTCTTTTACTTAATGCTGGAATGTCAGGGTTTTGCATAAATCAGACCAACTTCTTTTCCCTCTGTGACATAGGTATTTCTGTAACAAAAATTCTTATATAAATAATCAAGCTACTACTGAGAACAAGGTAAATGTAACATGTCCAACCCCACCAACAAAGAAAAAGAAGTTTGTGAGTTTTATTGACTGGCACTGGAAACACCCCCTGGTAGTCAGCCAGAGTTTAGGATGTGAGCCACATGGTTAGATTTCCACTTAGCTCTAACTGCACAAGTCTCTCTGGCATCTTTTCAAAACAAATCTTGGAAAGCATACAGAGAAACACATTCAGCTCTGGAACCTTCTGAGTCTTTTAATTACCCAGTTGCTTCCAACTAAAAGAGCCCCACAACACCACCACTGATCTTTCTGACAATTCCCTGACCAGACTGAAGGTGGCACCCCACCAAAAGCTCTGGGAAGCTGCTGAAAGGGTCTGTACACACAACTCTCTAGGGGAGGAAGGCTTTGTGGGGTTAAATACTACAGGTATCTAACAGCCAAGAAGATGAAAGGTTCCCACTGAAGAGCTGTGCAAGAACAGTGTGACACAGAGATACTTTTGAAACTGGTTTGTCCTGGAATAGGGACCCTTCTGTCCTAAAGGAAGAGGCTGTAAAAGAACTTCTGTCCATGTGTGTGTGTGTGTGTGCACACGCCTGCATGTATATTTTTTTCAAGGCCTAGAAAAGCCTTACCCAGCCTGGTGCCTTCAGAGATGCTGGACTAGAACTCCCAATGTCCCTTGGCACTGGAGCACATGAGGTTGGGGAAGGCTGGATTAGTGTATAGCAGGTTTTATTATTCTATTTAAATCCCCGTCTTCTACTGCCTTTGCAACACTTGGGGTAGCTGACAGCACCTTTAAAAAGCAATTTTTAAAAATTTGTGGAAACAAAATAATCAAGATCTGTAGAAATAAACAGCAGAAATGATGGAGACCTGAGAAGAAGAGAAAGCCAACCATCAAACAAACAAACAAACCAAACACACCTCCAAAGCAACTGTTTAGAAGGTCTGCATTTCGGGCTACTCTGCATTCATTCTGAGCTCATGTGCCCTTCATGTCCTAATGGATGAATCTAAGAAAGGGACAGACCCCTATTGATGCTATGGGAAACACAGAAGAGCGTTCCTATGCAGTTTTGCATGTATTAAATAATACATGAAGACAGCTTATTTCCCTTCCCTGAGGGAAGAGAAAACTGTCAGTGTGAATAGGATTCAAATTTCACACAGGGTAGGCTGAGGCCAGATAGCGTGAATGAATTTGTTTCTAACAATTCTGTAAAAAAAAAAAAAACACCCTCTTTTGCAAATTAAGATCAATCACAATTTCTCTATTTCTTCAGTATTCTGCAAATAATCAGATTGCAATAATAAGATAAGAATGAGAGAATGATGTAAATCCACCTTGAGTTCTTAAATAAAACAAGAAGAAATACAAAGGCAGGATATAAAACTAATAAATCAATAAATAATATTTGCTATCTGCATGCTTTTATCTGTATATGACAGATGACACATGGTGATTTGATTTCAATATTTGATATGTCAGTTGATGTTTGAAAGTCAGGTATGTGATATCCAACTTGCAGTGCTATTTAGCATTTGATATGCCTGCAAGGCTATATCAGCAGTTTCCAGTTTATCTTTCTTCATACTAATACCTGCAATAAACTGCAATCTTAAACAGCAAGACTGCAATACATGTGTGTTGTGAGTGATATGCCAGGAAGACTTTTAAAGTCCAGTTAGGCGTTACTTCTGGCAGGCTTTGAGTTCTGTAGAGCCCTTCATCAGGTAAACTGTGGAAAGAAACAGGTGATGGATAAGAGGGGAATGAGACTATTAAAAGTACAAAATGGTAACCATGAGATTTAGAGTTTTATCTTAGACTAGTTCTCAATATTGACATTGCAGACCCAAAGAGAGAAACATTTCTAAATTAGTTATTTGTTCAAATTAGCACTGATCACCACTCTTGTTGCTAGCAAAAAAAAACACCGTAACAGCAGAGAAAATTTTATAAGCAAGTACAATGTTTGGGGTGGACTATAGAATCTCAGGCTATCTCCCAATGCTAGCAAATTAAACTAGGAACTGAACCTGAAAGCTTTTGAATTCAAAAAATGTGCTGTAGCACTGGACTATTTCTCACCCTTTCCCTTTAGGTAGGGTGGCAATGATCCTTTGTGGATCCAGTTCTCTTCTATTTGTCAGACTTTTCCTTGTGCTTGGTCCTGGCTGAAGAAGTGAGCCAAGCCTAGAGGATGTCCATCAATGCACGTGGAGCTCCAGTCGCATAACCAGCAAACTTCCACCACAGCACATGCAGCACAAAGGCTGTGGTGTTCTCATGGGCTTGATTTCTGTTACACTCAGCACCAAATTGGACTGGTCCACGAGAAAGTGGACCAGTCCAGGGATCTGAACAGAGCGGAGCTGAGGGACTCTGATGGATTCCCTCCCCTCCAAAGCAGATTTCTCAAACATCCCTACCTTTGTCACAAGTTTGTTGTTGTTGTTATTAGAACAAGAACAAGAGTTGAGTTGGAGATGGGATTTACCAGCCGAATCTTTGGCTACATGCCTTTAGCATTCCTGTTTCACAGACTCTTCCCTATTTGATGTATCTGGGGAAACAGAAAAATATCCCTTTGTGTCCAATAGTAAATTGATTTTTTAAAAAAATCTGGTGGTGTATGCAGAAAAATAGCAAACCTGTTGTATGTTTTTTATTGTAAAAATCATCTTTGTCTCCCTTCACTCCCATCCGTGACTGACTGTTCATTGTAGTCCGCAGTCTATTTTGGCAGAAGCATGGTGTATTAGAATTACAAGATGTGATTATAAAGAATGAAGTGCAGCCCTTGGACTAGCTCTCCAAACAGCACGCACTTGACAGGCTCCTTCCCTTGCAGCAGTTCAGTTTCTGACAGTTTATTTATTGAAATAAAGAGGCTTTGTGAAAGCAGTCCAGTGAAACCGAGAATGCAACTTCCAGCATTCAGATGGCTAAAGGAATGTCTTTCTTTATCACTTTTGTATCCTGCTATACCTTCAAGTAGCTCAGGGTGGCATACTAGAATGGAGATGCTGTTAAAAATGAAAGGGTATGTGGTGGAGCTTAACAACTCACCATAGGTCTTAAGTGGGTTTGGCCACCTGTAGCATTTGACTTTGAGGTGAGGGCAATCTTAACATGTTCTAGGAGTCAATTGACTCCATCCATCCATAAGTTAAGATCTAGCTCTGTGCGTAGTGTTATGTTGCAGACTCACACATCAGGGCTACTTGGATGACATCACAGCCCACCATGATCATTTCATGTGGGTGAGATGCATATGGTGGCCATTCAAACAAGCACCCGCTATTTGGAAGTTGTTATATTTTATATGTTGTGTGAACCCAGTGAGTGTGGGTCATACAAGGGTGAAACAACACCCATGGAAGCTATGGTCTGTTTTAGGGTTATGCAAGAGTTATTTAACCTTCACATACTCCCAGCTTGTATGTAACTTGACACCCATGGGTGCAGTGGCACATTATAGGTTAAATATCCAGAGATGAATAAACTAGATGCAAGACTAGAATGTTTTTCCCTAGTAACCCTATATTTTATGGCAACATAATATCTAGTTCCCCCTACAGCAATATTAAGTTCTAAAGCCCTTTCAATTTAACATACAGTGTAAAACCTCCTGTCCACTTTCTTCACACTATGAATAATAGTACATTTCTGACATATTCCCTTTACATTGGCACATCCCACAATAAAGCCAATGAGAGCCAGAGAGTTCTTGCAATTAGACTGTCAGCCTGGGATTGGGAGGATCCGTGTTCAGATCACCATCCTGCCATGAATCTACTGGGTGTTCTAGGGCCAGTCACTGACTTGAAGGTCGATCTATCTCATAGGGTTATTATGAGAATAAAACTGGACTGCCAAGGGAGATAGGCATGCAGAGTTCCTTGGTGAATAGGTGAAACAGAAATGCAATTAATAAATAAAATAATTGACGCTGAATGTGAGATTTCATCTGCAGTGCAAAAATATCTATTTAGGGCATATTGTTAACAGCTGAGATAAAAAAAAAAGCAATGACGTTTTCTTTCAACACTAATGTCTGAAAGCTATTTAAATACAAATCTTAATGAATGGCTTACAGACACAGAACTGCAAAATATGTGCTGCTTTAAAAAACAAACTTTATTTGGCCTGAACTACAGACATATAGTACAAAATCCTCAACACTTAAAAAAGGAGCCTCATATAATTACCTGACTCAGTTCTTTAAAATGTGTTTATGCAACTATAGGAAATCACTTTGCTAAACATTTATGCAAAAAGATGTAAACAACTAATGCACATTTTTTCTTTGGACAACAAAAGGTTCCCCTAAACTGGATAAAAATCAATGTTCCACTGGAATGTTCTGATGCTACATTGACTGTACCTAGAATATGGCTAAGTACAGTAAAGGCTGGAATTATCTAGAGCTAAAATCTTCTTTCCTCAAGTCCCCCTTTTCTACCACATATGGATTATATGATACTTGATTTATGGAAGCCAGACCAATCTGCTGTGAAGTCAGAACTGTCAATGTTGCTGTGTGCCAACAATACCTGCTCAATCTATACATTTTTAACAAAATAAACCAAACTGAATGAGGGCACCTACATCTCTAGAAGTTTGTCCTCCACAGGAAACACATCTTACAAATATTATCCAGAACTTTCTGTCAGTTCCAAAAAAAAAAAAAAGAACACATATGACTATGATGCAGTTCTGCTTTAGAAATGGGTATTTGGGGTTTAGGTCATAAGACATGATCCCATTTTTTCAGATTAGTTGGAAGGAAGAGTATTTTTGCCAATCTACATTAATATGTAAATTCCATAATGCTGACTCTGTGGTACAGATTGGTTCCAAAAAGGTATCTTCTGTCTTAGCATAACTTTAGAAACTGGTTTACTGAATATGTCAAAGTAGATGTAAATGTCTGTCTGTCCAATCTAAATTCCATACCCATAATTAATACATGCCTTCAGAAAGACTGATGGTAGCAATATATGGAGCTATCCCCATAATTGCCATAGGGTACCGCTATGACAAGAGTAGAAATATTCAGTACATTATTGATTTAATCATTTATCAATTATTTGTGATGTCCATGATCTGGATGGAGAAGAACCTTGGCCCATATTGCTTACTGAGCTAATCTTGAAATCTCACAGAACTCAACTGGATCGTACTGCTCAATCCACATTTCCTCTGTGATGTATTCATTTATTTATGAACTATGACTTGTATTTACTGCCTTCTTCTGATGCATTGGATGTGGTATATCATGGTATTATGGTCAGTCTAGATTCTGACTCCATCTTATCTGGAGCCAAAAAACAGAAATTTCCCTTTTGCAATCAGCTGCAGGTCTCTGCTTAAGCCAAAGGCAAGGTCACCTGAGGCTGGCATTGCAAATAAAGATGACCTGCACAACCACTTAGCCAATCTATTCAATAGTACAATAAGAACCTCCTAGAATCTATCTCTGGGAGAAAGCTAATAACTGGACAGTCATCGGAGACACAAATCAGAGATTCCTCTGAAATCTCTACCCAGACAAATGGGGAGAAAATAGAGGAGACTCCACTGACAAAGGAAATGGGTGAAGGCTTTTCTCCTCCAACAGGGGTGCCAAGAGTAGGGAGCAAAATCTCCCTACCAGAAAGGGAACTTGAGGCAGACCCAGGGGCATTTATTTATTTATTTATTTATTTATTTATTTATTTAATATTCTGCATTAATTAGTCCTGGTACACGATTTCTCCTGTACCTCTGCCCAGCTGTGGTTTTTCCCCAATTAAAGAGGGGGAAGAGCTGCTACAGGCACCGGGAGAACTTCCCCATGAAGACACAGGAACCAGGGAGGCAACTAGACTGTATTGCCTTCTTTGCTCCTTCTTTGCTACCAGTTTGCTGCTTTGAACTGCTTTGTGCATTGAAACCGATTTTCCTCTTTAAACTGCTTCTCTGAGTGTGTTCAGAATCTGACCGGCCTTTTCTCAGGCCAGATGCTCACAAGGGGCTGCCACGTCTTAGGGTCATGCCATGCTGTGGCAACACCCAGTTGCATGCCGTATGGTGAGTGCAACCTGCAACCTAGCTGTGTTCTGCCAAGGACACAAGTGGGCTGCAAAGAAGTTCAGCACAAAGGACCCAGTGGGATCCTTAGTCAGTCATCTCCAAGGGACCAAGGGTACGTGGGGACAGAGGAGACTGGGTTTTATTCCTGATGTCCCAGGAGGGTCTGTTGCTCTAGGCCTTGTGCCTGCAGAGGCAAGGGAAGCCTGTGGGGCCAGGTCACCACACATGTACACGAAAAGCCTGTCATCCAATAACCGCTGTGCACAAGGGAAAAGGAATGAGCAGGAAGAGGAAAATAAGCTAATTCAAGCCATAGTCTACCAAAGAGCATGTCCACTTTTACAAACACACAATGCAGGCAAAATCCCAGCAAGCAACGGCCGCCTCCTGTGTGTCACGAGCAGGAGCCACATCACAACAGAAATGATTTAAATTGCCCAGCTCCCCGACTGTCTCAACAAAAGGGGCAATCCCATGAATTTGTAGACAAGAAGTCCTACAACTGCCAGCATCCCCCAGTGGGGCTTTTTCCTATTTAGACATCCCTAGTACTGCACCCTAAATCTCTTTCTGCTGGACGTATGTTTCCCATAGCAGCGGGAGCACGTTGCCTTTGCTTTTTATCCATATCATTTCCTTTAGTCCACCTCAGATGAAACAAATAATCCATGCACAATTTTTAAAAAATCAGTCCCTGAAGCTCTTGTTTATTTGAAGTTTTGCAAAGCTAATCAGAATGATCATAAATATAAATAAATGCATCCCTTTCCTTAATAGCAAGCCATTTGTTTGAAAAGTTAACTCAGAGTCTTCCCCCTGTGCTTACAGTATTTGTTATTCTATCATTTAAGGGACCATGTTTGGTTTTTACAAGGCAATAATCTGGTTGGGAGTGAGCAAACCATGAGGCCAGCAACCAAGTCTTTTATCTCAATGAAGGCAGTGGATTATTCCTCAGAAAAAATGTGGCAATCCTTCCATTATACTATAAGACAAACAACAGTGTTCCATCAATGCAAAGAGGGCGTTCCTCTTACTATTGCTAGCCTAGGGTAGTTTCCCTGCCATCTCCACTTACGTGAACTTTTCCTCAGTAAGCAGTTGTTAAGGGCTGTTAAGGACTCTCACCAGCAGCCTCACACTCCCTCCACTCTTCTCCATGGCTGATTTAGCAAAACGTTCCACAGAATAAATCTTACCATTCTTTTCTTCTCCTGTTGTGCCTGTCACTGCAGAAAGCCAAGTTCAGCTGTCAGCTTGGGCCCTGACTAGATCAGACCACCCACATTCCCAGTGAGTACTTTGGGCTGCTGAGGACTGACTCTCTGACAGTTGGATTTGGTGCAAAGGATGATATAATCATTAGGAGAGCGGAGGTGAGGTGGCATGCTAAATGCTGCTGAAATAGGGAGAGGGTAGCTGCATGTTCAGATGCCAAATTATGCTCATGTTTTATTGGGTACTGGTCTTCTAAAATGTAATTCTTAAACCAGTGACGACGCCTTTTCCAAGAACTTAAAGCTTGCTTATGTTTGAATAATGTAAGCTTACACTCCCCATTAAGGTAAGCTTTCCTATTCCGGAAGAAGCCACTCTATAAGAACATGCCTTTTGCCGAGTCTATTAGTTCACCTCGTTCAGTACTCACTACTCTGAGCGGCAATTACTTACCAAGTCCTCATTACTGGTTTCCCATATGAGCTATTGAAGAATGTAGTGGAGATGTCAGTGTTTGAACCTAGAGCCATACTGAAACTGAGCATGAGCTTGACCACTGAATTATGACTCATCTACATCTTAGAAGGTCCTAGAATAAAAGCAAGGCTCTTCTAGTTCCTCTTCTATGATCTGGTGTTTCCCAAACTGTGTTCCACAGAACCATGGTGTTTCATGAAATGTGATATGGATTACACAAGAAAACGTCAAGGCTATCAATATTGTTGTTCTCTAAAAGATTAAAGATAAAGTATGTATGTCTCAAAATACTTGGCTGGAAAGTATTTAGATTGAAATGGCTGCTGTTGTGGTGTGGCCAACATGAAGCCACCTTGGTTCCTACAAGCAGAACAACCTTCACCCTGCCTCAGACCAGTATGGGCATCTTTGAGAATGTACCGGCCTTTCAGAGCATGGCAGCTGCCTAACATAGTTGATGTTTGCACCCAGACTCATGGAGAATTTGCATCCAAGTGTCAGGTTCTTTAGGTAGCAACAGTAGGTGGCTGAACAGAGTTTGTGTTTTAAATTTTGTTCTGAAATTTATTGGGGTGTATACACATGAGGAGAGGGCAGCTTCAAGGTGGGCAGCCTACCTGAATCTTCCTAGATCCTCAGAAGGCAGCAGCAGCAGCAGATAGAAGGATGGAAAGCTTATCATTACTGTTATTATTTACAAATTATTACAATTCCCTTACTGCTCAATAGCCAACATTTTCTGAATTGTACACAACTTAGGTACAGCTCTAGGGTGTAAATTAATTTTAAGAGTCAAAATTATATGAATTAGTTTATAGAATGAGTGATGCTACAGGCCATGTCAATTATTTTAAAGGTTTTGATGCCACCCTAGAATTTATAAATTATATTTAGGGATCTAAGCTCTGCAAATTAATTTTAAGTCCTGAGTGCAGCTCTAGGATCCATAAATTAATTCTGGGGACTCAAACATTTTGTTTTATACTTATTTTATATACTTAGGGTTGCTAACGATCCCTCTATCAGAAGGACAGTTTTTTCAATCAGATAACTTTCCTTAGTTCTGCCTCCTTTATTATTTATTATTTAAATATAAAACATTTCTCAAACACCTAATTTTATTTTTAATTCAAATAAAAATGTCAGACACACTTTTCAGTATTATACGCAGTAATTTTGCACTGTGGAAATAGGTTTCATTTCCTCTGTTTTTCTCCAAAGACTTCTTGAACTTTCTTTATTGTGGAGATATTCATACACCACCAACCCATTCCACTCCCCAGACCAGCATTTAGGGGTTGCATCAATATATTTCAAACACTGAAGTGTTCCCTGATCAAATTAGTTTAGGAAATGCTAATCTAGAACAGTAAACAAAGACAAATGCATATTCAACTAAACTTGAATATTGGATAGTGGCTAGTACTGCTATGAGATCTCTGTTGGGCCTATGGGACCCATTGCTGGTGCAAGAGGAAGAGAAACCCCAGAAACGTCAAACCTAGAGAAACCCCAGAAGTGAGCAGAAACACTAGTTTCCAGAAGGAGACTGGTCAGGGAAGCTGTGCTCACCCCTTCTTGGAAATGAGCATTTCTGTTTCTTTCAGGAGCTGCTCCCTTCTCATGATACTGTGCTGATACTAGGTCCTGGTAGCATGCCAGCAGTGTAGGATACTGACCATGATCTCATTTCTTCTGACGTTATTCCTGCTAAGTAGGCTCTTCAACATTCCCTTGCTCATCATCGCAGCTTATTGACTTCATCACCACCCATTCAATATATTCTCAGTTTTTCGACTGGCAAAGTCCAAGCATCACAATATTAAATAAGCCATACAATGAAAGTCACAACATGCTCATTGTGGAAGAATGTATTCTGTGCCCAGGCATCTATTTTGGCCTGAAGATTTTTGACAAAAGGCAATATTGCGGAAGTGCATCTACTGGCTATACATCATCTGAGACAGATGGCTGGAGATGTTTGCAATATCTAACTGGTATACAATCTTATTTCTCTAAAGTATGAAGTGATGATTGCTAGAAACAAGAAACCCTTGTGTTTTGGCCTAGAATTCATGAGTATCTTTATCACCTAGATGCTAAATCCTTCTCCTGATCTCTTCCCAATGAGTCCTGTATTTATGCACATTCAGTTTAAATACACACCAGCCCTCCCCAACCTGATGTCTTCCAGATGTTTTGAAATACAATTCCCAGCATTCTTGGCCATTGGAAATACTGCTGAAACAGATGGGAGCTGAAGTCCAAAAATGTGGCAGATACCAGGCTGAGGAAGCTGATATATACACAAAACACCCTTCTCCCCCCACCAACAAATGGTGGTAGGGGGTAAGAAGGAGAAAATGGAAAAGCTTCTGATAAAATCTTCCTGCCAGAAGCCACTGAGATTTGAATTGAACTCACAACTTCCAGAATAGGTGAGGTCACATATATGGAAAGAATTTGGAGGTTGCCTGTGTAAGGTGTTTCTGACATGCTATGTCCTCCCCATATTAATTGATTTATTTGATATACAAGGCAATCCTGTACACAAGGAAATCATTACTGTAGCTTGGACAAGAAGAGCAGTACCATATAAGAGAAGTTAGCACTCTCTCAGCCATGCCTCGCTTTTTTCATACATGAATTTCCTAAAAAAGGAGCGGGGGCGGGGATGTTGAAAGGCAGCTAGAAGAAAGGAAGAGGAAAAAAGTCCGCATGAATTATGGATTGTTGAAGCTGTCCTTGTGCTATCACATGCTTTTCCAGCATGGGAACAGCCAGCATCCATGGGCTGCCTGAGGACAGAGGCTGGGGACAACCTATCCTAGGCACTTTTACCATGCCGCGATCCCTGGCAGATAACAGGATGCTCACCCCAACCTATTTTGACCAACATACAGTATCATGGATATTTTCAGACCTCTTGTATCTCTGCTTTCTTTTATACAAAAGCTTTCTTTCAATATATATAGCCAGGTGTGCTTAACCTCCAGTACTGTTCAGGCGCCAGGAGGAATGGCTTCAGTAGGCTTGTGAGAAAGAAGTATCAGCAGTGACTAAGAGATCCTTCAGTTGCCTTCCTGCCTCCACCTCCTCCATGCCCTCACTCTGATTTGCAAATGCACTCTATCCCCATCTTTTCTTGAAAAATACAGTTTCCAGTTCCTTTTCAACCCTTCCTGACCATCTCCTTTGTCTTCTTGCTGGAGAAACAACTAGGTGAAATGCATGTCTACTTGGAAGTAAATCAGAACATCATCAACAGCCTTACAACTAAATCAAAACTACATGACTTCAGTGGAGCTAAACTTGTGGCAAAGTCTTCATGGAAGAATTCCTTTGCTTCTGGATGAAATAAACAAGGGGGTGCTGCTGGACCCACTGGCTGGGGGGTTTGAAGGGCAGGAACAAGCTCTAGCATCCTTTCTCCTTCTCCAGTGTTATTTGTCAGGAAGCAAGAGAAGCTGTCCAGTATTCTTTCCCTTTTTAAACATCTTCACTCTTTCACTCCTTCACATCTTTGCATATTTATTTGATCTTAAAAAAATCCAAATACGAAACAAAGGAGACTTAAAGGGTCATTTCCCAGCACTCACCCCTCCCCCTTGCAACCCCTCTCCCCACTTCTCGCAGCATTACATGTGTGTTACATAAGCACAGCAAGGCTATATTCATGGCTATGTGCCCCAAACTGTGACATGTCTTACATGCACCCCAGGCCTGTATTCCTTCACATTTGGAAGAGGCTTTTGTGTGGATCTCCTGCTAGTGTGTATCCAGCCAGCCATTTCTTGCTTGGTATGTGTTTTCATGCCAAACCAGAAGAAGACTGAGGCTAGAATAGTCATGTGTCCTACTTTATAGGAAACTGTTCTCTATTTAAGGAGCAGTGACCAATCCAAAACTGGTTTAAACATGAAATACTATAAGAAAGAAGCTGAGATTCCTTGAAACACTTGGACAGCGGATTGCATAGGGACCACAGTTTCTCCACAATGTGATTACATTGTATTTCCATTATATTAATTAGTGTTAAATTTGCATCTATACAAATCACTTATGTATAGATGTGTTTTTTAATGCAGATCAGTGTTCTCCACTGTCCTCTTTACAGTATGGTTGTTCTTTTTGGTCATGCATAACAGGGCACCTTAAAGATTTTTTTAAAGCATCTGTACACTATTTAGACTGCTATTTTCAGAACAAGCAAACATCCAAAGACACAAAATGTTGTTGTGTCAGTAAAGGACTCTTGGCTTCATATACCATAAGTGGAGACCACTGGAACCTGTTTTGAATGGTTTTGGACTGTGTGTGCAAACTTTTTTTCCCTGGCCTGTTAACTTGCTTTTCCCTTGTTAGCAAGTTGGTTTATCCTGTGCTAAAATCACAAATCAAAAGCAAACCTAAAGGGGTGAGTGAAGTTCAACGAAAAATACCAATAAAAGCTTTTCATGGTTCACATGCTCAGCCTGAACTATGTCCCAAAAACGGTTTTCCCCCATCAGCCTGAATGTAAATTTAGCTTGTGAAAAGGCAGGTCTGAACAATCCCCCAGCCATTTCTAGTATGCAAGGGTTTTTGCAACTGTTTACTCTCTTGTTCAATAAAAGAGTGAGAGCTTATACAATACTCAGAGGAGTCAATGATACCTGTTTTTCCACATGATGCCAAGTCTGCTTTAAGGCAACATTCTCACCCATAGGCAAGGTGAACATTTTGTGCTCCGTGAAGGGATGGAATTTTCAAAGACAAGAAATGAATGTTACAAAGGGGGAAATGCTGACAGCAGAGGTGGCTCATTTGTAAGCCTGGTGTTCTAAAGCACTACTACAGTATATGCTTTGTTCAGACTGTAGTAAATGAAAACAAATGCTACCTGTTTTACTGCCAGTTGATTAAATCTGTAGTTTTTCTCCCCTCCTCCACTGCCCCCTTTTCTTTTAAAAAGAAAAAAGTCAGCTGGGACCGCATAAAAGGAACAGAATGCAGCCAAGAAAGTCTAGCTGAATTTAAAAACAAATAGAGGAATTGATTAGATAAGAATTATAGAAGTCTTACTTCTGATGTAGCTCCAGAACAGTGCTCAATTGATGGGGTTGGGGGTTGCCACTTAGTGTTTGCCATGCCCCCCTTTGTTACTGCTTTAAAGTCTGGAGTGGGATCATGATGTGCCACTCCTCTGCCTCCAATCAAGAGTCCGCTGCCACCCCACTGATGTGACGCCAGGTGGATCTCTTTGTCGTGCCTACCTGTGAATTACAGGCTGGCTGAGGAAGGCAGCCTGCTCTGCAGCTTAGCGGGACATGTAACCCCGTGTCTCATGTGGAATTCCTCTTAGTTACCTTGCCTTCTCGCTTCTCCCCATTGCTAAGGGTGTCCATGAGTTTAATTTTAGAGGACAGCGTCCTCTGCTTCATGGTATCCAGTATTTTGAAGGGCTGCCAGTAAAAGTTCAATTTGAAGATAAGGAACCATCAGAAGGAAGAGCTGGACCTTGAAGCTGCCCATCCATGGGGAAGACTTGGCATGTTCAAGTCACAGTCTTCTTATGCTGAGATGCATTGTGCTCTTATTAAAATTTTAAGTCATTCCTTCTAAAGATGCATCTATACATATACATTAGCATATGCAGATATTATGCAAATCTGTGTCTTCCTTCATCTTCTTTTTTATGATGATAATGATGATGAGACATTAACTCTTTTTGCAATGCATAAATGGCCATCATAGTTGCAAGCAAGCATCATGTGTGAGACTATGATGTCTCACACATCATAGGGTATTATGACAATAGGGTTCTGTCACAGGGTACTATGACAAAAGCTTTGCTAAGTTGAGATAGATTATGTCCACAGCATTCCTACAGTCCATCAGGGAGGTAACTCAATCAAAACTGAAATAAGTTTTGAGAAATCCATGTTGGCTTCTAGAAATCACTGCATTGTTTTCAAGGCATCTGCAGACAGACTGTTTTATAATCCAAGAATTTTCTCAGGGATTGATGTCAGACTGACTGGTCCACAGTTCCCAGGTTCTTCTTCTTGAAGTCGGGAAAAAAATAGCCCTTCTCCAGTAATCTGGCACTTCCCCTGTCCTACATGATTTCTCAAAAATAATACACAGAGTTCTTCCACCAGCTCCTTTACTACTCAAGGATGGAGTTCATCTGGAGCTGGATATTTGAACTCATTCAGCCCAAAATGGTAATCCTTGACCATTTCCCTATCAATCTTGAATGGCCATCTTGCTCCTTCAGCTTACACTTCTCCTTCATCAGGAAGGTCATAGATCTTACTATTAGGGAAGATTAAGTCAAAGTATGAATCGAGTACTTCTGCCTTTTCTTTGTCATTTGTTATCATTGTGCCATCCACACTGAGTAGCTGAACCCCCATTTCTTTCCTCTTCTTTACCTTGGACATATCTGAAAAAGCTTGTCTTGTCAAGTCCTGTCTTGTCTTTTTGTTGCTTTTAGCATCCCTCACTAGCTCAATTCATTCCTAGCTTTAACCTTACTGATGCCCTTGCTGCAATTCTGTGCTACCTGCCTGTATTATTGCTTTGTAGCCTCACTTTCCTTCCATTTACTATACATGTCCTTTTTTCCAGTCACCGCTAAGATTTTGTGATGCCACATGGTCTCTACTGTTATCTTCTATCCTTTTTCCTTCTTGGAATTGTGAGGATCCAGCAATAAGCTGGGTTGGTCAATTTCATTAAAGGGGGCTCCTACTTTTCCCCCATAACTCAAGCACTGGTTTGCTGTTGTCATGTGTAGGTTGAGTCTCCAAGCCCATTAGACTTTGCAGATCAAAGAGGAAAGCCTGCTGGAGAATATGGTTGTCCTTTAAAACATGCTTGCAAAATTTAAATCCAGTCACAGAGAACTAAAAATAAAAATAAAATAAAATCACACCAATAAACAAAGGCTTTACTTTTCAACATTTTCCCAAGTACCATTGATTTTCTGCTGGAAGTAATTACAAAAGCCCAGACTGGACTATATTAAAATAATGAAGAGTGAAGTTTTCACTGTGTTCCTATTTAATCATCACCTCACAACTTTACATTGTAATGTCTGACCTTAGGATATCCTCTTCCATGATCACATTAAGAATAATTAAAAGGAAACAGGAAAGTCCACAAATGATATGGTTTCCTCAGAAGATCAGTGGCTATCAGACTAATGGATTCTGAATTTTGCAGATAAAGACCAGCAAGAGCAAGAACATAGCCCTTAGCCAGATGTAGCCAGGGCTCACACAATTCATTTTCCCACTAATTAGCAGAATTGGCTTAAATGATGAGGGATCCCTTTTATTTTTTTGCATCATGTTAATGTGCTTTTGTTTCACACTTTGACCCAGAGCTATAAATAGTTTCCATGTTCTGTTAAAGCCCAAACAGTGGACAGAGACAATATTAAAAATAGAAGGAGAAAGCTGGGCCATATGTTTGAAAACTGTACTTGACCCTTAAGCATTTCAACCATGGTTCAAAGCCCAAACTTGAAGTTAACTGCTGAAGTCATTAAGCTGACCGTATATGGCAAGTTTCTGGATGTCATTTGTATGGCAAGGAGTTCAATGTTGCTGAATGAATTGTGTGGCGGAAAAGGGAGAGCGGAAAAGGCAGGGGGAGAGAACCAGGCCAGTCGGACAGTTGTAATATGAAAATTGTAATATTTCCAGGGGGCAGCAGGAAAGGAATTATAATGGATGAAAATAGGAGATGAATTATTAAATGGAATCCTTTCATCAAACAGCCTGATGTTAAAACTCACATATTAAGGGTCATGGAAGTTAGTAGGAGGAGGGGCGGGGGGAATCACAATCATTATGTACTTTGTTCAGGATCAAACCTGGTGGGAAATCTAGAGTATTGCCGTAAAACAGTTCCAAATGTTAGAAATATATTGTTCTGTACAAAACTGTTCACTTTTAAGTTCACATGCATAAAATCATTTTCATATGTGTGCTAGTTTCAGTGTGGATGAGGACACACATTGTAGAAAAGGTGGGGGAGAGGATTTCCTCATCAACAGCCTCAATGTTTGGTTTTAGATGAGAAACATGTTGAGCACAATCCAGGCAAGGTTAAGCACTTTTAAGCCCCATTGATTTTAATGGGAGAGCTGAGCTTGTTCTTCACTCTCCGTCTTTCTCTTATTAAATGTAAAGGGACTTAGAGGACTTTAGGTTGGACCAGCCATACCCATAATAATTTATGTCTGATGGGAATGTTGCAGGAATGAACAACCAAATGGTGGATCAGGTTGTTTGCCCTTCACAGGTTTTGCATTCCATGATCTACTTTTTCATTTCATGTCTGATGCACATCTGTTGGATGCATCTCAGAACTTTTGGGACGTCCATATCTCGTTCATAGGATTCCCCCTGGTGTAGTCCTCAGTTCAGAAAAACCTTTATTCCACCTCCAAAGTTGGAGGGATGATCTGTTGCCTTTGCCTTTCCAATAAACAAACTATAAGCAATAGTTTGGTATACTGCAGTTATGACTGGATTGTGTTCTATTATCACTGGGTTGGATCCTGACTTAGATCCATTTATTTTAATGCATTTACTCTAAATATGACCAAGTTTGGATTTAGTTCATTCTATTTTTAAAATTTGAGATGATGATGATGATGATGATGGTGATGATCATTCTTTCAAGTTCTATTCAAATTACAAATGAGGTAGAGAAAAATGTTCTCCCCACCATATTTTCCATCTTGGGTTGTTTCCATAGAAAGATACTTGCTTTCTATGGAACGAAACATTGATATCCAGTATCTAGGTGACAAACACTGAAGGGCAAATGACCACTTACATGCCACAAAAAAGAGAAAAAGCTTCATTCCAAAAGAAGATAAAGTATATGCTAATGTATATGAATAAATGCAAATACATAAATAATTATTATAATCTAAGCAGAAATTTGTTCGCCTCACTGTTGTGGGGAAAAGTGTGACCAGGTGAACACACCTGGTTACACTGCTGTGACCTGCTGCCTTGATGCTGTTGATGGGCTACTTCAGGACCCCTTGTGGCTCTCCTTTTTTATGGGCCTTTAATCATATTGAACTGGGGTTGGATTGGAGAATCCTGCAAACAGAGAATCCCTTCTGCAGATGATTGTCCTCTACAGTCCTTCAAACACAAATGTCCTCTGAAAATGTAGGACTCGTGGCCATACTAAAAGAGTGTGCAGTTCTTTCAGACTTTCTTGGTGATGACTGGAAGTTGAATGACAAGAAGTGGGGACAAGATCTTGGTGGGCAGGCCTGTGGTGGCCCACACAACTTGCGTCAAATCCTTAAGCTATCTTCTTAGATGTGGTAAAGGATGCCATCCTGTTACTTGTATTCAAATAATGTTCAGCTGCTTGCCTCAGAGCTGGCGTCAAGAGCAGGTGTGGCTGGGCACCTGCAAAGTCCACTGGCAAGAGACCCCCGGATTCACCCTTTCTCTTCTCTCCAGCATTGCAATTACATTTTCACCAGCCTCCCACTCTAGCCCAGGCATTAGGCACTTCCACTGCCAAAGGAGGCTGATTGAGGGTGTCTAGCCCAAGGGTATGCTTATAACATGGCGGTAGGGGAGGTGGCATCATACCTCAAAGAGCTGATGTGACGATCAAATGGAGAGGAGCAGGACTAGGAAGCCATCTTGGGTTCTTCATAAGAGGAAAAAAGTTGGCATTTAAAAGCATTGTTGGTGTCATCATCATTACCTTGTGTTCCTCCAGCAGCAAAATGTCTGCAGTCCTGAATGGGATAATAGAACTAATTTGATTGATCATTCTTCATTTGATAAATTCATCCAGAGACGCTAGTAATTGGACGGCATACAAATTTATATTTAAAAAATCACCCTAAAGTTACCTAGCAGTCTGTACATTGGGTAAATAAATTTCAAATATTTCCCCTGTCCAAATGGTAAATTTACATAGCCTCAGAATCTAGTTTTCTACTGATTCTGGGATGTGGTGGATTCTATCTTTTCCACATGGGGGCAGTAATACCAAAAAAAGACATCCCCATAAAATGACAGGCAAGAAGTCCCCATCCTCCAGTGACTCACATCATTCATCTCACATCAAGGGTGGCCATGAAAATCAGACTACAGATTGGAGAATGTAGTGGGAACTTAGGCAGCTTATTTTGCTCAGTTTTGGTGGACCTTTGTGTGGAGTCCTGTCTCCCCCACTGCAAGGAAAAGCTGCTAAAACCACTTCCTCTCCACTGCTTGCTATTCCCTAGCATGATCCACAACTCATGAACATGCATTTGGAGTGCAAATGGACCACCTGAGCGCAGAGCACCAAGCTTTCTTCTAGGAATAACTGACATCACTCAACTTAAGGCAGGAGTGGGCAGAAGGGAAATCTCCAGATGTTTAGGACTTCAGTGCTCAACAGCCCCCATCAGCACTGTCACTAGTCAGGAATGCTGGGAGTTGAAGTCCAGAACATCTGGAGAGTTACTCTTGGCTGACCCTGGCTTAAAGGATCCATTCTAGGTGGCTAAAGGGGGATGGAACTTGAGTGGTGGCCTGGCAACAGCATGGAGTTGCAGGTGGATGCCGACTTCCCAGGAAACAGTGTGAATCTGGCATAGTCACGCCATTCCCGGGGGGCTGCTGAATGGACAAAAAGCTCTTATACAAATCCACCAGCTGTAATGAAGCTACAGTGTATAAAAGCACATACATTCACTCAAGATGCTTGCCAATATATGTCAGTGTCATGGCCAAACCGGGAAACGATTTGCTAGACGATTTCTGGAAGGAGGGATTTACCAGCTACCTTCGGCCACCTGCCCTTGCGTGGAATATTGCCAAGTGGCTTACTTCCTCCCCACAACCTAAATAGCAGCTCCCAGGCCAACTGGCAATTAAGAGAGAAGGAGCAGCAGACACATTATTTATATGTAAGATTTTCTAAGTGCTCAAAACATTTCATGTCCATTATTCTTAATCACATAAAAGTAATCCTGCGAGGTAGGCAGATGTTGTTATCCCCATATTTCAGAAGAAGAGGGGGTGAGAACAGGGGCTGAGATGAAGTGACTTGTCTGAGGCCACCCAGTGAGTTGGTGGCGGAGGGGAGCGTTAACCCTCAGGACGTCCTGAACGCAGCGCCCCCTCTGAACCCTGTGCCATACTGGCAATGCCACCAGTGGCAAAGCCCAGGTCCTGACGGATTGCATGTTATAGAAACACTTGAAGCTCTTTTCTTGCAAGTCTTGGTCCATGATTCCAAAACGATGTTTACATTATAGTAACAGCTGTGTTTAGTAGAGACATGACAGAACAGACCAATTTGTAAAGCTAAACTCATTTCTTAAGGCGGGGGGAGGGATGCTCATGTTAGGGTAGGGGGGAACACTTCAAAGGAGGACAAAAATGATTAAAATAGACACAACCATTTGTTTAAACCATGGCTCTCTCAAGAAAAGCCAGCCTAATGTAAACTACATTGGCAAGGTCTGAACAGCTGTTCCATGTAGTTTTAATCTATGGCCTTCATTGTATAAAGGAGGTGGAGAGGAAAGAGGTCATGACAGGGCATTATACCTTTTAATTCATTCTGATAACACACCCACACACTGCTAAGGTGTTAAATATTGTGATTTACCCTTTTGGTTATGTGTACTACTTGTATACTACTTAATCAGCATTTCATGCTAAATATTGTGTCAAATATTGTTGTTCAACTGGCATGTGTATTTAATAACATTTATTCTTTTGTATCACTTGAGTTGTATCCCTTGTATGTGTGTGCTTTTATTTTTTAATCAATATAGAGATAGGGAATTATCTACAATGCACCTGGAATGGGGTTAATTTTGCTATTTTGTACATGTTGGTGAAACTTAGAACTGTCTTGTCACTTTTCTTACTGGACAAAGGTATGCACACAATCATATAAGGAAAGCCTCATCACATTTATTTCAGTGCAAGGAAATGAATGACAGAAGATTATGGGCAACTTTCTAATCCAACATTCCCCAAACTAGAACTTGCCGGCCATGTTGCACTGCAACTTCCATCATCCTCTGCTACTGATAGAGAGGTTGAACACTGAAGACCAAAACACCTGAAGGACACCAAGCTGGGGAAGGCTGGTCCAACTGAAATCCCAGCTGCAAATTTGACTCTCAGTTGGCCATACCAGGCCTTATCCTACACCAAGATTATTTCTTTGAAGGATATATGTTATGTATGAAGTAGCTTTTGTTCCCTGCAAAGAACAATTCATAGACCTAGGTCCAAAGGATTACATAACTACACTGAAAGCCAGTGTTGCCTAGTGGTTAGAGTGCTGGACTTGGGAGATTTGGGTTCTGGTCTCTACTTGGCTATGAACTCCCTGGGTGACTTTGGGCTAGCCATGGACTTTCAGCGTAACCTACCTCGCATGGTTGTTGTGAGCAGGGGTCGGCAACCTTTAACACTCAAAGAGCCATTTGGACCCATTTCCCACAGAAAAGAAAACACCGGGAGCTGCAAAATCCTTTTGACATCTAAAATAAAGATAACATTGCATATATCGTTTTTTACCTTTATGCTATGTATAAAAAAAACTATAGTGTGTTGCATTTATGAAATCAATGAACTGCTACAGAGAAAACAAATTTTTATTTCTGCATGCAACAAAAACATTTTGAACTCCGAAAAAAAGACGCTGGGTTGAAGGTTACTTTCAAATAAAATACTCAATGTCTATTTGAATCCTCCTCGTATTTATGAAATAAAAAGCCGAACTTAAATTATTCATCTGCAGCAAACCAAAAATGCTGTCTGCTTCTGTGTGCCCTCATCCTTTGATCACGTGCACTGGAGGGTACAGTTAGCTGTCAACTTGAATTTAAAAAAGGACTGATACTTTCATACAGTAAGTAGGGTTTCTGCAATACAACAAATATAAATAATAGTCTGGTGAAATATTGAACAAACATCCCTCTCCCAATGCAATAATGTTGCTGGAATTTTTATAAGAATCTTCTTAAAACAAGGAAGTAGATCTATATCTTCATTAGGATTTAGCTGCAGCTCTTGTTCAGTCACTAAAAACTGTTTTTTTAAATCTTACATTATAAACTAGTAGGACTCCTTTCATATATTTTGAATAGGAGAACAGCTTCCTGCAGAGTCAAAGTCAGTGCTAAAGGGCTGCATGCATTAAATAGCAAACTCCATAAGTTCATCAGCAATAAAAGCAAGTTAATCTACCCACATAAACATTAATCTACCATTAAACATTCAGTTTTCTTCAGAAACTTTTCTTTTCTTGGATTTATCCATGGTTGGCCTACCAAGGGAAAAAGCTCAGTAATTTGGCGCAGATCGGCGGCTGTGACATGTATTTTGAGCGACGGAGCCGCAGCAGAGGGATTCAAGAGCCACATGCGGCTCCGGAGCCGCAGGTTGCCGACCCCTGGTTGTGAGTAAAATGGAGAAGAGGAGTCTCCTCACAGGTAGATAAAAAGCTGCAATGAAATAAAGAAAAATAATAATTAATAACTGACTTGCCCAGTGAGTATCAACCGGTGGTTCTCTAACTCTGGCCACATTTGCGCTACTTGGCAAAGAGTTTCCACAGCAGCAGCTTGCGAAAAGAAAGGAGCTCTCCCATATGAAGTAATCCTTAAAATGGTGAGGGTGCTGGACTGAAACTCAGGAGATCCGGCTTCTGGTCCCCCTCAGGCATATAGCTCACTGGGTGACTTAGCTTAGCCTGAGCTACCTCACAGGGCTGTTGTGAGGAGAAAATGTGGAGAGGAGGAGAATCTTGTGAGCCGCCATGGCCACTTGGAAGGAAAGTGAGACTTAAGGGTAACAAATGGGATAAACACCATTGGGATGCCCAGGATAGCACTTTGGAGTCTCTCCTTTATATCTCTTTCTCCCGAATAATAATTACTAATTAATTATTATTCACTGTGCTGTGCTGCACTCATTTGCTAGGAATATTATATCAGAAGGAACACCAAACATGTACTGACAATCTTTGGAGAATTGGATGCACTTATACAGAGCATCCAAGTTTTCGAATCCACAAATCATAACATCTTCATTCTTTGTGGATCCCTTTCTTCTGGGTCTTCTTTTTTAGTAAGCTGATTTTTTCTCTTTAAAGTAAAAAAGGGAAATATATACATACACAGCATGAAAAATAGGTATGAAAAATAGCATTTTCTCTGTTGTCCCTCAAAATTTCAGTTACAATGCTGGAATTCTCCTGTAGTATAAAATACTTCACTTTTATCAGGGAATTTCCTCAAAATTCATGTTTTGCACGAATAAAGTCCATGAGCCAAGAACCACGGTCTTACTATACCATACTGAATAATTCTGAGTATGATTTTTGGCAAGGGGTTCTCCTCAAGGAATTGAAAATAGGTGGCAGACTTGCAGCAATTGTGGTTTTGTGTGTAATCATGATTTATATACATCTTATCCAGAGCCAAAAATGCCAATAAATTCCAGTGTACATAGAAATGAATAAGGAACTGGTGGCATGTACACTTTGGCTCAACCCAAATCATGCAAACCTCTAGGACAGTGTCCTGCATGAGAAAGCACAAGTTATTGGCTGGCCTATTGTTTTGCTTGCATGCAGGAAGCTGTCAGACATGACACCTTCAGGTGTCCATTACACCTGAAGTGTGAAGAAATAAAAGGTTGAGGATGTGCACACCACAATAAGCTTTGGAGAGCCCCCAGTCATAAACCCATCCACTGGATGCAGGATCTGCAAGCACCTGAGCATGCATTTGATGCAGTATTTGTTTATTATTTATTTGTTACAAACATTTGTATCCCGTCCTTCCGACAAGCACTCAGGATGGCTTACATAATATAAAATTAGAATGATACAATAATAAAACCAAAATTATTAAGCCCATATAAAACTGAGCATCATAAACTAAAAAGAAAAGGAAGAAAAAAATAGAAAATATGATTGTGAGGAAGGAACTATCAGAAGTACAGGCAGGATTTCGAAGAGGGAGAGGAAGTAGAGATCAAATTGCCAGCATACGCTGGATCACGGAGATAGCTAGGGAGTTCCAGAACAACATCTACTTCTGCTTCATTGACTATGCTAAAGCCTTTGATTGTGTGGATCACAACCAATTGTGGCAAGTTCTTAAAGAGATGGGAGTACCAGGCCATCTTATTTGTCTCTTGAGAAACCTATATGCGAGTCAAGAAGCAACAGTGAGAACTGGACACAGAACCACTGATTGGTTCAAAATTGAGAAAGGAGTTTGGCAAGGCTGTATACTGTCGCCCTGCCTATTTAACTTATATGCAGAGCACATCATGAGAAAGGCGGGGCTAGATGAATCACCAGTTGGAATTAAGATTGGTGGGAGAAATATCGACAACCTCAGATATGCAGATGATACCACTCTCATGTGAAGAGTGAAGTGAAGAGGAACTAAAGAGCTTCTTGATGCAGGTGAAGGAAGAGAGTCCAAAAGTTAGCTTGAAACTCAACATTAAGAAAACTAAGATCATGGCATCTGGTCCTCTCACTTCCTGGCAAATAGATGGGGAAGAAATGGAGGTAGTGACTGATTTTATTTTCCTGAGCTCCAAGATCACCGCAGACAGGGACTGCAGCCAAGAAATTAAAAGACGCTTGCTCCTGGGGAGGAAAGCTATGGGAAATCTAGACAGCATACTAAAAAGCAGAGACATCACCCTGCCAA